>NC_043700.1:66947481-67077053 GCF_006229205.1 Suricata suricatta
TGTTACACTTACTAGTGCAAACGTATGGTATCTGTCCTTCTCTGCCTGACTTATTTCACTTAGCATGACACCCTCGAGTTCTATCCACGTTGCTATGAATGGCCAGATTTCATTCTTTCGCATTGCCATGTAGTATTCCATTGTATATATAAACCACATCTTCTTGGTCCATTCATCAGTTGATGGACATTTAGGCTCTTTCCATGATTTGACTATTGTAGAAAGTGCCGCTAAGAACATTGGGATACATGTGCCCCTATGCATCAGCACTCCTGTAATCCCTTGGGTAAATTCCTAGAAGTGCTATTGCTGGGTCATAGGAGAGTTCTATTGTTAATTTATTGAGGAATTTCCACACTGTTCCAGAGCAGCTACACCAGGTTTACACTCCCACCAACAGCGTAGGAGGGTGCCCCTTTCTCCACATCCTCGCCAGCATCTATAGGCTCCTGATTTGTTCATTTTAGCCACTCTAACTGGCATGAGGTGGCATCTCAGTGTGGGTGTGATTTGTATTTCCCTGATGATGAGTGATGCTGAGCCTCATTTCATGTGCCTGTTGACCACCTGGATCCTCTTTGGAGAAGTATCTATTCTTGTCTTCTGCCCATTTCTTCACTAGATTATATGTTTTTCAGGTGTGGAGTTTGGTGAGTTCCTTGTAGATTTTAGATACTAGCCCTTTATCTCATATGTCATTTGCAACTATCTTTTCTCATTCTGTCAGTTGCCTATTAGTTTTCTTGATTGTTTCCTTTGCAGTGCAGAAGCTTTTTATCTTGATGAGGTCCCAATAATTCATTTTTGCTCTTAATTACCTTGCCTTTGGGGATGTGTTGAGTAGGAAACTGCTGCGGCTGAGGTCAAGGAGGCTGTTTCCTGCTTTCTCCTCTAGGGTTTTGATGGTTTCCTGTCTCACATTCAGGTCCTTCAGCCATTTTGAGTTTATTTTTTGGGTATGGTGTAAGAAAGTGGTCTAGTTTCATTTTTTTCTGCATGTTGCTGTCCAGTTCTCCCAGTACCACCTGGTGAAGAGGCTGTCTTTTTTCCATTGGATACTCTTTCCTGCTTTGACAAAGATTAATTGGCCATACATTTGTGGGTCCAGTCCTATCTATTCCATTGGTCTATGTGTCTGTTTTTGTGCCAATACCATATTGTCTTGATGATGACAGCTTTGTAGTGGAGGCTAACATCTGGGATTGTGATGCCTCCTGTTTGGTTTTCTTTTTCAATATTTCTTTGGCTATAAAATTTTTTTAAATTAAAAAAAATTCCTTTTTTATTCCAAAACAAAGTGTAAGCATTGTAGATATTTATTAATAAGTATAAATATTAGTATAAATATGTGCCATATAAGAAATAAAATACATGTTTAATATAACTTAATCAATTTCATAAGAATAAATATAATACAATTTTAAAGACTCTTGACTGATACATTGTCTTTGCATAGTTCCTGGGTATAGTTGCAGTGTCCGGAGAGAGCTGAAATTCTTTTTAGCTTAGAAATTTGTGTAAAAGAGCTCTAAGATTTCAATTTTTCTTTGTGGTAGTTATCATATCATAGAAATCAAAAAGCCTACTGATGTGACTATCAATAGGTAGTAAAGTCCGATTGAAACTTACAATATTGTGCTTCTGGTTTCTTCAACAATTGATTGTGGTATGATAAATAAGCCTGTTATGTTCAGTGTCAGTAATAGGTGTAATCTGAAATCCTGAACACTGCTTTCTCTAAACCTGAACCTTTTGAGAGATGGCTCTGTACCTAGGTGATGATGATGAGGAGAATGATGATAATGAAGAAGATAACTATTTTTTTTGAAAACTTGCACTGTATGCCAAGCACACTTCCAATTGCTTCATATGTAACTTAGTCTGCACGTTATCCCAAAAAAAAATAAACATTATTCTCATTTTACAGATGAAGAATTTGAGGCACAGAAACTCTTGGTATTTGTCTTCAAGGCATTGATTTGGTGGGTAGCAAACCAGACAGTAACAGACCAGGCAGTTCATAAGTTGATATCTTAAAAACTTTTGACCCTTAATTATACTGCCTCTCATGTAAGGAGTCTAGATATTAAATTATGTGAGAATAGATCTCATTACAACTTCTTTTGGCTCTGGAGTCATGTTTCACATATTATGTTCTCTTGTTTAAATAGTTTTGTGACTTAGTATATTTTTACACATTAGACTATGATAATGAAATGCCAAAACACCACTTGGATTTGCCAACATAGATGTACGTACACAGAGACTATAACTTACTTCTTCTTAACATTTGTATCTCTTCTTTCCAACTGGGGCTGGAAAGAATTCAAATTAATAGCAGGATCTTCCTATCCTTATAATATGTCTTGAAATACTCACAGAATTCTCCACTCTTGTGAGAACTGGGTAATATCAGAATTCCTCCTTCCATTTTGGCCCAGCTCAAAAGTCCTTTATGGCTCTTCACACACAACCACTAGCTGCTTTCCCAAGCCTAGTTGGTATAGTTTCAATAAAGAGAACACTGTATATGGTTTACTTTTTTATATGACCTTCCCTTCATGCTTGTGTATCTGTGGAGGACATCTATTTTCTTGCTCTTAATGTAATCTTTCGTAGAAGAACTGTGACCTTGAACACTGAGAAATGCATTCTGTGCTTTATGGGTGAGAGAGTCTGCTTATTAAATCTGAATTTTAAAGGTGCAAAGTAAACCTTTCAATTTCATTTAGATAATAGAATGTAAGATGTACAATATTTTATTTGAATAAGTTGCCCTGAGGACTTAAGCAATGTCTTAACTTGAAAATTACATCTTTAAAAAAATTTTTATTTTACATATTATTCTTGTCAGTGTATGGACAAAGCCTTTATTGATTATAGAATATGAAAAGGTGGAGAAAAATAGTAACCAACTTCACTGTTAATCAGTTTCTTACCATTGTTATAAGTGTTTCATTGGACAGCTCTAACAGAAGGTATAATGAAATGAAAATATGCAAAGCAATTAATACCACTGCTGACATACAGTAAGTTCTCAATAAACATTAACTATTTTTGATTATCATCTATGTATTAAGCAAGTCCCCTAGACAGTATAATTGGGAATGTTCAAAATCAATGTACACTGTTGCTATTTTACCTTAATGATCAGGCTGAATCCATTTATTATGATAACAACCAATGATGTGAAAAGACCTGGATTTTTGGGTCAGGAAGGCTTTCTAAAGGATTGATCTTTGAATGAAACTTGAATTAAAAAAAAAGATTAATAATTACTGACCACTAATTAAAGAAAGAAGATTTTACTCAGAGAGAACAGGCAGAGGATCTTTAGCAGAAAAGGGCATATTCTACTCAGAGTCACTGCAGAAATAGGCCGCAAGCACCTGTTAGATTGTGTTAATGACTTGATTTTAGAATAAGAGAAATGGAAAGCTGTTGAAAGACTTAGAGCCAAGAAGTGAAAATAACATATTCTATGTTTTTAAATTTTTTCTGGTGCAGCATGGAGACACACTGGAGAAGAACAAGAGTGAAAACAAGGGGTTAGTTAGTTACGTAAGGCAAGAGTTTGAAGTAGTTTATGACAAGGTGATGAAGGCATTTAGAGCGAGATTTTGTAATGAGACTGAGCGTGAATTCTAGCCTCATTATCTGGTTGTTGAGTGACCTTATGCAAATTGCTTAACTTCCCTTAGTGTCTGCTTCCTGGTTTAGGTAATGAAGACTGACATTTAACTACTTGGCATTAGAATTAAGAGAGGCAAGGTGTCTCGGGCCCTTACACAGGGCCTCAAAAGTGTTGGGAATATTAGTGGAGATGGAAAAGTGGGCTGCACAGAGACAAAATTGAGAGGATTTTGTGAATAATTGCATTTAAAACAGAAAGTGAAAAATCAAGGATACCTCCTAGGTTTCAAGTTTGCAACTCTAATTGGGGGGTGATGGGACAGAGAAGGGCTGGAACAGGGGGAAGGTGGTAAGCTCACTTTTGGATATTTTGAATCTGAGAAGCCTTTGTATCCTCCAAGTGGGGAGGTCTTGTAGCTGGTGCATGAATGTATTTATAAAGGTCTTAGTTGTAGATAAAAACATATTCCATGAGAAGAAAGGAGTGATTGCTTTCCCTCATTAAGCCCATCACCATTAGCCACCATAATGATTTATTGTGCTACTAGCACAGTTGTATTATAAATAACCAAAAGTGTTGGATTATTACAACATAACGTGGTTTTCAACTCTAAAGAAATTAAAAGGAGATAAACTTGATTCTGTTCATTGTCACTCTATCTCTCCCAAATTTTCACAAAGATAAGTACAAAACAAAACACGATTAACAAATGTCATGGAAGGACTTGAAAAGGTTATTCAAGAATTACCTTCAAAAATTGCCAGAACCGAGTTTCTTCTCTTTTTGAATGAACAAGTAATAAACTCACTTTCTACAGAAATTGGTGGGAGTATATATTTACACACCTATTTTGAGAAAAAAACAAAACAAAACAAAACCTAACATCTTGCAAACTATATATGCATGTTCTCAGTGACTCAGTGGTTTCCCTGGAAGGTATATTTGAGAAAAACTCATGCAGATGTGAGCCAGGAACATGTACACGAATGTTCAACATTTGTAAACAGCATTGTTCACAAAAGCTTCAAGTGGTAAACAACATAAATATTTATCAACAAGAGGGGCACCTGGTGGCTCAGTGGGTTAAGTGTGTGACTTCAGCTCAGGTCATGATCTCACAGTCTGTGAGCTCGAGCCCCAATACAGGCTCTGTGCTGACAGGTCAGAGCCTGGAGTTTGCTTTGGATTCTGTGTCTCTCTTTCTCTCTGCTCCTGCCCTTGTTCATTCTCTGTCTCTTTCTCTCTCTCAAAATTAAATAAACATTAAAAAATTAAAAAAATTATCAACAAGAAACTAGAATTATTATTATTTCTATTATTGTATTATTATTATATCATTGCATTAGCAAAAGTAGGTCTCAAAGACAAAGTAGAGTGAATGAAACAATTTGCACTGGAATACATCAGGTGAAATACCATTGATATAAATTCCCCCTGTATACAGAACTAAAAGATATGTTGTTTTGAGATACATATATTTATCAAGAAAACCACAAAATGCAAGGCATCATAAACAACAAAATTCACAGCAGGGGTTCTCCTTGTAGTGGAAGAAGAGGACTGTAATTGTTGAGAGGCCCTCAGGGGCTTTATAGGCAGTAGAAATGCCCCATCTTTCAAGCTGGTGGTAGGTACAGGGGTGCTTGTTTATAACTTATCATGCATTATGTAATTTACAAATAGGTTCTTAATTCATCTCCCATAACCCTAAAAATATTACCTCAAGGTTTCATAAATCACATTTCTTTTGGAGAACATGCTTTGAGAAGATAAATAACTGGTTGAAGAAATCTCATTTAATGACAGGGTTTTATAATTCTAAAGTTTACAATATTTCCACTATATACATGGTGCTTCCGAATAATTTCTAATTTTAGGAAATCTGAAATTTTAAATTTCGTAAAACCTCTGAAATGGGAATTGTGTAGAGATGATAATATTTAGGTTGTTTTAATTAAGAAAACAAAAATGGAGAAAATTTAAACAACTTTTTTACAAAGACGTTTAAAACTAAAATGGGGTTGAATGATCATCTAGTCAATGGAAGCCCATGAGAAGTGATAATTTTTCACAAGGACAACAGCCAAGACACAAGAACAACTAGCGGCACAAAGTTAGACTCAAAGAAAACCTCTAGACTCTCAGTCTAGGACTTCTTAATATGCAAAAATAGACTAAACATTTTAATAATAGTAATACTTTTTTTTTTCCTGTCTGCCTTGGCGGTAGGGAGGGAACAGAGAGGAGAACCTGAAAACTATAAAGAGCACTGAACAGTTCTCTTCTTCAGCTATTTCTATAACAAAGGGAAATTTACAAATTAACCTGCTCACACTAACAGGCCCCAAATATCCTGTTTACCCCAGGTTTTAATACAATGGGTCTTTCATAATTTTCAAGAGGTATGCGGAAATCGTAAAGAGTTATGCCGGCCTGTTAAGGAGGAATGTTTTTTCTTCGACAGATAAGGATCAGGTTAGTATTTGTGGTGCCAGAAATAAGATAAAATTTCACTTCAAAACTTGAGCTATGTTGATCTACCTATCCTCATTACATGTAGCCATTTATAGCAGTCAGGGTCAGCGAACTGATCTCCCACAATTACTTGCCTGCTGTCTTAAAAATGCGATCCTTCCTAGGCAGTGGGCATGACATTCAACAGCACCTCGAATGAACTGGTCCCTTGAACAGCAACAGAAATGTACCTGCTGGCACAATGCTGTATATTTTTAAAAGGAAATAAGGCAATTATAAGACTTCTTTTATAAAGCCAGGCATTTTCAGTAAATGGTATTTGACCTAAGGTGAAAACCCTATATTTAATTGGAGTATGGAAATTCTTCATTTTTTTCCCCTTTGCCCTGCTTATATTTATTTTTTCATAGAGTTCATGGCAAAAATGTTGTATTCCAAGCAGCAGAACACATTTTCCTTTGACCTCCTTCTTTTCTTGCTGTTAACTTTAATAATAATTATTCCAAGTTTCGAAAAGTACCATGTTTGGTAGTTGGCCAACACTGCCATTTATTTTGGGGGAAAATGTTCAGCTTATGCATCTGCATAACTTTAAAATTTATTTTGTTGAGACTTTTTCAGTGAAGAAAATTTTCTTAAGACATCACATCTTAACCAATATTCTTCAAATTATGTAAGTGTAATTTCTCTTAAGTGCAAACTGGATTTTCAGATAGGGCTTTAATAGTCAGAATTCTCTTCGTGTAATAAGATAGAAGTTCTTGGATTGCATGCCATTCAACAATCTGACTAAACAGATCTGAAACCTGAAGCCCACGGCAGGTATGAACTTTGGCAAAGATAGACCACACCTGTTCCAGCTTCTAGTAAAATAAATCACAGTTGTGGAAAGAGCTGACCATTAGTAGTAAGAGAATACCCTTCAGTGCACTTTCCACTACTCAAAGTGAAAATCAAAACACTAGCTTCCTTCCATCTGCATATCTTCACTCATGTGCAAGTTTTTTTTGTTTTTACAAAAGCTATTTCTTAAATATGACACATAATTATCCTCATGCTATTCTTTTACTGTCTTCACACTAGCGACCAAAAACCTTTAAAATATTTTGGTAATATATACAGTGGTTATAGCCCCCAAAACTGAATCTGTTACAGATTTAAAGTACTATGTTGTTATTTGAGACTTGGCCAATATAAATCCCTCACTCAGCTTTTCAGTATGCATGGTGACAAACCGGTGAACACCACAACAGAATGAGAAATAGACAAGGATTTTTTATTTTGGGAATTCTACCTATTGTATTTCACGGTGATCACCGGAGAGGTCTACAGCCTGTTTTCCCTTGGACATTTCTTTACAGGAGATGGTGATAGAGGCCATAATTCATGAACCATAGAGCAGTTAATTTCACTCAGACATCACTTAGGCTAAGACATAAACAGAATCATTCTCAAAATAAACCACATTTTCCCATTCTAAAAAGCAGTTTCGTTAAGAGACCAAATTGTTAGCCTGAACCAATCTATCACAGTAACCATTCAGGAGCTATTCCTCAAACACATCAAAGTTAATAAAGGCATATTATAAAATAAAATTGTAAAAAACATTGCATGGCTCTTTCATTATATTCATGATTGAGCATTTACATGAATTATATGAATATATAATTGTATACATGAATATATAATTCCACTACATCTCACACCTAGGTATGAAATCACACAAAAATGACTGTCAAATGTTAACACCATCAATAAGGAAAAGACTAGAATGTAAACAAATT
Organism: Suricata suricatta; assembly: GCF_006229205.1. NCBI lineage: Eukaryota > Metazoa > Chordata > Mammalia > Carnivora > Herpestidae > Suricata > Suricata suricatta. The sequence goes on from NC_043700.1 coordinate 66,955,375, forward strand.
ATATTTAATTTTAAAAAGGCATTAGTATCTACAGAGAGTGATTAATAAGTAGAAGTGAAAGAAAATGTATGGACAAGGTAGACTAATTTTTTAAAAATTCTTTTGTACAATTTGCTTTTTCCCCTTTCCATCCCTCATTCTATAAGATAGACTGTCTTATTTCACTAAATAGGAAATTTAATATTCAACAAAATCTGGGTATTTTGCTTTACTATAGTTCATTATTTCTTATGTCTTAATTATAGCAAGTCATTATAAACTTTACCACAATGATTAAAGTCATTCTCGTTGAGTTACTTAAGCATTAGAGTTGATCATCAGAAAGTGAAATTTCTTGAGGTACAGTACCTAAGAGAATGTACCTTGCCTTGTTGATGTCTCCCTGGAATTTTTATTTCAAGTACTCAGTCACAGGAACTTTACCGTTGGCATAATTTCCTTCCTTTAAAACAAACTGCCTCATCCCCAAACCTGCAACTCTTTATACAGCTTATTTGAAAGCTTGAATGAAAGTCAGAATGTCAATATATTTATTGGCAAAATGATAATCACCTACTACCTTTTCCGTAGCACTTTCATTTTCTATAAGGAATTCAGTGTGATGTTGTCTTTTCAATTTATTTTGTAAGATCCACTCAAAGAAAACAATGAATAGACTTTTAAATTTTCAAAGACTCTCCAAAAACATTGGATCTTTATATATTTTGCATTTTACCAGGTATAGGTAAAATTACTATCTTACTCTGATGAGTCACTCTACTGAGCAACCCAGATGGTTGGCCCCATGTTCACCACAGGCACTTCTGTTATACTTTCTGGTGACCTAAGTTTTTAGGGAAATAATTGAAGACATATGAGTTTGCTTTTGCCTGTACTTACCCAAACGGTACTAAAACTTTTTTCAAAGAATTAAATAGGCATTATGTATGGCAGTGATAGACACACAGCAGTGAAAGAGTCTTAGCCTCTGACCTCAACTTATACTTACTTTTGGGGAAAATAAAGAATTTAACAAGTAATTGCAATAAAGTGTGAGTGTTTTAATAGTGAAAATGCAGAGTATTCCAGGAAGACATATGAAGAGAGGATTCTAATTTAGATAAAAGTACCTGCTTCCAATTCATTTCAATATATTTACTTATTTATAAATTTTATAGCTGTACTTTGTGGGCCAACGTCTCAAAATCTAATGTGCTTTTAAGCTGAAGTCCATTATGGCTAATATTAATAATAGATCATTTTACATTTTATATAATTTGTCAAATTTAATGAGATCATCATTTGTTTTTATCTGGTAATGCAGTGAGGCAAAAGCTAGATTTGGAGTTGAGTGCTTCAATATTTTCTTATTATTTGCTTATGATCTGACTATTAACTCCAACTCAAAGTTTTATGTTAGGAATTTTTTAAAATCTAATTTTTCATATTTTTGAAGATTAAAATTTAATATAGAAATTATAAATCCATGTAACCAGGCATACTTTATAACATACTGAAAGTGAGTTAATGAGTTTAGGGGCCACTATAAACTATTTCTTGTAGAATTCCCAGGCTTTCTCAATATACCTTTACTTCTTTATGTAAAATCCTAATAAATGACTTGAAGACTGATTATGTGTTTCTGTGTCAATTCCAGATGTTAAATAATTGTAAAACTATATTTTTAATTTTCTCAGATAAAAATGATTATAAATTTAAAGAAGTTACAAGGGGGTGCCTGGATGACTCAGTCAGTTGAATCTGAATCTTGATCTCAGCTCAGGTCTTGATCTCAGGGTCCTGAATTCAAGTCCTGTGTTGAATTTTCATGCCCAGTATGGAGCCCACTTTAAAAAAAGTTATAATATTTCTTCTGGAGGTGCAGTAAATCATCTTGGGTATTAGAGACAGCATGGCTGCCACTTTAAAGATAATTGGTTACACAATTTAATGTAGGGAATCAACATCAGAGGTGGGTAGTCAAACAGAAATCTATCTCTAGTCACACACACACACAAAATGGGATATGGAATAGTTCAGTGATGGCAGATGGAACGAAGAGAAAAGAAAGGTTTACAAGGTAGAATGGGTAGGAAAAGTTTGATATCTTTTGGAAAGCTAATTAATCCTTAGACATATTCAGTTTTCTTGACCTCAGGACTTTATTCCTTCTAAGTAGATTGTCAAACACATACTTTTGAAATGATGTGCCTCAGCCAACCACAACATAGTTACTGGAAGTGATGTAAATGTAAGTTTGTGTGTCTTACTTTAGTTTTCACACAAGAGGATGAATTTTAAGCAAATGTCCCAGGTGAACCTGGTATACAGTTTGAGTGCTGATCTAAACAGAACTTAGAGTAAACTTCTATTTGAGCATCAATGTAGACTCACATTGGATTTGAGAACTACTCATCAACTATATGTTTTCTAGAATAAAAATTGTTTTATGAAGTTATTAGCTCGTTGTTTGGCCTGTCAGTTCCCTTAAATTGAAGTCCTTCTTTAAACTCCAGACACCTTGGGAAGATTTGTCTTATATAAAGCCTTTCAAAAGTCAAGCAACTTACAAAAAAGAGGCATAGACCTAAGAATTCACTATTATTATTATTATTACTATTATAGAGCATGTTCAGTGCAACTACAAATCTGCATATTATAATTAAAAACTATGATTATTTAGATACATTTACATGCGTTTTTCCCTAATATTGGGGATTTCATTTTTACCCACCTTGCATGGTTTGAGGTTTCTAACTTTTTGCAAAGATCGAATATACCCAATATTTAAAAATATAAGAAAAAATTAAGCTAAAATTTTTGACTCTCCTTGGCACACTTGAACTTTACAGGAACAAGCTTCAGTAATAAATCCATTGGCACTTGCGCTTATCCACTTGCTCCATATTTAACAAGTTGAAGGTAGTAAATCCTGTATGCAATGGGGTGGCTTTCCGGAGAAGGTGAAAAGAGCTTAGTAGTACTCAAAAGTGTTGAGTGCAGCTCAACTTCACTTGATTTTTTTGGAGAGCAGATTGAATAGTTATGGAATTAATCATGAACCATTTAGTTGCAAATGCTCCAAACGCAAGCCCGCTGGAGGTCCTTTGCAAATTCAGAGCTAAATCTCTAAAGCTTTTAGCTCAATTTTACTCAGAGAATAATATCTGAGGACATGAATGCCATTTTCTCAGGTTGGCCTCTCAACTCATTCTTGATGGGATTAAAGAGGTCACAGTGAAAGGGAGGACTTTGGAATAATTGCTGCCTGGATTTGACACTTTCAGTACCACTTACTGCCCGTTAAACTTTGTGCAAATTAACTTACACTCTCAGTGCCTTAGTGTCACAACTTTAAAGATGGCTGTTGTGATTATTATATTCTTATTGTTTTTACCATAACTATTAAAATATTAAGTCTGACTCAAGTAAGGGTTGTCAAATCCTGTGCAAACGCTCCCGGAAGCCGAAAGGGATAATGAAGAATGTGGGGGATGGAGAGGGTGGATTTTCTGTTTCAGAAGGCTCACTTCGGGAAAGAGCCCTATGAGACTGGGCCACAGTCTGCCCTAGGACAGCATGACAAGAACACAAGATGTGTTCTTTGGAGAATACAAGGGAGGAAGAAAAGGGAAAGGAAGGAATTAGAAAAGGGACATGTACACAAGATAAATTGAGTCAGTGTAGGATATTTTGAGGCAAGTTTTCCAGGTAAGACAATCAGTCAAATTCTGGCACTGACTGGTCTCATATGAGATGTATCGTCCTGGGGCTTTGGCTACTGACACATTTCTATGAAATGGTAGTGGACCTTTCTCTGTTCTGGTCTCATTAGTCTTTTCTTTTTTTAATTTTTTTGTGTTTCTTTTTTCTTTCCTTCTGATCACCAGGCAGGCTACTCTACCGTGACCCGAGAGTCAGCTTTATTTATTGAAAAAATGTATGGGGTACAAAACAGAAGTGGCTCTCCTAATAGGAGACATGGGAATGGAAAAGGCGGGGATAAGAGTTGGGGAGAGGGAGTGAGGCAAATCATGAGAGACTTTTTTTTTTAATTTATTTTTGAGAGACAGAGAGAGAGAATATGAGCAGGAGAGGGTCAGAGAGAGAGGGAGACACAGAATCGGAAACAGGCTTCAGGCTCTGAGCTGTCAGGACAGAATCTGACATGAGGCTCGAACCTATGAGATGTGAGATTATGACCTGAGCCAAAGTCTGACACTTAACCAACTGAGCCACCCAGGTGCCTCTTATTTAAAGTTATTATTTAAATTCCAGTTAGTTAACTATAGCATAATACTAGTTTCAGGTGTACATTATAGTGGTTCAAAACTTTCATACACACCCAGTGCTCATCACAAGTGTAATCCTTAACCTCCATTACCTATTTCACCCATTTCCTGCTCCCCTTCTGGTAACCATCAGTTTGTTCTCTGTAGTTAAGAGTTCCTTTGTTTGCTTCTCTCTCTCTCTCTGTCTCCCTCTCTCTCTCTTTGTCCCTTTGTTCATTTTGTTTCTTAAATTCCACTTATGAATGAAATCATATGGTATTTGTCTTTCTCTCACTTATTTCACTTAGCATAATACTCTAGCTCCATTCAAGTTGTTGCAATGCTGGGATTTTATTATTTGTATGGCTGAGTAATATGCCATTCATATGTATATCACATAATTTCTATTAACCTATTTATCTGTTCATCTATTTATCAATCAGTGGACACTTGGGCTGTATCCATAATTTGGCTATTGTAGATAATGCGGCTGTAAACACCAGGGTGCAAGTATCCCTTTGAATTAGTATTTTTGTATTCTTTTGGTAAATCCCCAGGAGTACAATTGCTGGATCATAGGGTAGTCCTATTTTTAACTTTTTGAGCAACTTCCATACTGTTTTCCACAGTAGCTGCACTAGTTTGCATTCCCACAAACAGCTTAAGAGAATTTCCCTTTCCCCATATCCTTGCCAATACCTGTTGTTTCTTGTGTTGTTAATTTTAGCCATTCTGACAGGTGTGAGGTGATATCACATTGTGGTTTTGATTTGCATTTCCCTGATGATAAGTGATGTCAAGCATCTTTTCATGTGTCTGTTGGCCATTGTATGTGTTCTTTAGAAAAATGTCTCTTTATGTCTTCTGCCCATTTTTTAATTGGATTATTCATTTTTTGAGTATTGCATTTTAGAAGTTCTTTATAGATTTTGGATACTAACCCTTTCTCAGATATGTCATTTGCAGTGATTTCTCATTCTGTCAGTTGCTTTTTAGTTTTGTTTATTTTTTCCTTCATTGTGCAGAAGGTTTTTTTTTTTTTATTTTGATGTAGTCCCAATAGTTTATTTTTGCTTTTCTTTCCCTCGCATCAGGAGACAAATCTAGAAAGAAATTGCTATGGCCAAAGTCAAAGAAGTTACTACTTATATTCTCTTCAAGATTTTTAGGGTTTCAGGTTTCACATATATGTCTTTTATCGATTTTGTATTTATTTTTGTGTATGGTGTAAAAAAGTTGTCTAGTTTCTTCTTTTGCATGCTGTTGTTTTTCCCAACACCATTTGTTGAAGTGACTGTTTCCCTCTCCCCCATTGAATATCATTCCCTGCTTTTTTGAAGATTAATTTACCATATAGTTGAGGGCTCATCTCTGGGTTTTCAATTCTGTTCTATTGATCTAGGTGGCTATTTTTGTGCCAGTACCATACTGTCTTGATGACTGCAGCTTTGTAATATAAATCGAAGTTCAGAATCATGATACCTTCAGCTTTGTTTTTCTTTTTCAAAGTTGCTTTGGATATTTTGTGACTCTATACAAATTTTAGGTTTGTTCTAGTTCAGTGAAAAATGCTTGTGGTATTTTGATAGGGATGAAATAATAGATTCCTTTGGGCAGCACAGACATTTTAACAATATCTTTTCTTCCAATCCATGATTATGGCATGTGTTTCCATTTCTTTGAGTCATCTTCAATTTCTTTCATCAGTGTTTTATTGTTTTCAGAACACAGATCTTTTACCTCATTGGTTAGGTTTATTCTTAGATATCTTATGGTTTTTGGTGCAATTGTAAATGGGCTTGATTTCTGAGTTTCTCTTTCCACTGCTTCATTATTGGTGTACAGAAATGTAACAGATTTCTATATGTTGATTTTGTATACTATGACTTTACTGAATTTGTGTATCTGTTCCAGGAGTGTTTTGGTGGAGTCTTTGGGTTTTCTATACAGAGTATCATGTCATCTGTGAATAGTAGAAATTTTACTTCTTCCTTGCCTATTTGGATGTCTTTTTTGTTTATATATTTTTAAAACAAAAAAAAATCTATTCTCTTTGTCTTTTCACACTAATGCTTCATCCATTGCTTCTAGCAGCAGTTCTGAACCTGCCAGCCCAGGACCTACTCCACTCCTCACCTTTCCACTGCTGGGTCCCTTTGCATTTTGACTTTGCCACCACTGTCTTGTTGACAGCTTTTTAAATTCAAGTTTCCTTTCTCATATCTTGTCCCACATGACTTCAGTAGAACTTTTGACCTTGATGGTCACCTTTTTTAGGTCTCCTCTTCTTTTGATTTTTGGGTTAACACAGTGGCCTAACCGCTTGTTCTTTTTCTCATTCTCTACTTCTTTTTCTCTCCTTGATTTCTTTCACTAGCTTCTACACCTGTATTACTTGTCATTCTCCAGCATTTCATCCTCTGTCCTCAAAGCATTATTTCAAATTACTGTTCTAGACTTCTTCATTTATCCTAAAGTTTCATTGTCTATTCCCAGTCTACACTTGCCAGCTTATGACCACTTGTCTTTCTCTATACCCTTCTTCCATCACCATCTGGGCTACAATTACAATTACAATTACAATTACCTTATAGTCTTCAACAATCCTAAGTGTATCATAGATTTCATTCTCACCATTCTTTACCTTTAATTATGTTTTTCTCCTGCCTGGAAGATCCACCCATTGCTTATCTGCTTGAGAAACTCTTATTTACACTTTAAATAAACTTCTTGGGTTTTTAGTAGAAGGGTCTTTTCCCTGACACTAAAGAGAGAAATGTAATATCTCCTCTGTTATTTCACATCTTCATTCTTTTAATTGTATAGCACTCATTATATTGAATTATGGTTAATAACATAGGTGCATTTTTCTATGCTACAATTTTAGTTCCATATGGTAAGGGCTATGTTTTATTCATCTTCTTATCCCTAAGAACTAGAATAGTGTCCTAACATATTATGATGGTTTTATGAGAACATGAATTTACCTGTATTTTATATGTGTGTTGGAAACAAGACAAACATTAGCTTTCGCAGAGTATGACTCTTAGAGACAGGAGAAATAATATAAATAAAATTTTCTGTGTCAGTTTACTTTGGATGGATTTAATTCAATTCTACAAACATTGGTTGGGTAGTGCCATTTAATTAGTAACATGTCATTTATATTAGCTTTAAAAAAAGAAATTCAAGGAAGAAAAATAAAATTTATTTTGGAAAGGTGACTGTATTTTAAACATCTAAATTAAATTTAAGGTTATTTCTATACTTCAAAGCCCATTAAATTACAAATTTTATTAGATATTAGATTAAATTTAGCTCATTAGACTTTAATCTGACACTTTAATAAGTATCCAGATATTATAATCACATATACTTTCATGAATATCTTGTCTTTCAATATAGTACAACAGAGGCTATTTTCTATATTATGCTGTGTGTGTGCATGTGTGTGTGCACGCACATAGTCTAAGTTTTTCCACCACTCATTCATTCAAATACCATCTGGTCTACATTCCCAGTACTGAAATTATTGAAATTGCTCTTCTTTTAATTAAATAAATATATATACAAAAAAGGGCACAAATAATAGGGGTACAGCCTGATGAAATATCATAAAATAAACACACCTCCATAACCTGCACTTGGGTTATGAAATAGGACCTTACTGGCACCACAGAAACCACTCTTTGACTCTTCTTAACCACTAATGTCTTTCTGTTCCCTGATGAGAATCAGCATCATGACATCTCATACCTTAGGCTAGTTTTGAAACTTACATAATTTAAGCCCTCCAGGGTGAAAATCATGGAGAGGTTCTGCTTAAATAACCCCCCAGAAAGGACTCTTGGCCATCTTCCAGGAGTGTGGGTAGCTGACAGCCTCTGGCAGTGAGCCCCTGCAGGGCCTGCCTCAGTTTCTGAGCCAAGGCCACACTATTTTGGTGATCCTCAGTCAACGAGGGAATCTGGTGGTCATAACTTAAAGACACACTCTTCTTCGAGAAGCCCTAAGGCAATTACTGAACAAGGTGGTGGCACAGGGCCCACAAGAGCTGGAATAATTGTCAATCTGCTCCAGAACCCCCATTGTCCAGGCAGGAACTGTCACATACGCATCCTGGTCTGACAGCTCCCTTTGTCTCTTCTGCTTCCCATCTTTTCTTTTTCCAGGTGTTACCCCCAATAAACCTTTTGACACAGAATCTATGTTTTGTCTGTCTTTTTTTTTTTTTTTTGGTAATTATATTAGTATTTTTAAACTCCTGATAATGGACATTTGGATTATAACAAATAAATGTGCTATGAACATATGTACATGACTTTTGTGGACATACATTTTTAGTGCTTTGGGAGAATTTATATTTATGAATAGAATTATTGAAATGTATGAAGAGAACCGGTTGCTTCATATCCTTACTAATATTTTACATTTTCAGTTGTTTAAATTTTGTTTGTAGAGGATATTAAGGGATATTTCATGGTGGGCTTAGTTTGTGTTTCCTTACTGACCAGTAATGGTCAACACACTTTAATAAGTTTATATTCCACTTTTCTATTTGCTATGTATTTTGTCCATTTTTATTGTACTGTTTAAATTTTAACTTTTAAGTTGGAGAAGTTATTTATGTATTCCAGAATACATAATAAAGGACACAAGTCCTTTTTCAAATACATACATTGTGAATATTTTCACTTCATATCTTCTTAATTTTCTAATTTTTTTAATGCGCAGATATTTAAATTTTGATGAAGCCTAATTTATCAATTTTCCTTTATTATTAGTATTTTTGGTGTGTTCTAAGATAACTGTGTCAAACAAGGAAAGAAGATATTCTTCTAAGTTTTCTTCTAGAAGCTTTGTAGTTTTAAATGTTATGTTTAGACATATCATGTATTTCAAATTAATGTTTTATGCATTGAGTAAGGTAGAAATCAAATATCAGTTGAAAAAATTAGGGATGCCTCAGTGGCTCAGTCAGTTGAATGTCTGACTCTTGATTTGATCAGGTCATGAGCTCACAGTTGTAAGATGGAACCCTGCATCAGTCTCTGTGCTGTGCATGGAGCCTGTTTGGATTCTCTTTCACTCCCCAACCCTCTCTCCCATTTGCTCATTTTCTCTCTCTCTCAAAAAAAAAAAAAAAAAAAGAAATATTTTGTGATTTTCTCAATTTGTCCTTAAAGTGTGGAATAAAACCATACCTAATTTTATGTAAGTAGTAAAACTGAGTTAAGAGATGGAGACAGCATTTGATAGGTTAATTCTGTGAATATTTATACATCTCCAAAGAGAAAGACATACACAAGTTCATCACACACTCACTCATATATGCACACATTGAAAAAAGTAACAATAAGTTAATTGGCTACAAGGCAAAATGTGGCCTGGTCTCAAGGAAGCTGTCTGAAAAAATGATTACAATGTTGAGAGCTCAAGGGGGCATGGAAAATGCAAGGAGAGAATGTAACAGCCTATGCTTATTCAGTCAGGAGTTCAAAGAAACTGAGAGTAAAGATGAAGAGAAAAGAACATTGACAATATCACTCAGAGTATTGAGTTTCAAAGATCGTATTAATTTTCAAGCTTAAAAAATAATATAAAGCTTCCCAGTGAGTAAAATCTCCCCATTTTGGGGCTCAGAGACACATAACAGTCTAAAAGGGGAGGAATCATTCTGATTTAAACATTTAAAGATTAATACAAAAAATCAGGGCCTCTTCATTTTGGAATCATGCTTTTAAAAATTTCTCACTTTTCACATGAGTAGTTTATTTATTTTCAGATTAGAGTATTAAAAAGTCTTAAGGTCTATCCTCTCACCTTTCCACTCAAGAATTTCCTTTACAGATCAAAGAAAGAATAACGCATCTCCTGCCTTTGATGAAAACATGCTATTGCTTTGTCATCACATAGACAAAGGACATGAGATCAAAATGATTGGGAGCAAATCCCTCTGGACAACTGCCATTTCAAACCTGATGCACCGTGGCTTTGATGAGAGAGAAGAGATAGTCAACGTTTCTGTGAAGTATCAGCCTCATTAACCAGGGTCCCTAAAAGTTGTCTAGCTTTAGAGCTCTCTTTTAAATAAAAAATAACTGAGGATTTTGAGGCAAGAACTGGCAAAATTCATTTTTATATTTCTCAGATGTGAAATTAAAATATTTCAAATTTTTAGAAAAAATCATACATACAATTTTCCTCACCAAATGGAAAAAGAATACTATGTAATCATGCTCTATGCAAATTTATCTGATTTTTATGAATTTTAGTCAATTCAGTTGAATCAGTTCTTTTCGATGGAATATTGTCCAACAGTCAAAGTAAGAATATAATCTAATGGTAAAGTTAGTTATACAGTAGAATAGCATATGGGTCCCTGGCTTCAACTTTTTCTTTTGGCTTCTATAGTAAAACTGGGGAAAAATACAAATGTGTGTATATATATATATATATATATATATATAAATAAATCTGAAGCAGGCTCCAGGCTCTGAACTGTCAGCACAGAACCTGATATGGGACTTGAACTCACAGACCACGAGATCATGACCTGAGCTGAAGTTGGACATTTAACCTACTGAGCCACCCAGGAACCCATTCAATTGCATATTTATATTTATCTGTGTCCCATGAATGGACCAAGATCATGCTGCTTGGCATTTCATATACCCAGCATCTTAGCACAGTCTCTGACACATGGTAAGTGAAAACTACTGAGTGACTAGAAACACTAGATGACTTATACAGCTCCATGGGAACAGAAAATGTCAACTACCTAGAATAAATATATTCACATATATATCATCCTTATATCCTTATATGTATTATAATCATCATATATCCTAAATATATTGCATATTTATACATATGTATTATTTTTTCAAAGATCTTCCAAATAAGGATACAAATAGGATGGTGTTGAAATCAATATACTTATTGTGCATGAGAATCTGTTTTCATACGTGATCAAAGAAGAAGCAGACTGGTAATACTTACCTTGGAACATTAGTAACCTTCACTGTTTAATTCAATTCTCTTTAAATAATTGTTTTCTGTAGCTTGAACTCCAGAGACCAGAAAGGACATGCTGAAATAAAGTGTTGGGGGTAGAACAATGAAGGGGGCCTATTAAAGCGATTTTATTTTTTGGTTGAAATTTGAGGGAAAATCACTTTATTTCTTACATGTAGGAAATCACTTTGAACTTTGTTATATTTTTCTTACTTTTCTACAAGGAGATCATATTAAAAAACAAAACAAAAACGTCTAATTCTGTATTTTGAAAATATGAAATTGTACCCTGAGAAGAAAAAAAGCCATCAGTTCAAAGACGCAGGCACTTGGAGCAAGGAATTAGCAGGACGGAACGATGAGACGAAATAATTGGAGTAAATTGGTAATTAAAGGCCACTCAGGTTTGAAAGGGGAAAGAACAGGCTGGTAATCTGGGTCAAGCTCTGCAGGCACCCTGTGCAGTGAAGAAAGGAAGGGCTTACCTCAGACCTGAAAGTCACATTTACTGGTCCTAAGAAAACATTCATGTAAACAGCGTTCAGAACCTCTTGGCCTTTCTTTAAGTTTCACTTGCTGAAGTCAAATACTTTGTTACAATCAAGCTCCAGTTAAATATTGAGTGAAGGCTTTTGACATTAATCACAAAGTTATGAAGGCAAAATGCATTCATTAAGATTTATTTCTAATTTGTATCTACTCATATTTGAACGCAAGTATCACTAATATTTACCATATTTAGTTTAGAGACTATTAAGCGTAAACATAGTACTACAATCTCAGTTTATTCACACTTATATTAAACCTACCTGGTCCACAGGGCACCTTGACCCAGAGTGTTCCATTCATCTGGAGGTTGTTCATTTGTAGGACTAGTGCTGGAGGAGAAAGGACCAGGCTTGCAGATCCAAACTTGTTAAATGTTGGCATGTCTTAGGAGGACGTTGTGATACATTTGGAGAGGTTAACAAAACAAGCTTGAACTACTGATGACCTGAGCAAGTTAATTTATTGTCAGTTCTATTTATTTGTTTAACGAATATGTACTGAGTCCACTTAATGTGTTGGGAAGTGGTAAGACTCTGAAGATAGAGCAGTGACTGAAGCGACAAAGCCCTCTGCCCTCAGGAGGCTTCCTTTCTACATATTAAACGGTAGTTTTAAACTTGATTCTGAACTCCTGGGAAGAAGGAGAACAAGAGAGCTAGAGGAGTTAGGTAGCACTGGGGAAAGAAAGAAAAAGGCATTATTAGACAAGGAAGTCCAGAAAGAGCTATAGATGAGATAGTGAAGTGATAGTGCAGCGGGGGATGTGTGAGTCAGAGCCATGCAGAAGAGGGACGCTGGTTGTAAAGGGCCTGGCCAATGACACTGGCTCTGATGCAAAATAAACCAAAGTGCAATTTTGGCTTTCATTTCACACACTTGTAGATAGTAGAATAATGCCGCCTTTTAAAAAACTGCTTAGAATATGTTAATATTAATTGAATGTATTACTATTAAATATCAATATATGTTAAATACAAAATAGGCATATTCTGTCATTAAGTATATATATTTATAAAAAATTTTACATAAGTTTGTATGTTCATTTTAATACAAATTAGAAAAGAATATTGATTTGTGTTATTTAAAAAGTGAAAGGAAACATTATATCAACTGTAGGTAGTCTCAATAAGCATGAAAAATATTATTTTATTAGAATATATCTTTAAAAAGCAAAGTTTTTCTGTGCTGTTATGGTTAGTTTTATATAAATTCTCTAGCTCAGAAAAGTACTTTAAAAAGTGTTTTTTTGACCTTATATTGTGGTCGAATAGAGAAAAGGTAAAGTCATAAGGCAAGGCTAACTAGTTTGTGTCTTATGCTTCAAATAATTTTATCTCTATTTTTTTTATAAGTTTGAGGAGATAACTTGTGAATAACCATCTCCTCTGCTATGGTTTTCTTGAATAGGAAACAGGATTTGTTCTAAGGAAAGTATTACCAGTTTGCTTCTTCTTTAATCATATATGAAAGCAGATTCTCATGCACAATAAGCATATTGATTTCAGAACCATCTTATTTGTATCCATATTTGGAAGATCTTTGAAAAAATAAGAATTATTATTGTAATAAACACTTTGTTTTATCGACAGTAACTTTCGTCTTAAATTTTGGTTGTAGAAGAATACTTTCTTTTTTATTTCTTTTTTTTTTGTTTCTTTGGTTTGTGTGTGTGTGTGTGTGTGATTTTGAGAGAGAGAAAGAGAGAGCAGTTGAGCTGGTGCTGGGGGCGGAGGGAGAGAGAGAGAACCTTAAGCAGTCTGCATGCGCAGAGAGGAAACTGATGCAGGGCTTGATCCAATGACCCTGAGATCATGACCTGAGCCAAAATCAAGAGTTGGATGCTTAATAGGCTGAGCCATCCAGGCACCCCAGTAGAAGAATGCTATAGTAGAAGAGTTAGTTCACTCTTGCTAAGTTTCAAATTTTAAGGCAGTTAATGCTAGCATATGCCTCAAAATTAACTTTTTTTAGATACCAAGTTTTGCTGTAATTAAACATAAATGATAAGTGGGAGTATCCAAAATTATCAAGGTAATCATTACTAGTCTTTCTGAGACTTAGAATTTGGTGTCATTGGAAATAAAATATAATTGAAAAAATGGGATTAGGAAAATAATAATACCTTTTTAGGAAGTCTTTGAAGACAACAAATCCTGCCCTAGCATGTTAGGTGAATTAGAGAGGAGAGAGGAAGACTAATCAGAAAACAAATCTCATGCGTAGCATAAATGTGCGGCAAACAAAGCTTAGTTGGTTGTGGGTGAATTTAAAGGCTGCTGAACATTCCTGTGCCAAGTGTGTATATATATGTACATATATATATATATATATATACACACTTGGATTTATATATATCCAACAAACCTCTGATCTCTGACTGTTGTTAAATGATTGTAAGATCAAATGCAGAAAAACTCTCAGGTCAAAGGTTACTTTTTATATATTTTGGTCATTGTGTTTTTGCATTCAATTTTTAAGTTAGTTGTCAGATAATAATTATGAATATGTATAAGGATACATATTTAGGAGCTATAAGGGTTATAATAAGCTATATATCCTATATTCCTATATTTAGGATATTATAACATAATACATATGCATAAATAGGTATACTATTTTGAATATATAATGATTATAATACATATAAGGATATAAGGATGATATATATGTGAATATATTTATTCTAGGTAGTTGACATTTTCTGTTCCCATGGAGCTGTATAAGTCATCTAGTGTTTCTAGTCACTCAGTAGTTTTCACTTACCATGTGTCAGAGACTGTGCTAAGATGCTGGGTATATGAAATGCCAAGCAGCATGATCTTTGTCCATTCATGGGACACAGATAAATATAAATATGCAATTGAATGGGTTCCTGGGTGGCTCAGTAGGTTAAATGTCCAACTTCAGCTCAGGTCATGATCTCGTGGTCTGTGAGTTCAAGTCCCATATCAGGCTCTGTGCTGACAGCTCGGAGCCTGGAGCCTGTTTTGGATTCTGGTTTTTCTTCTCCCTCTCTCTCTCTCTCTCTCTCTCTCTCTCTGCCACTCTCCCACTCCTGTTCTGTCTCCCTCTCTCTCCAAAAAAATATTTAAAAAAACCAAATATGCAACTGAAAATGTATATAATGATAAGTTGTGGGAAGGGTGATATAAGAAATAATAGTGTGTGATGAAAGAGAATGATCAGAGAAACTTTTTCAAGAGGTAATTATTGAGCTACAATTGAAAGATTCAATAGGAGCTAACAAGTGAGGCATAGGGGTGGTGGTAGTGATGGGGAAAGACATTCAATGTGCCAGAAAGTGTTCATGACTCTAGGGTATTAGTTATCTGGGCTGAGAGAAAACCGGACTGCCTGGAACATGGTAAGCAGGAGGGATCACAACAGAATTTGAAGAGATGTGCCACCAGATCATGCAGGTTCGCTATAAAGGCAACAGTAAAAATGAGGACTTTATTAGAATCTATTAAGTGTTTTCAGTACGGGAGTGATGCCATCCTCTCTGTGATTTCCTTTTCTAAGAAAAGAATGGACTGGGGATGAAAACATTAGATGTGCAAACACAACTGAATCAACGATTACAATACCAGATTCTGAATTATTTAATAGAAAATTTTAATAAAATTGTCACATACCACTTACAAACAACATTTTTTTTAATTGACATACCTAAAATATCACATCTTCAAATAATTTGTTTTTATATTCCTTAAGACATATAAAGCAAAGCTATTGGTCCAATTTTGATGATTTTAAGAGTTGTTAAAGTTTACCTTATTTAAGTTCCAAGAACTCTTTTGAGATAAATGAATTGTTTTTGTATCATTATTTCTTTGCATCATCAAAGTAAATACCCTTTCCCTTTTTCTCATGTTCATTGATAAAGGTTAAAATATTGGATTGCTGAATAAATTGATCTTTCATGTGTAAATTTGATGTCTTAGGAGAGAACACATTAATTACAATTGTTGGCAAATTTCACATGTAAAAACTGATGTGAAAGTTCAGGGCTTATCTCTGTGAATTGTGGGCTTGGGCTTTTACATGCACACCTTTTATTTTCTCAGTCTTTGAAAAACACAACTCCTGGAAAAGCTAGCAATTACCTTACTCTGCTAGTTGATAAAGTAAAACTCAGCATGCTGTCCCAAATCTATTTTGAAGATTTATATTATTTGGAGAGTTTATATGATCATATTAAGCAAGACATTGCCACTAGTAATGGTCTTCATACTTTATTTTTGCTTGGGCATTGCCTAACAGTATTTTGAAAATTTATGTCTTCTTTTGCACACTTGTAGGTTAACCCCTAAAATTTCTTATTATATGTAAAAAAATGCAAAGATATGATTTATACTGTATTATAAATATTGAAATTTTAACACAAATATGATAAAACATTTTTTATAAATGCATCCAATGAAATCTAAGAATCATAATGATTGATACTCACAAACATCCATTTTAAAAATACATAGAACACTTTTCCTTAACAGCTTGGAAATTTAAATTGGTTCTTTGTTTCCTTGAAGTCATATTTACATTATACTTTCTTAATGGACTTTTGTTTTAATGTAATATTGATTGTTGTGGCAGAGAGTATTTTATCAATCACCTTACTGTGATTTCTTTGCAACAAATAACATAGATTTATTTTGAAATTTTAAAAGAATTTACTTCTGGGGCACCTGAGTGGCTCAGCCATTTGAGTGTCCAACTCTTGATTTCAGCTCAGGTCATGATCTCAGAGGCATGGAATCAAGCTTTGAGTCTGGCTCTGTGCTGAGTTTGGAGCCTGCTTAAGATTCTCTCTCTCTCTCTCTCTCTCTCTCTCTCTCTCTCTCTCTCTCCTTCTTCCCCTCTCCTGCACTTGTGTGCTCTCTGTATATAAAATAAAAACAAATAAAATAAAATAAAATAAAATAAACGTAAACAAACTAATTGACTTCTTTTGATAAAAGACTGAAACTTAAACGATTGAATTATAATTAGAATTAACAAGTCCACGCTGTTTTGATTTTTATGAAAAATGAAAGGCAATGTTATTGGAAATACCACTCTAAGTGAAATTGACTGGAAGAGTTTTATATTGCTTTGATTAAAGTAGTCTTTGCTGTCACCAGTATTTCAATTTTTCTCTTTATTTGATGACCTATGTAAGATAGAGATGGACCATTTTTGACAGTGAGTGGAAAATAAACTCATAGCAAATTGGATATCAAGTGCATCATTTTTAGGAAAGCTCACCAAGGGAAGTTGGGTGCTCTAAAATTGACTCCGCAAGCCCACTCTTTCTCTTGGGAAGTCTCCTGTCTGCAGAACACTGTATTCTCCAGCTATAGATTAAATTAACCATTAATTTTCACATTTACTCTTTTCATTGTGGTTGTTGGTCATAAGGAAATTATTTTAAAAACTGTAATTCTTGTGATGTTCCAGAGGGAAAAAATACAACTATTTTAAAATGCAGTGGTTTTAATTGAATACTTCTGGTTCACATTTTAGGGTTTAAAAAAATTAATATTTTTTTTTGCCTGTTTCAGATTCTGTATCTCTCTGTCTCTCTGCCCCTTCCCTGCTCATGCTCTGTCTCTCTCTGTCTAAAAATTAAATAAACATGTAAAAAATTTAAAAAAAGAAGGGGTTCCTGGGTGGCTCAGTCAGTTAAGTGTCCGACTTCAGCTCAGGTCATGATACCATGATCTCATGGTTCATGAGTGATGTGAGCCCCACGTCGGGCTCTGTGCTGACAGCTCAGAGCCTGGAGCCTGTTTCAGATTCTGTGTCTCCCTCTCTCTCTCTCTCTGTTCCTCCCTTGCTTGCCCTCTCTCTCTGTCTCAAAAATAAATAAACCTTTAAAATGTTTAAAATTAATTAATATTTTTTTTACATATGAGAGTAGAAACACATTTTTCTTCAGTGAAAAACATCAATATATTAAGCTTCCCATAATTTTGCAAGCAGAATTATTTGGCTATTTTTTACATTTAATACTAAAATTATATTTAATGCACCTAATATCTAATGCTAGGACTTTCCATGTAGTATAGAGCAGTATAGCTATAGCCATGGCTCTTGGTTCTCTGTACAGTATTTTTATGCACCACCTTATTTCACTGTTGCACCTCTCTCTTTAATCTCTTATTTCTATTTTCCTATTTATATAAAAACAATAAGAATGGCTATTCACATTGCAGACATACTGTGAAGGGCCATTGATTTTTCTTCTAAGTTAAATACTTTCAGTGTCTTGCAAAGAGATTATGTTTAAATACAGCTAGTTTTTCCTAGGTGTGTCTTTTTCCAAAGTTCAATCTGATCAAAATGTCCCTTGGATCTTTGCAGATTTCCAGTATGTTTGTTGAAATGTTAAAAAAAAAAAAGTCCTCAGTAACTATTACTCAGAGGGAGAAATTTGTGGAAACTCCACAGGCTTTTCAATGTTTATGAGCATAGAAACAACTTCTGGTTATGAAATGAGGGTTTAGAAGATAAAATATGGAGACTTAAATTCCAACTAATTTAATGACTGTGAATTTATTTTAAAATGTTCTTTATATATGACTTTTGCTTTATCCCGTTCTCCCAATACCGTAGTGAAAAACTCTACTACTAATAAGCAGAAAGTAAAGGAGATAAAAGTTTACTTATCTGGCAATCATTTTTACCTCTCTTGGGTTTATTATGTGGCTGGGTAGAATGGAATACGCTTTATCAACTACAGCATAATATTACTTTTTAAAAAAGAAAAACTGCATTCTTTCTTTTTAAACTGCATTCTTAAATAAGCACGTGGCCATTCTTGCATAGAGCAGTTCTTTGAAATTTAAAGTTAACTCTTATTTTAGGATATGTGTGCATGACCCACAGGCTTATATATAAGAAAAAATGGTAATTGCTATAGAATTCCTAGTAAAAGAGAAGAGAGGCAAGTACAAAGGCAGAAGTCAAACTTGAGGTACTGCATTATTTTCAGGACTGTGCCAATGTGTCATTCAAGAGTTAATCAGGATACCTGGTTCTAGTGTTAATTAATAGTCATTACTCTCACACCTATTTCCATTTAAATATGAGCGAAATGTAATCAAGTTGACAACATTCAACTCAGGCAAGACAAAGAGAGAGAGATAGCCTAGCAATAGCAGCTATGAAGGAGCTATGGAAACATTTCTACTGAGGGATTTCCAGGCATTAAAGCCACTGCACAAATAAATGGGCAGATAAAAGGAATGAGATCAGCAGCATTAACAGAGGACACCTTTTCCTTATTTTATTATTAACTATTCAACAACAACTATTTTTTACCTTCTTTATCTCATCATTTGAATCAGAAGATGCATTTTGTGTCTGTCTCCCCTGAGAAAGATAAATGTTCATGACTACAAGGAAGGCTTTTCACTTTGGCTGTAATTTTAGCTTCAATCACAGCCAGTGGCCCCATAAAACCTACCGTGACAAATCCTAATATAATACCTTTGGTACCATGGTCTCTTGTTTTCCCACTGAAGCAGAAGTCACTGGCACTAATCATGCAAACAGCCAAGGTGATCTTTGAAGTTGCAGAGATAGAGACAAAGGGGTTGCACACCGGGCATCATTGTGAGGGGCCTGGCTACACCTGCCGTCCAGGCATATTTAATGGCTCCTCCTTTCAGTCGCAGAGGTACCTTAATTTGGGAAACAAAAGACATAATCATTCCAATTATGGGTGCAAAGAGGAACATTACCCTGCCCGATTAAATTCAAAATGTTTAGAAATCAGTCTCTCAAAGATTACGGTATATGAGAATTAGTTGAGCAATGAAATTAAGTACTAGCTGTTCTCTAATTTACTAGCATGTCCTCTCAATTTAATTTAAATAAGTTTGATTTATTTACAAATGTATACAAACTGTAAACAGATGTTTATTTCAAATCGTGTAGTAAGACCCCACAGATTATGAAACTACTGTAATGTATTCATATTTCTGAGATAGTTCTTCAAGAACTTGCAGATTTACATTTTCTTGTCATCTAAACAGCTCCAAGCTCACAAATGATAAACACGTTTATCTCTTACTAGGGAATTTTTATTATTTATATCTTTTATTTACAACTGCTGTTGATTTGTCTTCCAGAATACTATGTATTTTGTAGTATATTTTAAAGAGTAGAGATTGCATTTGTCTTACTTACAAGTTTATGTTTTTTTCCATAGAACACTGCCTGGCATAGAGGTGCTTATTAAGTGTTATTTAAATAAAGATTGAGGGGCACCTAGGTGGCTCAGTTGGTTAAGCTTCCAACTTTGGCTCAGATCATGATCTCACAGCTGTGGGTTCAAGCCTTGCATCAGACTCTGTGCTGACAGCTCAGAGCCCTGAGCCTGCTTTAGATTCTGTTCCCACTTTCTCTCTGCCCCTCCTCTACTTGCGCTCTGTCTCTGTCTCTATCTTTCTCTCTCTCAAAAATAAATATCATTAAAATTTTTTAATGAAGATTGATTGAAAGTATCATAAATACTATATTTCCTTTTGAGTATATTATATATAATATATGTATTATATATATGATGTTATAATTATACACACACACACACATTCTCAAGGACATTGAACTTTTTCCTTCCAGTATAACATTTTGAGTAAGCCCTAAGGCTTTGGGTAGTATCAGCTGGTTTAAAATCCTGGTTGTCTCACTTCCTAGAAGTGTAATTTTTGGCAAATTAGCCTCTCTAAATCAGGATTTCCCCACCTTTAAAACAGAGTGGTTAGGAGGATTATGCACTGAAATTCACATTGAAAGCTAAGCATTGTGTCTGGCACATTGTAAATTTACAATGATGCCTGTCTTGTTATAAATCTTAATTTATCCTCAGATTTGGTTCCAGTGGGAGTATCTCACAGCCTCACTAAGAAATAGCTGAGTTGTTTTTGGTGCTTGTTCCTCTTAATCCTCAAGGGGTGAGCTAAGTGTCAAGAGCTTTCCAGAAGTAAATCTGCCACATAGCAATAAAAGTAAAGGACACCAGTTAAATCTCAATTTCATATAAACCACACTTTTGTTTTGGTGTAAGTACGTTCTGTACTTTTGTCTCAGTCCCTATCTTAAAATCTACTCCAAACCATAGGATTGTTTAGTTGTGGTCTTTATAAGACTTGGACAAATGATGGGGTGCCTGGGTGGCTCATTCTGTTAGGCGGCAGACTTCGGCTCAGGTCATGATCTCACAGTCCATAGGTTCGAGCCTTGCATTGGATTCTGTGCTGACAGCTCAGAGCCTGGAGCCTGCCTCAGATTCTGCATCTTTCTCTCTCTCTGCCCCTCCTCCACTCACTCTCTCTCCTTCTCCCTCTCTCTCTCTCTCAAAAGTAAACAAACATTAAAAAATATTTAAAAAAAAGACTTGGATGAATAATGGGTCAGAGTAAGAGAACTGAAGTGGGAAAAGCAGAGTTTAGTCATT
Organism: Suricata suricatta; assembly: GCF_006229205.1. Classification (NCBI taxonomy): domain Eukaryota; kingdom Metazoa; phylum Chordata; class Mammalia; order Carnivora; family Herpestidae; genus Suricata; species Suricata suricatta. Next base: position 66,976,636 of record NC_043700.1, read on the forward strand.
TATTTAATCTGATATACTGATGTATGATATAAAGGTAAGTGAGTTTTTATTTAACTAATAGGATGTAATCACTACAATGATAAACTGATTTGAAATAGCCATTATACTATGAAACATAATAATGTCTTATACAGTATTAAAGAAAATTGGAAAAAATAGAAAAGAAATAGTTTGTTATAACAATATGTTGCTAGCCAAAGAATAAATGTATTTTTTAAATTAATACAGAAAATCTAACTATCTTTATGTGTGCTTGAGACAAGGATGTTCTTTAAAAAGTAAGGTGAGATAAAGACTTTCTTAGAAGAACAAAACCTGAGAGTGTTCATCAACTCTAGACCTGACTTACAGAACTGCAGAACTGCTGAAGAGCCTCTCAAGATGATAAAGAGCAAACATGAAAACCTATGAAAGTATAAAACTCACTAGTAAAGGTAAATATATGGACAACTACAGAATGCTGTAATGTTCTAACAATGGTGAGTAAAACATTTTTAATTAGATACATAAGCTAAAGATAAAAGTATAAAAATAGTTACACATGATGTTAATAGATAATCCATCCAAAGAAAGATGTAATTTGTGACATCGATAGATAACACAAATGTGTGTGGGGAGAAGAAAAGGTGTTACTTTTTGTATGTGATTGAAGTTAAGTTGTTATCAGCTCAAAATAGATTGTCATAACTGCAAGTTTTTTTAAAATATAAGCCCCATGGTAACCACAAAGGAATTATTTGTAGAATGTATACAAATGAAAATGAGAAAGGAATCAAAGCATGCCAGGAAAATAAATAAAACAGGAAAATAAATAAAACAGGAAAATGGCAAGAGAAAAAAAGAGGAGCAAAGAAACTAAGATTGGTAGAAAACAGCCAAACAGCAATAGTAAGTTCTTCATTATTAAAAACTCTTTTAAGAGTAAATGAATTAAGCTCCCCAATAAAAAGGTAAAGTAGCTGAACAGATTAAAAACAAGATCCAACTACATGTTTTCTACAAAAGACTCCCTTTGTAAGGACCAAATGGATTTTAAGTCAAAGTGGTCACAAGAGACAAAGACCAACATTATATAATAATAAAAGTGTCAATTCTAGGAGATATAACGATTATAAATATATACGTGCCCAACTAAATATATGAAGCAAACATTGACACAACTGGAAGGAGAAATAGACAGCAATATAATAATAGCAGTAGACTTTAATACCTCATTTTCAAAAATGGTTAGAAGAACCATACTGAGGATCAATACGGAAACACGGCACTTTCACAAAAAAGGCATTCATAGAACATTCCACTCGACAGCAAAATGGTTAACATTTGTATCAAGTGTACAGGGAACATTCTGAAAGACAGATCACATGTAAGAACACAAAACAAGTCTTAACAAATTTAAGAAGTTTAAAATCATGCCAAATAACTTTTCTGACCACAAGGGAATGAAATTAGAAATCAATCGCAGAAGAAAAAGCAGAAAATCTATAAATATGTAAATATTAAACTGCACTCTAGAACAGCCAATGGGTCAAATAAGAATTCAAAGAGGAAACTAGAAAATGTCTTCAACAAATAAAGGTGAAAATACAAAATACTAAAACTTATTGCATGCAACACAAGTAGTGCTAAGAGGGAAGTTCACCGTGGTAAGTGCACACTTTAAAAATGATGAAAAGTTCTAAAATAAACAATCTAACTTTACACCTCTGGAAACTGGAAAAAGAAGGACACACTAAATCCAAAGTTAATAGAAGGAAGGAAATAATAAAGATCAGGGAAGAGATAAACAAAATAGAAAATAGAAAGCAGGAAAAAATCAACAAAATTAGAGTTTGCTTTTGAGAAGCTCAACAAAATTGAGGAATTTTTAAGTAGACTGAGAAAACAAGAGAGAAAACTAAACTAAAATAAAAAATGAAAGAGGAGACATAACTGATGTCACAGAAATAAACATAAGAAACGACTGTGAATAATTAAATAACCTAGAGAAGTGGGTAAATTCCTAGAAACATACCTACTGAGACTGAATCATAAAGAAACGGAAAATCGGAACAGATGTATGACTAGTTAGGAAACTGAATCTGTAAGCAAAATGTCCTAACAAAGAAAAATCTGTGACTAGATGGTTTTATTGGAGAATTCTACCAAACATTTAAAGAAGAATTAGCACCAACCGTTTTCAAACTCTTCTGAAAAAGTGGAAGAGAATGGAATGCTTCCAAACTCATTTTACAAGGTCAAAATTACTTATTTTAAAACTAGACAGACACTACAAGAAAAGAAAACTTCAGTTCAATATCCCTGATGAATATAGATGCAAAATCTTCAAAATTTTAGCCAACTGATTTCAAGAGTTCATTGACAGGATCATACAATGTGATCAATTGTGATTCTATAATAGAAAGGTAGTTCAACATATGTAAATCAATCAGTGTGATATACCATATTAACAGAATGAAAAACAAAAAAGATCACATGGTAATTTCAATAGATGTAGAAAAAGCACTTGACAAAATTTAACACCCCTTTATGATAAAAACACTCTGCAAACCAGGAATAAATGAAAATTACCTCAACATAATAGAGGTTATATATGTAAAGCTCACAGCTGGGACACTTGGGTGTCTCAGTTGCTTAAGCATCTGACTTAGGCTTGGGTCATGATCTCACAGAGTATGAGTTGAACTCCAACTCAGGCTCTGTGCTGACAGCTCAGAGCCTAGACCCTGCTTTGGATTCTGTGTCTCCCTCTTTCTCTGTCTCTCCCCACTCACACTGTCTCTTTCTTTCTCTCAAAAATAAATATTTTTAAAAAATTCAACAAGGAAAAAAAAAAAGAAAAGCCCACAGCTGACATTATACTTAGTGCTGAAACACTTAAGACTTTTCATACAATATAAGGAATAAGGCAAGAATGTCCTCTCTTATCATTTCTATTCAACATAGTACTGGAAGTCTTAGCAAGAGCATTTAAATAAGAAAAAGAGATAAAAAGCTTACACATTGGAAAGGAAGTAAAATTATTTCTTGTTTGCAGATATAATTTTTTTATATAAAAGACCCTAACGAATCCATCAAAAACCTGTTAGATCTAATAAATTAACTCAGCAAAGTTGCAGGATACAAAATCAGTACACAAAAATTAGTCACCTTTCCATATGCCAAAACCAAACAGTCTGAAGAGGATATTAAAAAAGCAAAGCATTTACATTTAATCAAACATAATAAAATATTTAGGAATAAACTTAACTAAGGAGCTGAAAGAATTACACAATAAAAACTGCAAAACATTGCAAAAAACAATGAAAGAAGGCACAACTAAATGGAAAGACATCTCATGTTCTTGGATTGGAAGGCTTAGTACAGTTAAAACATTCATACTACCCAAAATAATATACAGATACAATGCAATTTATATTAAAATCCCAATGGCAGCTTTTATAGAAATATAAAAAAGAATCCTAAATTCATGTGAAACCACAAATGACTCCAAAAAGCTAAATCAATTTTTTGAAAGATGAACAAAATGGAAAGTCTTACACTTCTGGACTTCAAAACACTTCAAAACACAAAAGATAACGTAATCAAAACAATATGCTAATGGTATAAAGACAGATATATAGAGCAATAAAATGGACTAAAAGCCCAAAAAATTATGCATATTTGTTTAAGTGATGTTTACCAACAGTGCCAAGCTACACAATGGGGAAAATAATCATCTCAACAAATGGTGCTGGAAAAGTTGAACATCTACATGCAAAAGAATGAAATTAGAATCTTATTATGCACTATACACAAAAATCGACTTTAAGATGGATTAAAGACTTCATTAACATTGTAAACTATAAATCTCCTAGAAGAAAACATAAGAGAAATTTTCATGACATTGGTTTTGATAATGATTTATTGGATATGATTTCAAAAGCACAGCCAGCTAAAGCAAAATTTGACAATAGAAACATAAGTTATACAGCTTCTAGGAAGCAAAGAAAACAATCTGCAGAGTGAAAACCTATGGAATGGGATAAAACCTTTACAAACCATATATATGACTATCTGATAAGGGGTTAATATCAGACTATATAAGGAATTCCTACAACTCCATATTAAAACAAAACAAGACAAAGTGAAAAAACAACAAAAATTGATTAAAAAATGGACAAAGGACTTAAATAGACATTTCTCTAAAAAGACATAAATGACTAAAGGCATATGAAAAAATGTTCAACATCACTCATCACCAAGGAAGGGCAATTCAAAACCGTAATGAGCCATTATTTCACACCAGTAAGGATGACCATTATAAAACAAAACAAAAACAAAAACAAAAGGAGTTGGAGAAATTGGAATCCTTATGCATTATTGTTATCCATATAAAACAATATCGTTTCCTTAGAAAACTAAAAACATACTTCTAAGTATTTATCCGAAAGAATAGAAAACAAGATCTCAAAGAGATATTTTTGACTCCTAAGTTTATTGCAGCATTATTCACTTAGTCATGAGGTTGAAAGAATATAAATGTCAGATGAATGGAAAAAAGAAATGTGGAATATTTTATTCATTGTTTAAAAAAAAGAAAGAATTCAACATGATTTCCATTTGAGCACACTAAGTGAAATAAGCCATTGACAGGACAAATATTCCTGATTCCACTTATATGGCATATGTAAAGTAGTCCAACTCTGAAAAAGAAAGTACCAAGGCTAAAGGTTAGGGAATTACTGGTAAATGGGTATAAAATTTCAATTATGTAAAATGGAAAAGTTGTAGAGATCTTTTGTACAACATTGTGTCTATGGTTAACAAAGCTTCACTCAACATTTAAAAACTTGTTAAGAGGGTTGACCCCATGTTATATGTTTGTTTTTTTACTTTAAAAAGAGACTTAAGAGCAACTGGAAAGTTTAGCTTCCCTCTCATATTTGGTTCTTCTTTTCTAGGGAAATACAATTTTCCTCTATTAAGACTCACTCAAGTGTGCCTCCCATGTAATATTGGTTTAGTCTAAATGTCATACAGTGACTGTTTACTATTTGATAATCAAATATGTGTAACTGCAGTACTTATGACATTATAAAATGATTTGGTTTCTAATATAAATTCATTAGTCACATTCTATGGTTGCAACTACTCTTCGTATTAAATTAACATAGCTATAAAGAAAGACAAAATCTTCCTGTTATCTGAAAACTGGAATAATTCACAATGAGCCGAAATATCAGTTTGACATTTATGGGCATTGTATTCTAGTCAAATAATATGATAATAATGCGTGTTTTACTTTGTAGTTGAACTTTAATCAGTCTTATAAATTTGTTGATAAAAATGAGTACAAGTAGATACACTTAATCTAATTATCCTAATAGAACATTTAAGAACAGTTAATCTTGTTTAGAAAATAATAAGACAGCATGAAAATGTGTACCAAGTTGTTTCAGACCTATTTTGGAAATGAAAATTCGAATAAATCAGCAATTTATTGTTCTCTCTTTTCTTAAATTTTTTTAATGTTTATTTATTTTTGAGACAGAGAAATCCAGAGCATGAGCAGAAGTGGGGGGCAGCAGGGAGAGAGGGAGACACAGAATTCAAAGCAGACTCCAGGCTCTAAGCTGTCAGCACAGAGGTGGACACAGGGCTCGAACCCACAAACTGTGAGATCATAACCTGAGCTGAAGTCGATGCTTAACGAACTGAGCCAGCCAGGCGCCCTTACTGTTCTTTCCTAAGCACATTGACAACAAATACTTCCTTTCATTCGAAAGAGATTAGGGAAAAGAATCTCAGTAGTTGGAGTGAAGACAGTATCAGTCTTTGTCTTGAAGAATCTCTTTTTGGATGAGAAGACAGTTATCTGTATGGCAGCCACAGGATACTTTTGAAGAAAGAAAAGGAGTAGAGACATTATATTATAATTTAGTTATAAAAATAGACCTTGAATTTATCCACAGTAATTCTTAGATTGATCTAGCAACATATGAACAGGCTTTTCTTCTTGTAATCTTAAAAGAAAAGTAAGGGGAGAAGAAAGGGAAGGTAGAAGTGGGATGAAAACCTCTTAGTACGGACATTAAAAAAGAAAGGGGTTACTTCAGTGTAAAACAATTATAATGCAAAAAATTATTTCTATTTTGAGTTGTATGACAGAGCATTGGTGAGCTGATGAAAAAAACAAAACCAGCAAAACCACAGACTATTAATAAATTCTTAGCAAAAGTGAAAAACAGCCTCAGATGAGAAGATAACACTAGGTCTGAATTTCAACACACCTCTCAACCCGCTATGTGACCCTGGCAGTTTACTTAACTGTTCCACATTTGAAAGGTTTTTTTTTTCCCATCCACAATATAGGATAATAATAGTACTGATTGATTGGATTGTTGTGATCATTGAGATAATGCATGCAGAAAGCAGAGTAGAGGCTCAATAAATCTCAGCTCTAATGATATGACACTATTTATATTAACTTTGGTCTCAAACTCAAAAATGAAGATTAATATGAATACTTGTCCTTCCTATCTGCAGCCTTGTTATCAGTATCAATGAGATTATTTGTGTATGTATCTTCTCTTTACAGGATTAGGTGCTATTATTGCAATTTTAGACAAGTTGGATAGGTTTATAAAATATAATGACATAGACTGTGGGAATCGTAAGATAATTTAAATCTTCATATAAAATGCTCTTGTGAATGCTTACCCACCTTGTTCCAGAATGTGACAAGGTCATGAATTATTGGTAATTGAATTGTTCCTCAATTAATTACTACACTGTGGTATTCGGGCAAAAGTAGTTATGAGAATAGACCTTTGCAATGCCAATAGAAGCCATTGCTTTTCTTCATTTGGATTTATATCGAAACTTTGCATCACTGCAGGGTCCTCCTTTAGGTACAATCCATTTACTAGCTCACAGACTAGGGCAAACAGGCCTGAAGCTGGATTAGATCTATAGAATAAAGGTCCCCTTGCCTCATTCTCCTTCTCTCTGCCACTTCTAACCTAGGAGGCAAACTCACACATAAAATATTATTTAGTTTTCTGAGTTGCCAAAAAATCCCCTCCAAATCCTTAACATGTGTCTATTTATTATGTCTTATATCAGGAGTCGTGCCTCTTTTGCTTTCTACAGAAATAAATTCCTGTCATCTGCTTTACGCAATTAAAAAAATTTAATGAGTGTTTGCTATGGGCCTATACTTTGCTTTATATGCTGCAGATAACATAGTTGAATACTATGTGAAGTTCCTGACTGCAGAAAGTTTACATTATTGTGGGTGAGTGATGTAGCCAAATATAATAATGTAAATGCAGGGGGTACAGAATCATACAGAAGTAAAACCCAGCCTAAATTTGGGAATAAGGGGAGTGATCATTGAAATATTCAAGAAAGTTGTTTCTGAGCTGCTGTTTGAAGAACGGGTCAGCATGACTCAGATAAGAGGAAGCGTGGATACATTTAAGGGCCAGGGGCGTGTGTGGTGGAGAGTTTCAGATCAAGGAGATAGCATGCTTGGAGTCCCAGAATTGAAAGGACATGGTGTATTCAAGGAATTGAAAGAACTAGCGGTGGAGTAGAGAAAGCAGAGGGGAAGAAGAGATAACAAGACATAAGGCTGAAGAGAATGTCAGATCATATAGGACCTTGTGTGTAATGTCCATAAGTTTGGATCATATCATACAAATGAGGGTGGTGGGCTTTGTACGATTCCATGCACTGGAGTGAAATAATCAAACTTGTATTTCAGAATTGTCTGGGAGCAGAATGGAACAAGCTAATTGGATTGGGTCACAGCTGAGGCAGGAAGACTTGTGAGGAGGAGATAATGGTAATTCACTTGGACTAAAATAGTGTCCTTAGCTAGGGCAGAAGCTGTGGTATGGAAAGAGCACAGCAGGTGTGAGAGGCAACCAAAGGTTCAACTGGAATGGGTAATTATTGGATCTTCTAGATCAGGAGAGGGAGTCCATACATTCTAGCATAGGGTAGACCCAGCTCAGTGCTTAATGGATAGGCATGTCCTTCGCATTCAACCAGTGTTTTTTTTTTTTACTCTGAAAATGTGACAATGCAGGCAGATATACTTGAAGGTTCTAGTTTGCCCTGACATTTTTGCATAAAACTCTTGGTACCGTCACCAACTGTTTATTGAGGGCTTACTAGGTAGAGGGATAGTGTCAGAATGACTGAGATCCCTTTCTCACAAGGAGAATAGCTTTCTGGGAGATACTGACAAGTAAGTCTGCAGGAGGGTAAGATAAGAACTACAAATGAAGCCTTTCTGGAACTTCAGACAGACACTCAGGCATGTAAGGAGGAGAGCCTGGCCAGCTACTTAGGTACCTGCTGTTTACTGTCAAGCGTGTCTCCCAGAACTTGAGTTTCAGTTGGTTGCCTCCTCCATCCCCATCTCCCCACTGTCACTATGCACACCTTTGGTTTTGCTTCTTTCTGTCTGACTATTTCCTCTATCCTAAAATACACTTCTTATTTCTGCTTCATCAAATCTTTGGCTTATTGTGGCCCATCAAAGTCTTTCTCTCCAATTTCCTTATGTTTAAAACTGTAAACAGAGTCTGATAGTCTCATCTAAATATCTTCACATTGGGAACATCAAAGACCTATGCTTTTGCTGCCCTTGGGCCCTCTGCCCATTTCTGGTCTAATTATAAGACTGGGTTAAGTAAAAGCCCATTAAGGTCACATGGTCCAGAATTTGGACACAGAAAGACTGGGCGACGTGCAGGAGATGGAGGTATGTGTGCAGAAGGATTCCTCAGGGTCAGCTTGTTCAATATAAAACACAGAATTGTAGCAGGACCGTGGGGCATCCCATAGAAAATGCATGCATGTGGTGAGTGGCTCAGTTGATTGAGTGTCCAACTTTGGCTCGGGTCATGATTTCAGACTTTTTGAGTTCGAGCCCTACATAAGGCTGTGTTGACAGCTTAGAGCCTGGAGCCTGCTTCAGATTCTGTGGTTCCCTTTCTCTGCCCCTTTTTTGCTCATGCTCTGTCTCTCTGTCTCTCTCTCTTTCTCAAAAATAAACATTAAAAATAATTAAAGGGCATGCATGTGGTGGGTGAGGACTATGTGGAGGAGAGGAAGCTGGCAGAAGGAAAAAATGTCTCAGATGATATTTAGGTTGATTCTTGAACAAACAAAAAAAAAGATTGGGAAGGATGAAGAAAGGGAGCACCCTTGTTCGCGGTCATTTCAGTTGCCAAGGCATGAAGGAGGGGGGAGGAAGGCCCTTCAAGGAACTGTGACGTCAGAGTGACTGGTTGCTCCTCATTGCATCAGCTAAGGAAATGGAAACATTTGACCAGAGCCATGTTTTTCAAACAGGACTTTGTGACTCTCAGAGAAGTGGTTCAGTTGTTGCGTGAGAGCCACGGACACTGACAAGTTGTCACTTCCTTTTCTTCATTTTCAAGTGAAGAGGAAATAAAAAAGTAACAGCAATTCCTTTATGGTTTTTTTATTTTTTAAATGTTTGTTTTTTACTGGAACAGGGGAGGGGTAGAGAGAGAGGGAGAAACAGAATCCAGAGCAGGTTCCTGGGTCTAAGCTGTCTGCACAGAGCCTGACACGGGGCTCGAACCCACAAACCATGAGATCATGATCTCAGCTGAAGTTGGACACTTAGTGGACTGAACCATCCAGGTGCCTAGCCATTTTCCTTTTTGTATTTAGTGTCCTGGGGCTGCCATATTAAAGTACCACAAACTGGGCAGCTTAAAATGAAAGAAATCTAGGTTAAAAGTCAAGGTGTTGGCAAAGTCGGTTCCTTCTTAAGACTGTAAGGGGAAACTGTTCCATGCTTCTGTCCTAGCTTCTGGTGGTTGCCTGCAGTGCTTGGAATTCCTTAGGCTATAGCTGAATCACTCAATCTTTGCCTCCATCTTTGCATAATCTTCTTATAAGACCACCAGTCCTGAGATTTATGGCCCATTCTCATCCAGGAGGAGTGTCTCTTACCTTGATTATGTATGCAAGAACCCTATTTCCAAATAAGTTTACATTCACAAGAAATGGATGGTGGAACTCCAAGAGATCGTTTTGGGAGGGACAAATCAATCTACGACAAACAATGCTTTTTTTTTTTTTTTTTTGAGAGACAGCACGAGCAGGGGAGGGTCAGAGAGAGAGGGAGATACAGAATCTGAAGCAGGCTCCAGGCTCTGAGCTAGCTGTCAGCATAGACCCCGATGTGGGGCTCAAACCCATGAACCGTGAGATCATGACCTGAGCCAAAGTGGGACACTTAACCAACTGAGCCAATCAGGCACCCCAAGTGATGCTTGTTAAATGAGAGTCTATATCTCTCCAGGGAGTGATTCAGTTATTGCAGTGGATTCACAGAGACTACCAAGCTGTAACCTTTTTTTTTCTTTAAGTGAAAGGAAAATAGAAGAAATATAGTAGCATGCACTGTATATATGTATGATGTATGCATTGCCATTGAATACTTGTTGATTTCCTTTGACTTCCAGACATATTTTTATTTTGATGGCCTCAATAAGAATTAAAGTAGCAAGTTGGCTCAACGATGTGCCTTTTATAAACTCTTCTATTTTTATTTATTTATTTTTAATTTTTTAATGTTTATTTATTTTTGAGAGAGAGATGGAGTGTGAGTGGGAGAGGGGCAGGGAGAGAGAGAGAGAGAGAGAGAGAGAGAGAGAGAGAATCCAAAGGAGGGTCCAGGATCTGAGCTGTTAGCACAGAACTTGACACGAGGCTGGAACTCACCAACCATGAGATCATGACCTGAGCTGAAGTCAGATGCTTAACCAACTGAGCCACCCCACAGGTTCTCCTATTTTATTGAAAACAGCTCTAGCAGCCAGGTCATTCATATGAGAAGCATGAATGAAAAAGCATGAGAACCACAGAAGCACTGTGTCAAGTGGAAGTCAGGCAGCCGTAAACACAGAACGGAGAGGAATGCTTCAGAAGCATATTGCTTGGAGCTTCCAGCCCTCTGTCCTAACTGCTGACAGCAAGGCTGCAAATGGAAGACAAACCACAGCAGTGTGTAGCTATACACAGCGAGGTAGCTCACATCCAAAAATGTTCTCCAATTAAAACAAAGGCACTCCAAGAAACATAAGTTGGATAAGAACAGTCACAGAAATCATGGGCCTCGTGAGCAGTTTCCACAAAATTCTCTCTGAGCCTGGAATAAAGGGATTAGGAGGGCCGTCCAGGGCCGCGTCCCTTCTGAATTTCCAGGCAGCTTACACCATCCGGGCAGTAGCTCTGTGGCATTAAGGGTTTTCCTCTGAGGGCTGCTCACAAAGCAAGTCGTAGCATAAATACCAAATTAAATGACAGTAATCCTTGTTGACATGCAAAGTGTGCCAGTCCTACATCTGGCACTCAGTAACACAACATAAATTCTCCTATCTCTGAAAGGGATTAATCTGCATTTCTAGTTCATAAAGATGTTTTTGTCGATATTTTGGCTCTCAGAAAAGAGTTTGCCTCAAAACTCAAACAACTTCTGTTAGACAAGTCTCCCCAAAGTGGATGAGATAATGATATTTTACTTCTAAACATAGCTTACTATAAAATATTCTTTTTTTAATTTTTAAATGTTTATTTACCTTTGAGAGAGAGCTGGGGAGGGGCAGAAAGAGAGGGACACACAGAATCTGAAGCAGGCTCCAGGCTATGAGCTGTCAGCACAGAGTCTGATGCAGGGCTTGAACTCATGAATTGTGAACTCATGACCTGAGCTGAAGTTGACTGCTTAACTGATTGAGTCACCCAGGTGCCCCTAGAATATTCTTATATAATAGCCATCCAGCTATAGGCTCAGGATTGACCAATCAATCCTCAGTCTCATCAATAACATGCTGCTAATTTCATAGTAGGGTGCATGAGCTTAATTCCAGCAAGACTAAAAGGAGTTAGGGGAAAGTCCCTCATGTCCAACTATCCATGTGATGTTCTCTCTTGGGTGTGTGATAGCTTTCTCAGACTTAACATCTCTAACACTTAAAAACTTCTTACAGAATGCCTCCCTTTGTAATTTTGCAAACTCATTCTTCTCAGGCCATAAATCTTGGAGTTATCCCTGACTTCTCTCTTTCTATTAGACTTGTGTACAATTCATCAAACCTTTTCAGCTTTCTATTTTTTGTTTCTTTTTGTTTCTGGAGTGTCAGCAGAATCTAGTACTAACCACCCTGTTCTAAGTCAGCATTTTCCTCACCTAAACTGTTAAAACTTTCTCACACACTTCCCTGCTTCTATACATGTCCTGTGCAGTCTTTCTGGCACCCTGAAGCCAGAGAGTTATTGTTTTTTTAATATATATTTTTAAATGTTTATTTTAGAGAGAGAGAGAGAGAGAATGAGTGAGTGAACAGGGGAGGGGCAAAGAGAGAGGGGGACAGAGGATCCAAAGCTGGTTCTGTGCTGACAGCAACAGTCTGATGCAGGGCTCAAACCCATGAACTGGGAGATCATGACCTGAGCTGAAGTCAGACACCTAAATGACTAAGCCCCATAGGTTCCCCTGAAGCCAGAGAATTGTCATAGGACGTAGGTCAGATCATGTTGCTCTTGTGCTCAGAATTGTCCACTGACATTTTAACTCGCTCAAAGTAAATTCCAAATTCTAGTGAATTCTCTATTGCCCCTCCGGTACCTTTCTGATCCCAGCATCCTCTGCTCTCTTCTTGCCTGTTCTGCCCCATTCACTTCTACTCCTTGTTTTTGAGCTTGTTTATGAATACTCCAAGCACATGCTTCTGTCAACTCTTTGTGTTCTCACTGTTGGGGCTCTTCTTTCCAAGTCTATACGTGCCTGACCCCCTCACCTCCTTAGCTCTCTGTGCAAATGCCTCATCTAAGGCCTGCACTGCATAACCTGAATGTGACTGCAGAACCTTCCCTTCTCTTATATTTTATTTTCCCTCGCCTTATTTTATGTTTCTTCTTAGCATTATTATCACCTATGTTACATATGTGTACTTTTTGTTTATTTCCTGTCTACTCAAAAGAATACAAGCTCTATTTTATCAGGAACTTGATTTTGTTTGTTGCTGTAGGTCATTCATTAGTGACTAAAATAGTAGTTGGCACACAGTAGAAACTCATGTTCCTCAAAAAAACTAATAAGTGACTTATTGGTTAAATAAATAGATATATAAAAGGTAATTTCATACATATGCTAACATTTACTATTTTCTCCTCTAGTTTAGTGCAACAGGGACATCTAAAGGTGCAAAGAAGACTACAAAGACTAGGCTAACATGCAAATATTATAATGGCTACCATGGTATTCATTAGAAAATACCTATGAATCTATGAGCACAGTTTCTATTAGTTTAAGAAGCAAATAGCCTAAAATGCAACCTTAGGAATAAATGATCTATTTACTAGTAAAAGGTAAATAAAAAAGTTATGAATGTTTATGAACATTTAATTTATGAAAATTTTTAATTTATGAAAAATTTAATGTAGGATGCATTTATTTGAGTATTTTTATAACTCATAGATGTTTACCAAGTGGGAATGAAATTCATGTAAGGTAGGGTTTGAGGCTACACATGAAAAAGGCAAAACAAATCCTTGCCTTCAGAAAAGATTTCACCTTGTTGAGGTGACAAATATAAAACACATGAAGTAATTGAGAAACACCTTACCAGAATATCATAATGAAAAATTAAACCAATATATTCTAAGGCGTTGTCAAAGAAAGAAGTTATCAGATATGTGAGATGCATTTTGAGTCCCTCATAACAGAGTAGTATGTGACAGTAAACATAGAATAGGAAGGGAAAAGAAGGGATACATTGATTCAAGAAGCATTTATTGAGCACTTACTAATATCAGCCACATACTGGGTATTTAAAAAAGATACAGTCTGTGTTTCCAGTCAATATTCACCTAAGTCGGTGATTTCATAGCAATGGGAAGCACTCAGTGGTTGGCATTTGATCAAAATGTTATGGGTGGGCAACAGAAGGGAATTGCCTCTGCCTGGGAAGGAGCAAGGAATTATTATGTGGGAAAGATGACAGCTTCATGCTGCTAAAGCAAAACTCTACAGAGATCAGAAAAAAGAAAAAAGTCACAGGACAGATTAGGAAAAGCTTTGTTAATATTGCTGGAGTGCTTGAGTGTATACACACACACAAACACATATATACATATATATGTATATATATTTAGTCTTTCTTTTTTTCTATTTTCTTCTTTTTGTCTCTTTCTTACCATTTGAACTATTTTTAATTGTACAACTTAGCGTCATTAAATACATTGACATTGTTGTATAACGATCACCACTAGCTATTTCCAGAACACTTTTATCATCCCAAGCAGAAAGTCTGTACCCATAAAATGGTAGCTCCTCCTCGCCTCCCAGGCCTTATCTTTAGAAATTGAAGTGATATGTGGACTATAAATTGGAATAAGAGAGGTAGATTAGAATAATATTGCAAATCTCATTTGAGTTGTTATGTTTTTAAGCAGTATTTTTAAGCTGTTTTTGAGGAAATATTATGTTAGCTAGTTTATTTATTTTGTATATATATATCTGTGAGCTGTCCTCACAGAGCCCTACCTGGGGCTCGAAATAACAAATCCGTGAGCTCATGACCTGAGCTAAAGTTTGATGCTCAACCGACTGAGTCACCCAGGCCCCCCTTTAATTTTTTTAATGTTTACTTATTTTTTGAAAGATAAATAGAGTGCAAGCCGGGAGGGGCATAGAGAGGGAGACACAGCATCTGAAGTAGGTTCCAGGCTCTGAGCTGGTCAGGACCGAGCCCAACGCAAGGCTCAAACCCATGAACTGTAAGATCATGACTTGAGCTGAAGTCAGATGCTTAACTGACAGAGCCACCCAGGTGCCCCATTAGCAAGCTCATTTTGAGACATCAAATGATTTTTTATATTTATTATAAATATATTTTATAATATATAATATATATTATATATTTATTATATTTATTTATATTTATATATATATTATATTTATTTATATTTATATATATATATTTATTATATTTATTTATATTTAAGATGAACTAGGCCAGGGGTGCCTGGGTGGCTCAGTCAATTAAGCATCCAACTTCACCTCAGGTCATGGTCTCACAGTTTGTGGATTTGAGCCCTGTGCTGACAGCTCAGAGCCTGGAGTCGACTTTGGATTCTGTGTCTCCCTCTCTCTCTCCTGCTCACATTTTGTCTCTCTAAAAAATAGATAAACATTAATTTTTTAAAAATAAAATTAAGTGAAATAGTTTAGTTCATGAAAAACATTTTTATAAGTTTTTGAAAAGGAACATATTTATTCTTATAATTAAGAAACTGAATTTCTCCTAGGTTTTATTTGATATAAACTCATGTTTATAATTGGCTTTAATTAAAAATTTTGTCTTCCAGTCTTGTTTTAAGGGTATACCAGATTAAGCTAGTTTGGTTGAAAATTCATATTTATGAGCTCTATTAATGAAAACTCATGGTTTCTGAATTTTCTGTTAAAAATTTTAGAATTTCCTTTGTTTAGAAAATCTAGTTTTCAAACCATTTTTATTTAAAATGTATGTCCACAAACTATATGTATTAGAATGTTATGTATCCAATCACACCTGATGAAATTTACTTTATTCAAAGGTATACCTAAAAATATTTGGTGATGGAACAGATATAAGAAGGACAGGACAGAAAGAAATTAACTTAGGATTCTAAGTCAAATAATGATTCCTATTAAAATCGAATTCTTAGTGCCATAAATGGTACATAGTAATATTATCATGAAAATTTGGATTGGGATATTCTTTATGAGTTCTATGATTTATGACTTCCATGACTTTGTCATTGTTTACTGACTTATCTTCTGTTTTCTGTCTTATTCACAGATTTTACACGTCTGTTGGTTCTTGGGGAGTTCTTAAGTTTCATTCTTTATTTTCCCTTTTTTCCCTCTATTCTCTTTCCAGCAATGGCAAAAGATCACTCTGATGATTTGGGCATACAGCAAAACCTTGGTTTGCAAGCATAATTCATTTGGGAAACATGCTTGTAACTCAAAGCACTTGTATATCAAAGTGAATTTACCTGTAAGAAATAATGGACACTCCGATGATTTCTTCCACAACTCAAAAATATTCACATAAAAGTGATTTCAATACTGAAATATAATACAAACTAATTTAAAGACATAAAATATAAAGAAAGATAAACAAATGAATCTGCACTTACCTTTGAAAATATTCATGGCTGGTATGAGAGATGAGAGGAGGGTTACAGTGTAGGACGACTTTCACTATCATAACAGAATCACTGTTATCTATTGGCTCAGTGGAATTTTTTTCTGTATGGGGGCCCTTTTATACGTTTGCACAGATGTTGACTACTGTACAGTATTAACAAACTCTTGTCATATACTGTATTTAATGTAACTGGCAATAAGGCAGCAGAGGAAAGGGTCTATACCTGCAGGCAGCCTGATCTAGAGTCAAGCAAAAGCGTTCCTGAGCTTACTCTTGTTTGGAAAAGCAGAGGACTGCCCATAGGTGCTTTGAAATAACAAAAAAAATACACTAGTGCCAGTTGTGTGCACCTTCCAAAGTTGTGAAAAATCACTGATTTCTGCCAAACACCACAGTCTGAGACTGAGCATCTAAGCATGGGAGACACTCACCCACAACCCCACACTGAGAGAGAGAGAGAGAGAGAGAGAGAGAGAGAGAGAGAGAGAGAGAGAGAAACAGAGGAGAATCATTGGCTCAAAATGGCTCAGCTGTGATATGATGTTACATGTGATGAACTAGTATTACTCATATTGAAAGACCATCACTTGTTTGTCAAGTTAAAATGTATTAGAAATGTTTGCTCATCTTACTTGCAGAACAAGTTACTTTGTTGCAGGAGTCCAGCTCCAGCAGGTCCAGGGCTCCCTGAAGGATGGACGGTGTTGGCAAAAGACAGGGAGAGAGTCCTGTCTTCTTTCTGCTCACCAGGCAGGCGTCTCTACCCTTACCTTAGAGTCAGCTTTATTTATTGAAAAAATGTATGGGGTACAAAACAGAAGTGGCAATTGCCTTAGACAATCATTTCTGATGACAAATTCTTTCATATGTAAAAATTTCCCAGAACAGAGATAGGTGGAAGACTCATGCATAACCTTTATCAATAAGTGACTAGATGTTTATCATATGGGATGGGAAGGGATCTTTAGTATTCAAGTACAAGGCAAAGTTCTTGGCATAGCAAAGGCAAGAGCTAGGTCTTTGTGAGTAGGGGTCAATAGCCTGTTTTCTTGATAGGAAAAAAAAACAGGTTTTCTCAGGAAATGTAACATTTAACAAAAGAGGAAACTCCTATAACAAGTTTTTTCACAAGGTACAATTCACGTATTTTTAGCATAAGAAGGCAAGTCACTCCTGATATCAGTCAGGTGCCTTGGGGGTTGGTGCTCAAGCAGAAATTGAGTGGGGGTTGAATGGGGCTCGAGTGGGTGTAGACACAAGTTGCCATCTGACAGTGGGAGGCCTTGCAAACCTGCCTTACTTCAGAGATGGCTCCCAGCACTCTGTAATCCAAGGTTTTACTGCATATCTAAGGTTGCCTTGTAGTTAATAAATTAACATTTCCTCAACATCCAACTTTGTACTTTTAACTGTCTGTGGGACATCATCAGAGTATCTATGAATGGCCCTGAGAATCTCTGCAAGCAATGTGCTACAAGTTCTCTCTCATTATCTTCCAAAGTCCTCCTTCTGAGTTCTCTTTTCCATCACCAAATCCATCATGTGGTCCCCAATAAGGTATTAAGTCCAAAGAACCTCTGTAATGTCTTTCATATGTATTTCCTCTTTTACTTCCCAACCAAATCTCTGTATGCCATGGGCTCAGTATTCACAAATAGGGCTCTACTGACTGACTAGTATAGAAATTTTTTCATGCCACTCTTTGGGTATGAGAACCAATGCACCAAACTGGACTCATATCTTATTTCAACAACTAGTTCTTTTTGCATTCCACATTGATGAGATGGCATCCCCAGTTGAACATGCATAGCTACATATTTGTCTTGCCCCTTGCTGTACATCCTAATCTCCGAGCATAGTGTTTATCATTGAGGACCACTAAGTGAGTATCTTTGAATGAATTAATTAAATCATCTTCCATCTCTCATCAATCAAGCTTTATATATTTTATTCCCCAAATGCTTCTACTTTTTTCCTTTCTATGCTTCCTGCCACTAATATGCTCAGTTGACATTATTTCTTACTGAGGGTATGTGTCAGTAGCCTTCTTACTGATGACTGTTTTATCTTATGAGTAGATAAAACCATGCCATTTTTTCTGCTTAGAACTCATCAAAGGTCCCTTGGGATGCGGTCCTAGTCTTTTAGTCTTAAATCTAGACTCTACATGGTCCAGCACGTGGGTAGTTCTGCAGTAGTATATTTTCCTGCTCCCTGCCTTATCTTCATATTCTACCTTATTAAACGTGTAGCCTCCCTCTTGTCCACTCCTCCCAACTAACTGTCTCAGTTTGTCCAAGACTGAGGAGGTTCCCAGGACACAGAATTTTCAATGATAAAATTGGAAAAGTCCGGGGAAAACCAGGACCACCCTCAAACACTCTAGACAGTTTCTAGCCTCTGTATCTTTAGGCCGTAAGTCACCTCTCCTTGGAATTTGATTTCTTCCCCTCTTTGTCTAAGTTCTCACTGATGCTTTAAAATCATGTCTGGCAGCTGTCCAGTAGGCCCCCTTCATTAACCCTGGGCCAGGGTAAGAGGCAATGACTTCCCCAAATTCAAAAATTGTCATATTTATCTTTAAATTCCTAGAAACTTTTGAAATGCTCAGTTTTAAAAAGGAATTAATAAATATGTACTGAATGAGTAAATTATCTTCCAGCAGAATAAATCCTAAAAGCTACAATTTGACTTTCAAGACCTCTATGGATAAGCTCTATTCTAACAATTAATTCATTTCAATTACATTCAATGTAATTATTTAGTTTAAACAAGATTAATTGCATGTCTACAATTTTCAATATTAATGCTCATCTGTGTTACTTTCTATTATTTACTCCCAATTGAATCATGTTTTTCAAAGGTGCCATGTTTCTTTTTTTATACCTTTTATTATAAGGCCATCCTCAAAATACACTTGTCTGTATCTTTATCTCTTCAAATTCATATTTGCTGAAGTTCAGATTAACTTCAATTGCTTCTATGAAGACTGATTAATCTTGATGACCAGTCCAAAGCAATTTCTGTGATCATGTACTGTACGTTGCTTGGGCCTTTTTTCCATTGCTTGATACTTTTTGAGTTGTGCTATATTATTTGTAATCTTGGCTTTTCTTCCTTACTAGGTTGGAAGCACTCATCTCTGTATCTGCTTCCTCATCTAATTCAATGCCTTGTGCATTCAATGAACAAAACATTAATTTGTGTATTAAGGTTATAATGTAAGAATGTGGCTTGATTTTTGGAAACCAAATAAACAGTGAAAATGTCTATGCCCATTGAACATAAAATTATTATGCTCCAGACCATCTGGTGAGAAGTAGACTTATTTAAAAGTGATTTAAGTTGATTTTTCTAAGTAGGAATTAGGACATTTCTGTTATAGGTCACTATGTGTAACCTTGACAACAAGCTTTCCCTTATTTATGTCAAATAATTTATATGAAATTTCTTTTATTGTTTAGGTATTAAAAGTTAAACACTCTTCCTTTGAATTTAAAATTGTCTCAACTTAGTCAGTTTCTGTATCCATTTTTTTTTTTTTTACAAACTGTTGCCATGGAAACAGTATTTCAGATGTTTTGTCTTCTCTCAAATTTTACATCTGCTATCATGCTATATATATATATATATATATATATATATATACCATACACACACACACACACACACACGCACACAAACACAAGAAACAGCCATCTTTGCTGCTTATAAAGATCAAAGTTAATGTGAATACACAACCCTTTGTATAAGTGGCTAATATTAGGAAAAGAGTTGGAAAACAGTAGGACATTCTTGAATTAAAAATATGCAATGTAAGTAATTTACAATCTGAAAAACAGAACGAGTTTTGTGCAGCTAAAATATTATTTTCAAGTATTCAGCACATTGCCCTATAGTACTGTTACTTTGAAGTGCTTTGTGAACTTGCACTTACCTTTTAGATTTACTCATGTACATAATTGCCCCTTCCAGACATGTCAGTTCTATTAGGGGCCTTCACTCTTCCCTGAATTCCCAGTCTAGCATTTGGACCTTTCTCACCCATACAACGAGATGGCAGAGCCTGTCCTTTACCCTCCTTACTGCCGTATCATTATGTTCTTCATTCCTTTCATAAAGACGTTGATTTAGCTGTTTCTTTTTTTCTTTTGGACAAAGAATATGTCATCATCACCACGCAGAGAAGAAAGACCCAAAGATTAGATGTGAAGAATCCTGACTGGTAGCTATTGTGTTGAAATATGAGTTTTCAGCATTGAGAGAAATCAGCAAGGATTAATATCTTTTCTTTAAAATAAATTTTGTGATTAACACCACAGATTCATATCCTTGACCTGGGTCAGCAAATCTGTTAGCATTCCAAATCTTACCTTTTACCTGGTTTGTGCCCTGGAGTAAATCTTAGGGAATGTGAATACTCCACCTTTCCCCACAGCTAATTCTTACTGCAGGATCTCTATGGCCATAAATATTTTAGAAAAAGCTATGTATGGAAATTAGCTCAAAATTATGGAAATTGGCTCAAAATGAATTATTCCTTCTATGAGTGGCTTTCTGTGTAAACTGAATTAACTTAATTATTCAATTCATTTATTCAGACATAATCTGAATCCTTCTGGGAATAAAGCTAATTTAGGAAGACATGATATTGAATTAAGGAATTTTTAGCATAATAGGGTATGGAAGATGAAACGAAAAGGCATAATATATCAAAACTTGATAAACATCACAAAAATATTGAAAAAAATTCTTAGGAGGTCAGTGACTCACATCCGACTGGGAGGATCATGGAATAGTGTGAACAAGGAGAGGGAGGTAAGACAAGGCATAGCCTTGGGGCTTGACAGAATATCAGTGCCAATTACAGACATGCCAAGTGAGGAGGAATTTCTCGTTAAGAGTATATCCTTTCAGATATCCTTTTAGACATGTTAAGTTTGATTTGCTTTGAAACATCCAGGGATATCTATCTAGCATGCAGTTATATGAGCAAAGCTGAAGCTCAAGAAAGAGATTAGAAGATACATAAATATCATGGTCAACTGCATTGACACACCGAAGTTTTAGAGACCCTTGGCTTATGAAAGAAGACAGTATTAAGCTTTCATGAGAAGATAGTATAGAGGTTGCTAAGGAAATAGAGAGCAATAAACAAACAGATAAAAGAAAGCAAAAACACCAAAACTTTGGGAATGTTTGAAGAGAATAAGAAAGAAACCAAGAGGCAAAGCATGAGAATACAGGAGGTGGAAGTCAACAAAAGGTGTGGAAAACATATAGAAAGGAAAGGGTTTGTTGCCGGTCAGCTGGGGGATAAGAACAAAGAAAGGACATGTGCGTGTATTTTAGATATCAGACTCGCTGAACTACAGGGGAAAGAAGAAGGCTAACTGAAGCAGCGAGCATACACTATCGTTTCAATGAAGAGAGAAAGATGTAGCACACTTGTGAGCAGAAAATATTGGAAGACCACAGAGTTTTGTAATCATCCATTGAAGACACAGCATTATATTTTTACATTTAAAAATTCTGATTTATTTTCTGGCTGTAGTGTATACATATGGTGCTGCTTGACTTTTTGTATGACTTGTGCCGTTCTAGCATGGTTATCATGTGTGTGCGTGTGTGTGTGTGCATGCGTGTGAGCGCGTGCATGTGCATGCGTGTGTGCATGTGTGTGTGTGCGTGTGCGTGCGCGCGCACGTGTGGGTGCGCGCGTGTGTGTGAGTGTGTGTGTGCGTGTGTGTGTAAGAGAGAGTGAGAGGGTACAGCTTACATTATCTCATAAAATGGCGTATTTTTAGGATTATCACAACAAATCTTAAATCCCAGTCAATGAACTAGCCAGTGGACTGCAAAGGGAGTCAAGGCCTCCATGTTTGTGGAACATATGAAATGTTAATCACCTTAGCTTGGATAAGAGTAGATAGCACTCTGCTGTACTTTCTGGAAGCTATTTTACTTATTTATTTCTAAATATTTCTTTAATAAAGAGACAAATTTGTTTTTTAACCCTTCATCTGTTTGATATGCAGCTTTTATCTTAAGAATTCCAGATTTTTTTTTTCAATGAGAATCCAAAAAAATATTTTTATTCCACCCAGAATGAGATTGTCTGTGTTAAGTCATCTATACAATCTGGGCACAAAACTCACACTCACTGAAGATAAGGATGCCCAGAAAAAGAAAGAAAAAGCCATTCTGTCAGATTTTCTTGATTTTGCTCATAGAGCACACAAGGATTTAACTAAAATCAATTAAAAATTTTCTCCCAGGCTTCAGGCACCTGAGAAAATCATGGAAATCTTTAGAACTTTGGTGAAAGATTTTTTGAAAGCTTAGAAAATGGCTTTATGAAGTCAGCGCGTCCTCTGCAACCTGAAAGCGGCTTCCTGCTCTCTTTGAAGCTTCCATCAAGCCCCCTGCCAGGTGCGACACAGACCTCATTCCTTGTGCTGAGATCTCTCTCATTGTGTTTGCGCTTCAGGGCATGTTTCAAACCTGATAGATCAAATTCTTGGTTCAGCCAGTCTTTAAAAAACAGGCAATTTATAAATGAGCTGTTTTAGCCCTGAGAAAGAAGTATTTGTTGGATCATTACGTATGGAATGTTCTGATCTTTAATTCCCTGCATACCATATTTTGTACAGTTCCTGAATCCTGAATTATCAGCTAGATTTTGTGGAGAGGGAAAGAGAATTAGCGATTGGTTAAAAATGTTTGATTTTATTTTTTCAGTCTGTCAAAGAAAATATTGGAGGCCTTTAAAATTCATTTTGGAGAAAAGTTTTTAAAATTGTAAATTTGAAAATCCATACTGTAATCGTGCATCATATAAATTCTGACAGTCCTCCACTGTGTGTGACTTGAGGGGAACAAAGGCCATGACAGAAAATATTCTATGCTTTTTTTCTCTTCCTTTTTCTTTTCAGTGTAAGAAAAAGAAGATTCCGGGAATCTATCTAAAGGTTAAAAATATTCACAAACCTAAAACTCAAGGAAAATAAACTGAACCTTGAAGGAGAACTCTCATATTTTGTTTGAAACAGCTTTAAAATAGAAAAACAAATAAAAACTATTTTTTCTTTTAAAGGAATGAAATGAGATGGAAACACCTTGGACCATTTATGAGAAGAAGTGATTCAAGGGCTAAATCCTTCTGAGTTTTGCTAACTCTCTTGAATTTTAAATTCTAGGATTGCTTTAAAACTCCGGTTGCTTTGCCTAATACAAGTGCTGTGAAAACCGAGGTTTCTCTGCTTCAAGATACCAGTGTGTTCCTATTTTTTTTCAGGTATATTTTCCTGTAATAGTATCTGTAACTGTGAAAATCTTTTATTTTTACATAGGGACAAGATCTTTAATCTAGTGGAGAGCTTCAAGAATAATTTTTTATAATAGAGTCCATAGTATTATTCAGAACATTCATTTTTGCTTTAATTTTGAAACAGTGTTATCATTGCAATTGAATTGCTCCTGTCAGTTTTGAGCAGTATCTTTATAATATTCAGCTGTGAGTCATTTTTCATCACATAAATGTGTATTGTAAGGCAGGGCCTTGCCAGTACAACAATGAATTATTCAAACCCAAATATATTTTTAAATGTTTATCTATTTTGAGAGAGAGTGGGCAGAAGAGAGAGAGAATAAGCTGGGGAGGGGCAGAGAGAAAGAGAGAGAGAGAGAGAGAGAGAATCCCAAGCAGGGTCTGCACTTGTTAGCACAGAGCCCCACAATAAGCTCTATCCTGGGAACCATGAGATTATGACCTGAACCTAAATCAAAAGCCTGACAGTAATCCAACTGAGCACCCTGGTGCATCTTGAAACCCAAATATATATTTTAAATTAAAAATTGTTTAATATTTATTTATTTTTGAGAGAGGAAGAGAGATAAAGCACAAATAGGGAAGGGGCAGAGAGAGAGAGAGAGAGAGACTCAGAATCAGAAACAGGCTCCAGGTTCCCAGCTGTCAGCACAGAGCCCGACCCTGGGCTTAAACTCACAAGCAAGAGATCAGGACTTGAGCTGAAGTCAGATGCTTAACTGACTGAGCCACCCGGGCACCCCTTTTTAAAAATTTCTTTTAATGTTTATTTGTTTTTGAAAGACAGTGACAGAGCAGAAGCGGAGTAAGGGGGAGAGGGAGAAGGAGACAGAATTCGAAGCAGGCTCCAGGCTCTGAGCTGTTAGCAAGAACCCAACACGAGGCTTGAACCCATGAAAAGTTAGATCATGACTTGAGCTGAAGTCAGATGTTTAACTGACTGAGCCACACAAGCGCCCCAAAAGTCCAAATATTTTTAAGGAAAACCAAAAACATTTTTTCACATGTATTAACATTTTTTTGAAGAAATCCTCTACAAACTCCATCACTACTTGTTCATCTTTATCCTCCCCACTTCTCACCAGTATTAGTATCTTAGATTCTTAAACCATTGGAGCTGCCAGAACTTTTGAACTGAGACATTATAGTTTTATTCCAGTCTGGAAACTTAGTCATGAATATTATTTGGGGAATTCATCTAAGATTAGTTATAAAGTTTTAAGATTCTAAATAAATTCCTGACCCCTAAACAGCCAGGTTTTCTTGGTACAAGTATGATAAAAGGCCTATAAAAGGAAATAAATTAAAGCAGAAAGAGGACATTTGCATATTTTTAATGTTTAGTCTCTCTCTTGGTAATATTGAAAACTTGGGCCAGCATAATTCCAGTAACATTTAAAAAGAAAAAGTGTTTTTCTTCTCACTTCTAAACTTTTTTTAAAGATGTTATAGCATATTTTGTTTTTTAGATTTAAACTTTTTCATAGAATCCTTCAATAATTTTGTTCATTAGATTTTTTTCTTTGAGTTATAACCAATTTGCATCTGATCTCAATTAATTGAGGAAGTTTTCAGTGCTTCCTTAATTAAATATATCAATTTTGTTACCCAGAGTGTCTGAAACTATTTAAATGTCTATATTATCTCAATTCCAGATTTGGATATCAAAACTTGAGTGAATGAAGTAAATGATTTATAAATTCAACAAGAATTTGCCAGATCACTACTATGTTCAGAGTTTTTCATTTAATGCCAGAAGCACAAATAGGAAGAATAGCTGTATAAGAACTTTCAATGTACACAGTTGGGACACTGCATCTGAAATACAGTTGGAAAACACTAAC
Source organism: Suricata suricatta (assembly GCF_006229205.1). Lineage (NCBI taxonomy): Eukaryota > Metazoa > Chordata > Mammalia > Carnivora > Herpestidae > Suricata > Suricata suricatta. The sequence goes on from NC_043700.1 coordinate 67,002,048, forward strand.
TGCCATTAAGTAAGGGTTTTAAATGACTGAGAGGATTAGAGAAGACAAATCTGAAGGAGGTGAAATTTGAACTGGTGGTCTTTAGGGATAAGTCGAATTGACGTGATGTCTAGCAAGGAGAAAGAGGTAGCAGGATTCCTGAGCATGGATGAAGCGTGAGTAATGCCTTAAAAGAAGAAAATGATAGGGACATATTTGCAGCTTCACAGAGTTGGATTATTGAATATTCATCAGGGATCAGTGGGCTGTAAAGCAGGGAAAGGGAGCAGAGACCACCTTGTAAAGGACTTTGTTTGATTGCATGGACCCAAAGAGGTAATTGAGTGTCTTTAAAATGAGACCTGGTAAGTTAAAAAACATAATAATTGGACACCGGCATTTTCAGTGGATTCGAGAAGAAAGGCCTGTAGGCAAGAAAGCAATTGATGAGGATTTGCAATAAACACTGTGGTTTATGTGGGAGTGAAAGGGATTATGGACACGGACCTTATGGGCTTTTCAATTGTGTGAATATGGCCCCAAATGTCATAAATGATGAAAGGTCTGTGCCTGGGTGCATAGGCAAATAGAGGCATCTTTGAAAGAGATAGACAGGTCAGAAGAATGAGTTAGCGCTGAGGGACAAAGTGCAGTTTTTTTTGGTCATCCTAGCTTTGTGGTTGTAGAGGAGGCATCCAACCAGCAATGACTAACACTCTATTGTAACCACAGGTCCTGAGCTTGTGAAAGAGGACACAAGGCCGGGGGGTACGCATGATGGAGTCATTTCCATGGATGAGATTGTTCATCTATCCATGAACATAGATGAGGAAGCTGATGGACAGGGTACTGAGGGGAAAGACATTCATACACAGAGAGCCAGGTGGAGAGAAAGGAATTGGAATTGCAGAGCAATTAAAAAAGAAGTCTGAAGGTGCTGTGGGACAAAAAATTCAAATGAGTCTGTCATGCAGATGCAAAGTGAATCCATAGGGAGAATAAGGATGAAAAGAACTCAGAAAGCTCTTTGGGCTTGGAGATGAGGAGGCCATGGGCACCTTAGTAAGCGGAGTTTTAGTGGATAAGCAGAGAAGACAGACCACAGGAAGAGGGTGGAAAGAGGGGGTGGTGTGGTGCAGCAGAATTTGATGTAGATACATTGCAAGAGATTAGAGTCCAGAGAACAGAAGACACTCAGTGGCAGCTCAAAGGAAGAGCAGAGGTGAAGGATCATGCAAATCCATTGATCAGATGAGGATGCCTCTGCCTGTGGGAAGGCAGGACTAAAGAATGCCACAGAGCTAGAAGATGTGGGAAAGAGTACAACTGAATAGCAAAGTATTTAGTATTTAGTATTGGAGAGATCAAGAGTGTAGGTAGCAGAACTGTATATCACAGCACTTTTTGTTTTTCAGGAAAAAAGTGGCTATGAAGAGCTGTGTGTGTGTGTGTGTGTGTGTGTGTGTGTGTGTGTGTGTGTGAATGGGTACTTTTTCTTCTCCAGTTGATGGCCCAGTATCGGACATCTCAATCTCAGTAAAATATGGCATAGGGTCCTTCTGAGATTCATAAGATCTGGATGAGGTTTAGGATTTGTGTGAAAGGTTTACAAGGGTGTTATAAGAAGCATCAATCTAGGACTAAACTGAAGATATAAGATAAGCAACTACTTTACGGTGATGTTAAAAAATATCCAGTTCGCTTCAACTTCTTAACTGACAATATTCTATATTCCTGGGTCGTCGTCTTATCTGGGTGGAACTTTTTGACTTTGATCATTATTACTTTTCTGCTTAATTGTAGCTACCGACATTTGATTATGCTCAAAATAGAAATAATCAAATAATTTTTAGTGAATCTTAATGGTGAATAGATTAATGTTATCTTTAATGAAATATCTGGGTTTATTTGTTTTTTTCTGTTTTTTGAGGTGTTTTTTTTATACCTGTGGCCAAGACTTCAAAAATAATTTTCATTTCAGCTTATTCTGCAGATCTACTCTTTTTGTGCTTATTTAATTCTTCAAAAGGAAGAAGTCACATATTAGCAATGTTAAAGCAATTAGCCATATTTGTGAGTATCCATTTAAATATGTTGTCTATGTATATATATATCTCCATGACTTTACACATATAAGACCATATAGTATATCATAAGTATCATAAGTATCAATTTAAATTATATATATTCAGCATAATTATTTTTTCTTTGAAAATCAGTTAATTGTTATGATTGAAACTGTCATGATTTGTCAGGTATTTGTAAGGACATGCTATTAGATGTGTCAGATTTTACTAAAAATTTTTACTAATTTTACTAAGAAGGTTTTCTAACTTGGACATCTGGAATTGCTATACACACACACACACACACACACAGTGTCTTAAAATTTGCTGAGAAAATATGTTAAATCAGATCTAAAAATAACTTTATTTCTTGACCTTTGAGTTGCAAATGCTTTGTCACTCTTGTACTTTTCAAAGACAACATTTAAACTTGAACATAATGGTCATTGAACCCTAATATGAAGGATCGAAACAAACAAGTTTTGTTAGTATTTAAAAATATCCAGTTCTCTTCAATGTCTTCACTGACAATATTCTATATTCCTTGGTTGTTGTTTGTCTAGGTGGAACAATGAGGTAGAATTCTGGCACATGTTACAAGGGGAAAAATGACATAGTCCTATGTTCCCAGGCACAGCCATAAAACATCCTGTGTCCAATGTATCATACACTCCAGACTCCTGTCTCTACCCAAACCATGACGAGAAATGGCAATTCACACACTCACTTCCGGCAAAGAAGTTGTAAGGTCTCTGAATATTTGTTTTGGTGGGAATCCTATCTTTCTTTAGCACTTGCAACATTGGCACACATGCCACTGCACGGCATCATGAGGAGGGCCGTGCCACCTTCCTGCCTCATCTTTGTGGAAACTAAGGGCTAGACGTGGAACTTGACTTCACATTCTATGATTTCAGGTCCAGAGCACATGCTATGCTCCCATCTTTCCCCCTTCCTTCAAGATAATTCTTCAGATGTACAATACCCTGATTTCTTCTGAACCTCTGCATCTGACATGTCCTCCAGACCTGATTCACATCCTTCCCCCACCCCCACCCCCCCAATCTACCCCTTCTCTGAGCTTCTCTATAATATCATTTCATCACCTCATTCTGACCATTCCTTCCTCCCAGCCTTTTATTTTATTTCCTCCACCACCACCCCTTGTCAAGTGCCTTGGCTTGCTGGTAGTTCTTCATACCCAGCAGACACATTCAAACCTCTTGGGGCTACTTCCTCTGCCTCAGATTATGACCATCTGACTTAGATCTTTCAAATACTTCCCTGGCCTCTCTGCCTAAAGTATTAACTCATCACTCTTGCCCTTGGAATTCCTATCTATTTCCCCAGAGATTATTACTCACCATACTTATTATCATCTGATGCACCAAAGGTTTTACATATTTACTTATCGTTTGTCTCTGCCCAGTAGAAGGTAAAGTCCATGAGGTCAAGGATTTTTGTCTTTCTCTTCATTGGTCCATAAGTGCCTGGTGCACAGTAAGTGCTCAAAAAAGAATATATATATATGTGTGTGTGTGTGTGTGTGTGTGTGCGAGTGTATATATATATGTAATTATATATATTTATTTTGAGAGAGAGGGATAAAAACATGAGTGAGAGAGGGGAAGAGAGAGAACCCCAAGCAGGCTATGCACTATCAGTACAGAGCCCAGTACAGGGCTTGATATCCCAAACTGTGAGATCATAATCTGAGCTGAAATCAAGAGTCAGATGTTTAACTGACTGAGCCACCTAGGTGCCCCTCAAAAATTTTTTTGAATGACTATTTTTGAATGAATGAATGAATGAATGAACTACATTTTACACAGAATCTAGCATACAGCTAAGACTTTGTCTTTTTTTTTTTTAATGGCATGTTCTCTCTTTAGTCAGCTATGTTTGAAAATAAAGGTCTCTTAAGATGTTGGAGAAGGATGGACACCAAATCTCTGATACACTTCTTGAGAGGAGAACTACCTAGAAGAGATATTGGATTAAGGTCATTGACTTTGGGTTTTATGCTAGTAAGAAATAAACATCTGACAAGCTAACCCACTGTAATCTGAGGGTGACTTATTCGAACAGCTATCATTACTGACCCTAATACAGAATATCTCAGTGCATTAATTCAGCTTCTCACAGAAAAAGAACTTTGTACATCAGGTATTTTTCTAAACTGAACACTTTTTATAATGCGTACCCCTTAATAAATTATGGGAATTATGGGAAAGCAAAGTTAAACATGTTTCTTTACTATTTGTCTTCAATGTCATTGTGACTATTTAAGAAGGAAATATATCAATATTCTTGATCACATATGTCCAACAAAACACTTGAAATTACCTTTATTAACATCTATCTGACAATATTTCCCAAAGTCTGTATAAAAAATGGCAATAAATGAATTTTACTACACAAGATTATCACAAGAGTGTTTACAATGGGGCATAATTTTTAATTATACTGAAATATAGCTTTTTGACATTACTTTAGAAATAATAAAAGTTCTACTGAAAACATTTTATTATGCCTATAAATGATACATTATACTCAAATATAAAAAGTTTCCTTTAAATAAATTGTATACAGTGCAGATCAATGATACAGTCTAAATGTAAATCAATAAGACATGAAGAACAAGCTATAATCTAAAAGTGGAATAAGCAGTCAGACAACATCCATGCAATGACCATTCATAGTTTTATGTTCCATGCATTATTCAAAACATTGGCAGTGTTGTTTTAAATAATTTTATTTCTTAGTGACTATATAGAGAAATAGAGTAAAAGATAATGCAACCGCATTTACTTTTTTTCTTCTTTGAATTTCCTGAACTTTTCTTTGGACAGCAAGAGTAATACAATTTTGCATTTAATTCTGTGCCTGTGAATATATCCCACTGTCACATTCTAACATATTTATAAGAATGAAAAAGAAAATCTTCAGACCACTAAAAGGGATAATTTTCTCCATGCCATTTATAAGCCAGATGGAATTTTAATAGAACAGTTAAGAAATATGCAAATTCATTTTGTAAGGATGCAGGTCTGAACCAAACTGACTCCATGACAGGCTTCAAGTTTCCCTCTGACCTTGAGGCCTAAGTGTCAGTTTCTCAGAATCATTAGACAATAAAAGGGCACACATTGCCCAAAGCAGGAGGGACCACCTTTGTAACACCCAATCAGGAAAGGCCAGCTAACACTCTTAACATTTCTAAGGGCAGGCCTAGAAATAGAAGCTATAGATAATCACTTATTGCTTAAGGCTAGTTACACCCCACGTGGGGGTCCTGGGTCCACTCTGTAATTGGTTAATACTTTAAATGTTGTGACTGGGTCCCGCCAAAAGTGACGAACACTCTGGACAATGTGTATGGTTAAAGTTACTGCCAATGATAATGATTGGGTCACTGTACCTGTGTCACAATTTCCTGTAACTCCTCCTTCCCAAACCCATAAAGGCCCTACCCCGCCTTTGTTCGGGGTTCTCAGCATGGATCCACTGCGTTGGTGAAGTCTGTGAGCCCGAGCTTATAAGCCCATAATAATAAATGCCCTTTGCTTTTGCATGCATGACTCGGTCTCCCTGGTGGTCTCTGGTTTTGGGGGATGATATTGAAATCTTGAGCATAACAATTTTACATCTTCTTGTCGACTGACTCTCATTTAGAGAACAATAGCAAAATACATACCTTGTAAACTTCCAGTGGGATAGTTCCTCAGTTAACATTTAGGAGAAAAAAATTCTTTTTGCTTAAAAAATAGCTTTCTTGGGATGTCTGGGTGGCTCAGTTGGTTGAGTGTCTGGCTTCGGCTCAGGTCATGAGCTCGCAGTTTGTGGGTTTGAGCCCCATGTCAGGCTCTGTACTGCTAGCTAGCTCAGAGCCTGGAGCCTGTCTTCATATTCTGTGTCTCCCTCTCTCTCTGACCCTCCCCTGATCACACTGTCTCTCTCTCTCTCTCTCTCTCAAAAATAAATAGAAACATTAACAATTTTTTAATAAAAAATAGCTTTCTTGATTTTTTTTATTAATGTTTTTTTTTTTGAGGGGGGGAGAAAGAAACAGAGCATGAGTGCCGGAGGGGCAGATAGAGATAGAATCTGAAGCAAGCTCCAGGCTCTGAGCTATCAGCACAGAGCCTGATGGGGGGTGAGGAAGGGGAGGCCCCAGGGTTTGGTGCTCAAACTCAGGACCATGAGATCATTACCGGAACCAAAGTTGGAAGCTCAACCAACCGAGTCACCCAGGCACCCGCCTTCTGGGCCTTTTTTGTGAAGTTTTTTCAAGTCTAATATCCTAATATCTTTGATTGCATTAGTTAAAACTAATTCATAATTTAAACTGAAAATCCCGAGAGAAAACAGTTTCTAAATTTTACAGTATTTTGCAGTGAGAAAAGAGGAAGAAGATATGGCAGGAATGAGGGTAAGAGAAACTATAAGAATACTAACCACAGGTAGCTAACTTGTGCATACATGATTATCATATCAAACCATAATGACCTGAATTTTAATAAATTTAATATAAAAAGTTATACAGTCTTTCAAATTACAGTAAGATGCTCTGGTAGATATTGCAAAGAACACTGCTACAAGACCTACCTGAAAAACAATATCAGTACAAAGTCTTATTATAATCAGTGCTATTGTTTGTAGCTCAGCTGGATTGGAAGTTGACAATGAGATAACATCATCACTTACACTTCAAAGATACTCATCTTCCACACAATTTGCTTTTAAAAAATTACATTGTTATTTTAAATACTGAAACCATTTTAAATACTGAGACCAAGGACACCCTGGTTTCAGTGATAGGAATACTGTAAACTGTTGTAAATATCAAAGTTAACATTCAAATACTTTGTTTCTCAGGCTGTGTCAGAAGCATTTCTCATGAAACCTTATTAAACATTGTCCTGGAAAGGTAGCAAGACAGGTAATAGAAATATTCTGAACAGTGTTAAAGGAGGATTTTAGTAGCGTTCTGTCTAGAAAATAAAATTTAGTTTAAAAATGTGGTAAAAGCCTTTATGATCAAGAATGCCAATAACTTAAATCTTACCAGTGAATAAAGTCAGAGCATACTGAGTTGAATAGAAACTTGAGTGCTCAGTCTCCTAGATAGTAATTGAATCTATATAATGTTTCAACAAGTGAGGAGAGGAAGTTCCTCAATGCCTGAAGATTTCCTCCACAGGGAGAACTGCCTGCTAAAGTCCCTTATTTCACATTGTCAAAAAATTCTTTCTTTTGTTCAACCTAAGTTTGCCTTAATTTTATACCATGCAATAATTTCAATTCTTACTTTAGGAACAATTGAGGTGAAATCTGATCCACCTTTCACATGCAACTTTTAGTGTGTCTGAAGACAGTCTCCGTTCTGTCACCGAAGTCTTCTGTTCTCCAGGCTCAGTGGCTTCTCTTTTTGGAACTATTTTTCTTACAACATTGTCTCAGTTATCCCTCCACACCAGCCGTGCTCCTACATCTCTCCTGTTTACAAGACATTTTTCAAGTAGAAGTTTCTAGAATCTGATGCAAAACTCCAAGTGTGGTTTGACCCAGCCAAAGTTTTAGTTGATGGTCTCTGGAAACTGTTACACACATGGCACTGTCTATCTTGGTGAGTATATTAATTAGAGGAACTCTGAGCTTCTGATCAACTTGAACATGTACTATTAAGCCATGCTTTTATCTTCTAATACTTTGAAATTGAATTGTTGACTTGGAATGCAAAATATTATATATATATAAAATTCCAATTACATAGATTTAAATAATTGTATCACACTGTTGAGTATTTTTATTCTATCTCTATTAATAAAAAGGTCATCAAACTTTGGTCTATGAGCCAAATTCATTTCTGTAAATAATGCTTCGTTGTTACAGAACCCTGTTATTGTCATTGTGGTTCTCCTCGTCCTCTCTTCCTTGTCATCCTTCTGCTTCTCCTCCTCCTCGTCCTCCTCCTCATTTAATGAATTTTATGGCTGTTTCTATGTTATAGGTGGCACTCAGCAGAGTTAAATAGCTTTAACAAAGACTCTACAGCCCACAGAATGTAAAATATTTACTATCTTATGATTTATAGAGAAGTTTTATTAACCTTGAACATCAGTTTTCCATTCTTTTTTCCTCAAGATTCAGTCAGAATGTATCTATGTCCTCATGAAGACTGTGGATTAAAAAGTTGGACTAAGTAGGTATAGTAGAGGCAAAAATCCAACTGGACACGATACATGATCATTATTTTTGTATTAATTAATTTAATCTGATGTGTCCCCCAGTAATTAAACAGTCAGTCAGCCCATGTTTCTTGCTGTCATGATGAAATGCCTTGCTGAAATTCAGATATTTTCTCTCTGTTGTACTCCTGGGCATATTCAGTACCACTCTAAAACTAGAAATGGGTTAGCTGACATGACTTCTTAAGAGTCTACTCTTGCTCTTAGAACTCATTATTTTTCTAAGTGTCAGCACCAACCCTTTTTCCCACACTCAAATGTATTTCTCAGAAAACTAACCCTTATAAGACCTTGAGTAAAGGCTTCCAAAGTTAGATAATTAATAGAACAATGTATTCTACATACTTTCTTTGGAGTCTCAATACACATTAACATGTTAAAGGGTATGGGAAATTCTACAATAAATATATGTGGTTAAAAGGAGTCAATGCATTCTTTCCCCACATTATTTAGCCACAGCACACTCTTTTCTTATAATGTTTTTTATCCAGAAACTTCGTTGGAAGACATTTTAGAAAAATTTATAAATTCCCTTGAGGAAGAATGTAAACTCAGTTAGCTTCAGATGTTGAAAAGCTATTTCCTGAGGGCATTAGAAGTGGGATGAAAATAAGCAGAAATAGTTTGGAGTAGGAAAATAATATCTCAGAACTTTAAAAAATAATAATATGATTCTAATTTAAGAGTGAATGTTGACTTCACTCTTTTACCTGAATTTACTAGGTTGAAGTGATATTTGTTGCATGGATGTGAGGTTAATAAAAACCTCAACTTTATAGGAGCAGTTAATTATTAATTATCATAAAAAAGCAATAGGCATGAATGAAAGAGTAAACTCTATCAGAAATGTGAAAACCTTCCATGAGGGCTGGAGTGATTTTTCACTTATTTGTAAACCACTCATGACATTGCAAAAAATAGGTACTCATGTACTTGTTGTTGAAAAAATTGGCAAATAAATGAAAACAGAAATTGTATAATATTGTGGTTCAACCTACTTTTCATGGAATAGAGATTATTTCTGGAAGGCAGAAAAACTTCACTATTTTAATGGGTTTTTCTATCAAAGTATATCCATGAACACCAGGTATCCCCAAATAAAAGATGGAAGAAATATGAGATTAGCCATTGTATAAAAGACAAGAAAAGTAAATTAAACAAAAGAAAACTCTCACCTCTGATTCAGTCGAAGCAGTCATACTCAGCATTTCTGTATTCACAGGCATGGAAGCAGAGCTTGAGTATGAGTAACCATCAAGCTGTCTGATTTTTTAGTTTGAAATTTACATAAATGCCGTGACGCAAATGTGCAAACATCTCAGAAACGGACCTGCAGACTCCTTTCTAAAAATTTTTTGAGAAATGTAATTTTAGTACATCTTTTTTAAACATTTGAGTGCACTATTTTAATTTTTTTACATTTATTTATTTTTGAGAGACAGAGAGAGCACAAGTAGGAGGGGCAGGGAGAGAGTGAGACACAGGATCTGAAGCAGGCTTCAGGCTCTGAGGTGTCAGTACAGAGCCTGATGTGGGGCCCGATCCCACAAACTGTAAGATCATGACCTGAGTCGAAATCAGATGCTTAATGAACTCCGTCAACCAGGCACCACTTGAGTGCACTATTTTAAAACGCATATTTACACATCATATTTTAAAATATTTATTTATCGCAGTTATATCATTTAGGAAACCACTGTCTTAGCAAAAACCATTCCTAGAGAAAACTCCAATGTTTTCATTCTCAATGACACTAACTTTTTAAACCACCTATATATGTTTTGAGTGTCACATTTTATGGGAATATATTTACTTATTTATCTGAATCTGAATTATTTAGTGGGGGGAGTATATATTCTTAGGAGGTTCTGTTTGTTTTCAGTTTAGAAACTGTATGTTGAAGAGACTGCTCAAAGAAGGTCACCCCTTTCAGCTGGCTGTGATGTCTGACACTCCACTGATCACTAGGGTTAATTTGACTAAGTTGCTTGGTTAAGTCAAAATGCATGTGATTTACATTACATGATCCTGTTATGATCACCATTCTCTAAAAAAAAAATGTTGGCTTCTAGGTATCCCCATTTTGGAGGAAGAATTATTAGATAACTATTATTTTAGTTTTTATAATTATATATCATAATATTTCCCCCTCCCAGTATTGGGTCTTGTCATTTTTATAGAAAGAAAGGTTTTTTCTTCTTCATCTTAAATTTTATGTCAGTTATATCTCAAGAAAAATTGCTTTGAAATTCATCTTGTCAGGGTGACAAATTTCCAATCAGTTGCTTAAAACACATTATGTTATTAACAGTTTGTATGCTGCTTCTCGACTCGATTACAATCTTCAGTTCAGGCACCATGCTTTATTTATCTCAGTATTTCCTATAGGATTTTGCAAATAGTAGTTTTTCAAAAATATTTCTTAAGGACTCAGGAATGACACTTACACAGACCATCTCTTGTGGTGGAATGTGGCGTGCGATAGACATTCGGTAATATCTCTCTGGAAAAAGCGTACCATCAGTTTTTAGATGAGTCACTGACTGCTTTGTGTGAAGCTCTTGCTAGTCGTGGCCCAGGAATGTAACGATTTGTCCTCACTTACAGCATCATTGCGGTGCACGTACATCCGCGGAGGTGCGCCTGGGAACTGCGCTGGGGTTCACATCTTCTCGACTCCTCGTATCTGCCATGTGAGCTTTGGAAAGTCATTAGACATATCTGACCTAAATATCCTGATCTATGAAATAACCATCTGGGACTTTGCTGCATTAAATTATCAAAAGGCCCAGTGAATGTGGTAATAACTCACATTTTCAAAAAGCTATTATGATACTTTACATGCACATTTAAAAATTTTAGTTAGGTGCATACACGATAAGGATTGAACACTTACTCACCATTACTGATCACATTTTTGGTAAGTATTAGGATTCCTCAAAATCCTGGCTGCCAGGGGAAACAGCCTTTTATGCTATGGATTCTGCCCCTGAAAGTCTCAAAGCTACCATTGAGAAGCTTCAGCAGGAAAAGTTTCTTTTTCTTTTCTTTATCCTTATTATTTAAATCATCTACTCCACAGATCTTATAACAGGCTTCCCTACACCCATATCCCAGAATATACACTTATCAATATTTTGTTATACGTTTTACAGACATTGCCAAAGACTATTTTCCACTCCATTCTTAACCTCATCCTTTCAGTCTTTCTTAAGTTAGTGTATACTCCTTCATTTTGATTTCTGTGTGTATTCCATAAGAAACAATTGGCATTGTTTTGACTGTGATTTTTTTTTAGTTACATAAATGAATCAAAAATATGTATATCTTCTTTGTTTCCCCCCCTCAAGTTCTGTCCTAGAGGTTTCCCCGTGGGCTCCATAACTATCAGTACTCATGTTTGTATCTATTTGGATGGTGAAGCTTTGATATTGATGCCCATATCACTATCATAACCAGCATTATGTCATTTAACTGCTTTGTAATGTTTCATGTTATTAATAAATCTTGTTTCCTATAAAACCTTTTCTTTATTTATAGACTCTTAGGTTGTTTATAGTTTTATACTAAGAATATCATAATAAAATAATTGCTCCTGGCACACACATGTGAGCATACATATCTGAATATCACGATACATATCTGAGTAGAATTGCTGGGCGATATAATATATATTTAAAACATTTTTCAAGATGGTGATCTTATTCCTTATTGTTTACATTCTTTTTGGTCTAGGTTTCTTTCCTATATTTCCACATGCCTGAAACCAAGATCTGCTCTCAATCATTTTTGTATTCCCTATAGTATAGTGTCTAGCACAGAAAAGTTTCACTTAGTTTTCTTTTTAACTTCTTAGGTGTTAGTGAATAGAATTCAGGGGGACAAATGTGGTGCATTAAAAAATCATAGATATAATTTTTTATATTTTTTATTTTATATTATGTTATATTTTAAGTATTTTACATTTTTAATTTTTTATAATTATATCTATAATATAGATATAAATCTATGCTTTTTCTGACCTCTAAGAAAATTGATCATTTATTAGATCATAAATATAGGTCCAAAAAATTCCACAAACAATCAAATAATATTAACAGGGCTTGTTTTTTTTTTTTTTAACATTTATTTATTTTCGAGAGACAGAGAGTGAGCAGGGGAGGGGCAGAGAGAGAGAGAGGGAGGGAGACACAGAATCTGCAGCAGGCTCCAGGCTCAGAGCTGTCAGCCCAGAGCCTGATATGGGGCTTGGACTCACCAGCCGTGAGATCATGACCCGAGTTGGACGCTTAACTAACTGAGCCACTCAGGGGCCCCAAGGGCTTGTGTGTTTTTTTGTTTTGTTTTGTTTTTTACCAATAGAAGGCAAAGATATTTCCATATCACTTTATAGCTGTTGCCGATGTGTCAAAATATCTTATATTTACTATTTCTTTAAAATTATGGTAGTTACTAGGTCCATCCCAATATCTTATTATTTAATATCTTATTAAAGAAGTGTGCATATTAGAACATCAAAATTAAAAAATATTTTTGATTACTATATTACAATCTACTTGAATTCTTTTATAATCCTCTGTGTTTTAATGCATTATCCTGATAAGGAGATTCTAGGATACATAGTTGGTTCATGGCACAAAAAAGGTTAAGAACTCCATTAAACGTTCATTTTTAAACCTCTTTGCTCTTTTCACTCCCTGACAGGCCTTACCGGAACCTCTTAATGTACTGAGAAATGTCAAGCCCTGAGAGACAATTTGTTAATTGAATGAAGCAATGCCACTTAGTTGTTAGCCTGATGTTCAACTGTCTGTTTGTGTTGAAGCCCGGATCACACTTTTTCATGTGTGAATAGCACTGCCTTAGAATTCAAAGACTCACACTACAGCTCTCAACTAGAAGGGGAAATGGAAGGAAAACTCCAAAGGATTTAGAAAGATGTATTGTTCCGTTTCCTTGGTAACAGTCCACTTAAGAAAATGGTCTCTCATCTTAATCTCTCACTTAATGTTCTTAACCTCCATTTCTGCTTACTATGGGTGGATAAATTAAACTGCATCTGTGTTTCTAATTGCAGTGATTCCATTTTATTTTTTAAATTTATTTTTATTGAATACATTTTTCATGTGGCATTGTGTAAGTTTAAGGTGCACAGAGTGTTCTTTTGATACCTTTATGGACTGTAATATATTTGCCATTGTACAGACATTGATCGCTTTACACATAGTCATACCACAGCGTCATTTTCTATATTCTTTATGCTGTGTTAGATCTCTATGGCTTATCTACCACTCATTACAAGCAGCAATTCTGTTTTAAAGAATATACTTCCCTTCCATTCACCACAGGAGATATTTGGCCATCTAACTCCAGGCTACTTTGATTTCCACTGTTGACGCTTAGCCAAGACTGTGTCAGATAACTTTGTGAGGAGGCAGTATGTAGGAAACTGGCTCATCCTTTCAGTAATTCCTAAGTAGAAGGCTTAGTACTTTCCCGTTGAAAGTACTAAAGTTTAAACTTTGATAATTTGGCAAAGATTAAATTTGATAATTTAGGAGGCCTTACTCTGCAATGGAGAACTTGGCTTGTGAGTTTGGAAACTGGCAGAAAGCAATTCCCATCATGCCCCTCATTTGGGGGTACTCATGTGCATTACTGTAATATTTTCTCCAATGTCTGTCTCACTGGTCATTCCATCGATAGTATTTCCCCATATGTATTGGGTCTGGGCTCTCCAGAGGAGCAGAAGCAAAAGGAAGTATATATATATATGTATATGTATATATATACACACACACACACACACACACACAAAGATATGTATGTATATATATATAATTCCTATTGGCATAGGTATATATATTCACATATATATACTAATTATTTGTGATTAATCATATTGTGAGTAATAAAATATCATATTACAACATAAAATGATTATTTTATATATAAATAATTATAAGAAATTATGTTACGTATGGTAAAATATCCTATTATATGCAATAAATAAATCACCTTATAATAATATAATATTATATATATGCTTGAAAAAAGTTTGTTGTTTACTAGGGAGACTTGAGCTACTCTAGATAGTGTGGCAGCATGATTTATAATGTAGGTTTCTGGTCATGTTGCATAGCGAGATCTCTGAAGAGGCTGGAGTCTAAGGTTGACCACATGAGCAGTCAACCTTATCTATAAGAGAGAGCCCCTCTAACGACTCTGGATATCAAGGTGCAGGTAAATTTCCCTAGTTGGGACTGCTCAGTGTGTATTATCACTCATCACTATTGGGAGGAGTAGATAGTCATATGACTCCACAGGAAAAGGCAACTAAAAATTCTATGTTTGGGACTCATTTGGACTCTGCCCCAAGAATATTTTGCCTTAGGTGATTTGAATCTGTATCCTTTTGCTGTAGTAAACCGCAACTGTGAGTATAACAGCTTTCGGTAAGTTCTGCGAGTGCTTTTAGCAAATTATCAAAACTGAGAGTGGTCTTAGGAACTCTTAAATTGTGTAATTGGTATTAGAAGTGATGGTGCTCATGTGGTCTGTCCCCTAACTTTATAGTGATACAACGGGCTTTATCAGAACTCATGGCATAGTAAATAGTATGAGTTTCAAGTGTGCATAGATATTTTTCTCCTCTTAATTTCTGTGGGGACACTTGGAGTTGTCCAAGTGGATTCTACACACTGAGTAGGCTTGAAGGATAGCTGAGGAACTCTGAACTTGAGGAATTTGAATCCTTCATACTGAATATAAACATGCTTACCCAGAAGACATTATCTTTATATTCCAAGGTTATGCATAAACCCACTTTTGCTCTGGAAGGAGCCATTATCTTAGATATTAGACATTATCTCTAGCTTCCAAGGTTTTTTGCTATAGAAGCATTCTGAAAAAGGTAGTTTGTAACAAAAGGGCAATTGATGGGTTTTTTGCATGATGCACAGAAATATTTGAGACTTATGGAGATTTGTCTTCCAACAATTCCATGCTTCAATCACACCAAACTACCTAACACTTGTCCTAAACTATTTTCTTAGATCTCTGTTTTGTTCATATTTCCATTCTATCTGACATACACTGATCACTGTGACTATTATTCCTCTTTCAAAATTCTTTTCAAGGGTATCATATCCAGAAATCACATTTAAATACCCAATTCACCTGCCCTTAACTATTCACCACCCCTCTTAGAGCTCTAGTTTATCCTCCTTAAACTTCTAGCACAATGATGACATCATTTTATTGTCCTTACTTGTTTAAATAACTTATTTTTCACTGCTGAAAATATATAAGAACTACTTCTGATTTGTCCTTTTGTGTCCTGGATAACATTGTTCTGCTACATGGAATCTAATGGAAATTTTGTTGAAATTGAGAAACACCCCATGTTGTGATTAAAAAATTTTTTTTTCCAGGAAGTATAACAATGAAGATCAGGACAAAGCACAAATAAAGTGGGTTCTGATTTTTCCAACTACATTCATGCTATTGACCAAGAAAATAGAATTATTTGGTGATTAGACTTCACTTTGTGTCTATAAGAGTCCACTTTATGGTACCAAACAAGAAAATTGATTCAGTTTTTTTCTATGACCACTTATTTCCTGGAATCTAGCCATTTCTCACCCTCTCCATTTCTACCACCTGACTTTAAGACATTACTTTTTATCTATTTTACTTAATAGCTTCCAATTTGTCATCCTCTACCTTTGCCCTCTAGAGTCATATTATAGCAGCCAGAGTGATAAATTTAAACTAGAAATCATGTCCCTCCCCTACTTAAAACCCTGAAGCCATTTCCTCTTATCCTCATAGTAAAAGCCAAGTTCTGTACAATGATCTCCTTAGGAATATTATACTATTTTCTGTGCCTAAAATGCTCTTCCATCATTAATTCATGTGACTAACTATTAACCTTAAGTGTCACCTACTTAATGACTACCTTAAAGATGATTGTCCTAAACTTTCCTCTGGAATTGCAAACCATGCCCACACTCTAAGCACGCTTAATTTTAGTCTTGACTACTTTTGCTTTTCTTTTTTTCAGTAACATAACTTTCTATTAAGTGTTATAATTTGCTCTTTTTCTTTGTTTATAGTTTACTATCGACTTTTTCCAGAACATAAATTCCATGAGAGCAGACATCTTTGTCCGTGTTTTCCACTGATGATTACAATGCATATACTGCAGTATCTGGCACAGAGTAAGTCTTCAATAGATGTTTTTTTTTTTTTCTATGAATCAATTAATGAATTATGGGCAAATATATGCAGTTATTACTATTTATGTTGTTTCCAACTGGAAGAGGGGACACTCAGGGATAGAGTGATAATAATGGTAAGAATACATGAGTAAGGCTGAATTTAAGGCACTTTCTGGACAATGTGAGTCTGTAGACACACAGAACCGACCCACTTACTCCTCCCCTGAGGCAACCTGATGGTGGTGTATGTTAATATAGCACCACCAGTGTGAGTCATGATGTATTTGGCTATCTTTTTTTCAGAGTAGGAGGAGGGGTGGGGCAGAAGAGCAGAAAAGGGGCAGAGAGAGAGGGAGATAGAGAATCCAAAGCAGACATTGTGTCATCAGCACAGAGTCCCACATGGAGCTCGAATTCATGAACTGTGAGATCGTGACCTAAGCAGGAATCTGCCACTCAAAGTACTGGGCCACCTCCTGCCTCTCATTTAATATTATAATATTACCAGTATTCCTATCCATTAGTTACTTATGCAGTTTATCAATTTTAATTGTATTTTATTAGTTAAATAGTAATGTATCATTTTATTTAATTTTATATTTATTTTCCTGTAAGGTAGGTCATCTATTTCCCATAATATCCATCACTTTCTTTTTCTAAGAAATCACATAATATGGTGTTAATTGTTGCTCTGATAATGGTCAGAGCAATCAGAATGGAAATACATCTCAAGTGAGTGCCACAGCACATAAACAGGGTGTGGTTTCTTCTGTTTCAGATAATCATGCCTTTGGGTGTTATAAAGCAGGCAGCGTAACTCTGAGATCTTGATTTTTGGAGTATGTAGTTTTCCATGGATAACATACTGGAAAGATGTAGGTGTGTTGTTGTAAGGATGATGAATGTTGTTGACTCTTAGCAATGGATGTTTACTGTAATAGGTAATTAATTGTGAATCATTTCACTAGAATATAGATATTTTATCACTTTTTACAATAGTGAGATTTAGAAATATTTTCTCTGTAAGTTTGACTCAATTATTTTTTTCAGTTTTTTTCCTTCAAACAAGAAATTTGATCCAGCCAGTTTTTAAAAATAAGTTGTCCTTTCCTCCTCTTTTGTAAAATGCAATTTTAATATAATTTTTAAATGTTCTTTTAGTTACATCAAGACTTTTATTTATTTTCCCACAATTAACTAAAAGTTGATAATTAAACAAATTGTTGAGATTTTTCTGCCTACGGTTTTCCTGGGTCTTATTCTTTTTTTTTTTTTAACATTTTAAATATTTACTTATTCTTGAAGGAGAGACAGAAAGAGTGTGAGTGAGGGAGAGGCAGAGAGAGGAGAGACACAGAATCTGAAGCAGGCTCCAGGTTCTGAGCTGTCAGCATACAGCCTGATGCAGGGCTCAAACCCAGGATCTGTGAGATCATGACCTGAGCAGAAGTCAGATGCTTAACCAACTGAGCCACCCAGGTGCCCCTCCTGGGTCCTATTCTTAAAAGTCAAGTTACCAAGCTTCATTGTACTGTGCATATCCATCTACTGAGCTAGTATCTATCAGGGATAAAGCTGAAAGACAATATTTTAAGCAATCTCTGATGTAAGACCAGCCAGAAACAATGTTCAGCAGTGTTAGGAACAAGTTGTTGCTTGAACATGTTCTGCAAACAACTTGGTATTTAGATCTAATGAATATTTCCTACTTGGAAAGTGAATTGCTGATGTGCTTCCTGGCACTGTCTTCCTAGTGCCAGAACACATCATGTTTTTCTTTTGAAAGATCTTTCATAAAGAGACCATACCTTCAAATCAATTTGAACTAATCCTTACACAGTCTGTTCCATTATTGCACACTAGAGGAAAATAAACATGGAGCTTCCTATTATGAAAAAGAATCCATGTTCTCTCTGTTGTCAAATGTTTCTCTCTCTCTCTCTCCCTTCCCTCTCCCAATCCCTCCCTTCCCTCTCCCTCCTCTTCTACCTCCCATTTCCCTCCTCTCCTCCCTCCTGGCCTTCCTCCTTCCCTCTCTTTTCCCCCTCCCTCCCCCCTCCCTTCTTCACTCCTCTCTCACTACCTTCCTCCCTATTTTCCTCCCTCTCTGTCTCCTCCTTCTCTGTTTCTTCCTTATGTCTGCATTTATAAGAGTCAGGAATCTCCTTTCTTGTTTTGTTCTTCCTATAAATATCACCCTAAAGGTTCCTACCCTCCTTCAAGAAAATGGAGGGTCATACATAATAGTATTAATATGCACTTATGGCTGTACCTACACTCACTCAAAATAACTCAGTGCAGTAAAACTTTACAATAAACATTCTGTCATCTTATTGTTTTTCACTAGTTGTGCAGCATAATCCATTAATTTCGATATAGGCACTGGGTATTAGACTCCTAGGCATTGAAGTAGAATCTCTCAATAATGTCCTGAGAATTCATTTCCATGAAAAACATGAGAGATGTTTTTGCTGTTACTCTTGTATTGCTTAAAATTATTCTTGTTATTTTTAATAGTGGCCCCCAAAGTCAAAATGTTCTAAGTTCAGTGTCATTTATTTTAAGATAATTATATACTTGCTAAAATTTTGGATGACTAATAGTAAAAATTACAAGTTGTGAAATAGAATACAAATATCCTTGTGATTTCACATGTACCACCTCAGATGATCATCACAGCAGTCCTGGTGAGGACAGATAAGTGATTTTCCCCACACCAGAGAATTCCCCAGTGGCAAAATGGAACTCTACCCACTCTACCCTGGCTCATCTGACCGAGTTGGGGGATGCCATGTCTAGACTTTAGCGTCTTTTAGGAGAAACTTTAGTCCAATGAAATGATCACCCCAAGGCCACCTCAGTCCTCATAATTTATTATGGTCAGGAATACAGCAAATATGCAGGAGTTCATTGCTATGTAAAATAACGTGTGCCGTTGTCAGAAAGCACTAGCTTTTAGTTATTTGTAAAGTTGAGCTGAAAATGCCTTGCTGAAACATTCATACATTTGAGTTCAATTTGCTGGCCAAAGATACATTTAATTACATTAAACTCCCAACTAAATACTCCACTGCACTTGGAGTTAATCTCAGTGTGAGGTATTTTTCAGTTTTTACCTTCACTGCCTTTGAAACCAAGTAGATCTGAGTCCCTTAAGGCCCCTCAATTTGAATTTCTGAAACTGAATTCTCTGAAAAAATGGGGTAGCTAGATCAGATCAATGTTTTACACCCCAAACTGTACTGCAAAGTAATTATCAACAATAAGTCAGAAGGAGTAGGGAGAGACAGCCAAGAAGGAAGTGAAGGAAGATCTGGGTACAGGTGATAATATTTGACCTTGACTGGCCCTAGACCAGAGAGAGGATCACTTCTAGTTCTAAACATTGGGGATTTCATAAAATCTTCCCTGAGGTCTTTTGAAACTCTTTGGTGGTTTATATGGCATTGAATATTTGTATGGAAAATAAACTTCTCAGTATTTCAATGATACAAAAGACAGGTAAAGTTAAAGATTCATTTGTCTTTAGAGGGGGCAGATGTTAATATACACATCTCTAGTCTGAATTTTCTCTTGCCTTTTAGAAACTTCTATTACTTCAAAAATAGCTATTTGGAACAATGATGGGTTTGTACCAAAAGCGTAGAAAATTATTTGACATTAGATGACTTAGCTCAAGAAATGCCCCTGAGTATAGTGACTGTTCTTTATTAAACTATTGTTTTTGTTTATAAAATTTATATCTCAGAGGGGACCTTTTAAGAAAATCAGTATGGCAAAGTTTCCAAAGGCAAAGTTATTGCCTTGCATGACAGACCTCAGACTAAAGGGAATCCTCAGCTCAACTACTATTTCTGAAACTTTTTCTAAGTAGGATTGGTCACTGTATTTTTTGTGTGCCTACAGTATTCTGTTCCTACTTTTCTTAGATGGCATATATGCTTGCATTGGGAGTATTTGTCATTTCTACTAGACAACTTGGAGAAACAAAGGCCTATTTCTTTTTTAATCTTCATTCCTGTCATATTAGCAATTTCCCCCAATTTGTTCCTCTTCCCTCAAACCAGAAACAGGAGATATTTTTAATGACTCACAATACATTTGGAGATATGCTATATAGATTTCATAAGAAATATAACCAAAATAGTTAAAAATGCACCAGAGACTCTAAAAGCCATAGGGAGATGTGGCTTTTTAAAGAAAATTCGAAATGAATACTCACTCCCTTTGTAAGAAGAAAACAAAACAAAGCAAAGCTTTTTAAATCCCCAAAGTTCAAGGGGAGAGGAAGTGAACAGAACAATTTCAGTGAGTTTTGGAGATTGTAGGAAATGTTTAATTTTGCTCATTGTAGTCAATATTTGTTAGATTTTGTTGTTATTTGCTTAATTGTTTCCCTACCTCTGAATTCCCTCACTATTTTTAGGAAATATTTTTCTGTGTTAGCCTTGCTGGGATATGTCTCATCTTTATCCAGGGAAGCTGAAAATCCCAGGCACTGTGGCCCCAATCTTGCAACCTGTTTAGACACTTGACAGTCTTAGCCATTTACCTGCTCCCACATATGTATTTGAATCTAGAGGATAGGACCCCAGAGAGAGGGCAGAAGCAGTGATGTCAATGTATGATTTCCAAAGGCAGAGCAGAATTGGGGTGGCAATTGAATCCATGTCACATGCCAACAGAAGCTGTTGCCAACATTTGAAATGAGGGAGCAGTGGTCCCAGCAAGGTGGCCTCACTTAGGTTTTTCATGTAGGCAGATTTTGGCTGTAAGGGTTTCTGCTTGGTGTTTGAACCTGGGGTTTGTTTTTTTTTTGTTATTTGTTTTGTTTTTACTCTTCCTAGTGATTCAGTAAGCTATCTAATTTCCTTTTAAAATATTTCTTTCAATTAACAGAGTCTGTTTCTATGGAATGTAAGAACCATGATTCAGTCATTATCAAGGAAATTCTAGGTAAATTTAGGTATTATTTTATTCCTAAAATTCTAGCATAGATAATAGATAGATAGATAGATAGATAGATAGATAGATAGATAGATAGATAGAGGTAGAGATGGATTGCTTGCAAGACTGAATTAAACCTCCTGGATCAAGAATCTGTGGCAGGATTTGCTAATTGAAATATAAATAAAAGAATGATAGATTTCTAAATTATTTTGATTCTCTGAAATCATTTTCTCAGTTAAAACAATTTCACTTTCTCATATAATATCATGACATTTCAAAACAAAGGGATGTTTGCAAAATCATAGGCTAGAATATTTTACTTAATGAAGAGTCAATCGCCTATACTTTAAAACACTGCCAGTGGTAGGAATGCCAGGATGAGTAACAGGTAGCTCCTAGGTGAATAAAATGGAGATATTTATTTACTATAATGTTGGAAAGCAATGTGGTGATAGATATTGGATTATTGTAAGATTCATGTTTTTGATACAGTAAGTCCACTACTGGGAATTTGTACTAAAGAAATAAGAACAGAAAAAAATGTATATGAAAATATTCTTTGTAGCACTCCCTAAAATTGTAAAAAAACTGAAAACAAATTCAGTGTCTAAAAATAGGTGGGATAGTCATTAGCACCGTTCAAAAAACATGTTTTGTTCTTTTTTCCCTGGCACATGGTAAAATCGTATTTCCTTGTATCCTTGTAGTTAGGAAGGGAGACATAAATGTGGACGCAGTACTTTAGCTCATTTTCAGGCAGAAACTTTAAACCTATGCATGAATTCTCTTCCCCTGGATCATTTCTCAGCCTGCCTGTCCAGGGAACAAATCCTGGAGCAGTACCCCATGGAATCTACAAAGGGGCTCTACAGAGTAAGAGAAAAATAAACTTCTATGATTATAAACTGTTAACATTTGGGGGTTGAATGTTATCATAGAAAAATCTAGTCTATTCAGAGTGAATAAATTTGTCAAATAAATTAGGATATTTAATGATATGAGTAAAAGAAGCAAGTATCAGCAAATTATGTGTACCTATGGACAAAGATCTATTAATATGCATAAATGGAACTAATTTTGGGATGACAGATGGGAATGTGAATCGTTATTTTTTTTGTACTCCTAAAAATTTGCATGATAATTTAGGTTTGTAAGTTTTCCAGTATCCTTTCAAAATATTTTACATGTAGGGGCTTCCAGGTGGCCCAGTAAGTTGAGCATCCAACTTCAGCTCAGGTCCTGATATCACGGCTCATGAATTTGAGCCCCTCATCAGACTCCCTGCTGTCAGCCTGGCAGTGCAGAGCCCCCTTAGGATCTTCTGTCCCCTGCTCTCTCTGCTCCTCCCCGGCTTATGCTCTCTCTCTCAAAAAATACATAATACATTACAGAGAACTTTAAAAAATATTTCACATGTAAATTTAAATTTCCTTAAATAGGTTGAATTAATATTACAATTGAGTAATTAATTTAAAAACAAAATTTTACATATCCTTTAAGGTTTGCATATCATGATTTTTACTCACAGCTTGATAGTTCTACTCCTTACCTGATTCTATGCAGATACTCTACAACCTCAAATGGAATATAGAACTAGTCTTCTTCAAAACCCTCAGATTTTTTAGGCCTTCCTTCCACAAGGACATTATGCATACTCATTTCTTTGTGTAGGTAATTTTCCTTCCAGTTCTTTCCCCCTCAGGTAAATTTTAGTTTTCCTTCTGCTTTTACCTCAAGACAGACTTTGTTTAGATCAAAGCCCCTATTCGTAGCCCTGTGTACCAACTCTTCATAATCTGTCACAATGATGAGTTTACATTAGTCTGTGATTATTTAACTAAAATCTCTCTCCACTTAGGCAACAACCATAATGGTAGGAGTGTACTCCTCTCTGTGTTGCCAAATGCTGACAAAGCATCTGTCCCCAGGTAGGCGCTCAGTAGATGCTCATTTGGAGAATGTTGTATAAATAGTAATAAGCAAAACTGCTGCTATGTGGAATTACTTACGTTGATTCATAAATTTCCTATAACTGATTTTTCAAAATTAATAATGTATTATAAGATCATATTATAATTATAATTATATAAATATGATATGATGGTATCATATTAAAGATACATTTCAGTATCATATTACAGATGTAATTGTAAATTGTCATTAACCCAATAAATGTTAGACTACCTCTTCACTCATTGAAGATATAGATTATTATCAATCTAAGTTTCTCAGTTTTGTCTTTGAATATTAAATGGAATTTTTTGGTCTCTTTTTCACTGCGAACCCAAGAAAATGAGAACCAACCATCGCTGCTTTATCGAGGACGTATGGGACTGTCTTGCGGGTCTGAAAGAAAGATGTTAAACCAGTTTTGTGAAATTTGGCTGACATGTATTTCAAGTTGTACAGACGAGGACTAAAAATTCAGCCAGAAAATTGAAGAATAGATATTTTTTAGGGAGAATTGTCAGTGTACCACATGGGTAAAATAAGAAAATATCGTTTCACAGAAGACAAGGAAGGTGGGTATATCTAGAAGATGATAATGGATGGCGCCCAATGCTATTGAAATTGAATATAATAAATTCTGAAAAGTATCTCTCAGACCTAGTAACATGGAGGTCTTATGAACAACCAGTTTGGTGTGGTAATGAGGATAGAAATCAGACTAAAAAGAGAGGAAAGAGAAGAACAAAGAGGCAATTTATGTCACGAAACACGGCTGTGATCATGAGAAGTTTCCCTCTTGCATCAAGATAACACTTAGGTCTGCCACACTGTGGTTACTCAACTATGGACTTCTTCCAGTTGGTCATTGCCCCTCCTTAAATTGTAGATGCCCAGACAGGAGTCAGTATTCCTGTTGTATTCTGCAAAGTATAAAACAGAGAGAGATGTTCATCTCTTTTGTTCTGGGTGTTCTAGAGATAGTGGATTTTCATGGTAACATTTTGGACTACTGCTCTACACTACTGACTCCTATACATTTCTTTTTCTTTTCCCCCATCCTCTTTTTAAGGTAAATATTGTTCTTATGCTGAATCGTCCTAATATTTAATTTGTACATGTGTCCTTTATTTCTTATTTATGTGCACATCCTTAAGTTTATACCTATTCTTGATTTGTTTATTAACTATAGCCTGCATTCAGCGGAGCCAAATATTTTTGATGCCTCTGCCGTATCTACAGCATGGAGCCGCAGCACATAGAGTAGGCTCATCTACAGCAGAGAGTTTCATGTCACTCACATAATTGATATCTGTGTGGATGATGCCTTCTTTTTTACTGAGATGTAATTGATAAATAGCATTATATTAATTTCAAGTATGCAGCTTAATGATTCTACATTTGCATAAATTGTGAAATGAGCACCACAATAAATCTAGTTAACCTCTGTCACCACACAGAGTTACACATTTCTTGAAGAGTGATACAAATCTGAAATAGCCAGACCATGGTGGGCTTTGAAGACAGGCCCTGGAATAACTCAAATAACCCCCTTACACCAAACGTTAAAGACAAAAGACCAGATATGTACAAAATAATGTAGACTCATGTCTATACCTTCATGGACAACTATTTTTAACATTTTATGTTATATTTTTCCATATGTAGTCATTTGTATAAAAATCATATGTCTTTCCCCTTATAAGCTAGAGAGAACACCTACAGTTTGAATTCTTGCTAGAGACTATATCTTCAAATCATCTAATATACATCTTTTATCAAAAAAGTGGTTATAGAGATGGCTATTTTAAAGGACATGCAGTCTAATCACCGTATTCATTTTGTTGTTATTTTTTTGGCAAAAGTGAACCGCATATTTGAACCACATTTTATACATCTCTCCTGAAATTCTTCTGTAACATACACTTCTGTTCTTGATGAAGTACATAAGTTACCTCTGTATAAACTCTGCCATGGCTTTACTTGTCAGAGGATTTTTGAAGAAGCCCATCGACTACTATAACCATAAACAAAGTCATAAAAGAACAGTGGAAGAAAATATTTTATGCATTTATTTCATTTTTTATAATGCCAGATATGAATTCTATAACTAATTGAGTTTTCATTAGTTTTCTGACCAAAAGGCTTAGTGCAATTTATTTTTTTAATTTTTTAAAAAATTTTTTGATGTTTATTTATTTTTGAGAGACAGAGAGACACAATGTGAGTGGGGAAGGGGGGCAAAGAGAAAAGAGACACAGAATCTGAAGGCAGGCTCCAGGCTCTGAGCTAGCTGTCAGCACAGAGCCTGACATGGGGCTCAAACCCACAAACCGCGAGATCATGACCTGAGCCGAAGTCAGATGCTTAGCCAACTGAGGCACCCAGGCGCCCCAAAAGGCTTAGTGCAATTTAGTATTAACATTTCCTAATTATAGAGCATCCTTTTGCCTGTGTTTCTAGATGTTTACTTCTGGTAATGTTGCTTTAGTTAAATTTTCATGATTCTGGTATTTTCTGTTTTATCATAACCTACCTCAAATCTTTTATGGATAACAGCAAGATACAGTTAAATAAAATAGTTGGATGAGGACATTTAATAGTGTAAAACCGGTTTAAGTTCTTAGGAAGCAATTATTCATTAAAAAAGTTATATATCTCATTGTCTCCACCTTTTAGTGAGACCTGAGTTTGTTTGAATCCCAGTTCTACTCAGATTCACACGTTTGGTCTTTTACAGACATCTTGGTTACTCATTACTTTCAGTGGTAAGAATGTCTGGCATAGTGAGTGCTCATAATATGTTGGTTTTCATGTCTCTTGTCTTATAGCAAGACTTTAGATTTCTTTCTATGAACTTATTCTGAAGATATCACACTATCTATGACTTCTCTGAATTTGTGACAACTTATCTCCATTTGCCTAAAGATTTCAAAGATATTCTTTAAATTTGGTGTCATCTCCTATAATATTAAGAAATGCTATTTATCATTTCCTCTACATTTTTCACTAGCAATTAGTGCTGTTGGCAGTGAAAAAAATCGAGAGTAAAAGAGAAAAATGAATTGCTATTTCAAGCTATCTGAAGATTTGCTATTCAAATCTCAAGCAGCTAAGGACATGGCATTTACTGCCTAACTTGAAGTTTGGAGAGCTTAATTTCTTTTCATCGTAGTTCAAGGAATAGTCCTAGAAATTCATACCAATAAAACAATCAGGAGAAGAAGAGATAGAAGGCAAGAGGAGGGAAGAAGACTGGAGAGTCTAGTGTTATATATAGTAATGTCATCAATGAAAACTACCTGATAATTTTTGGAAAAAGGGGAACTGAGTTGAGATTTCAAGTGGTTTATATTGTTTCAGTCTAACTTGTCTCCTCTTTAATTTAAAAATGTTTACATACTTATTTTGAGAGAGAGAAAGAGAGAGAGAGAGACAGAGACAGAGACAGAGACAGAGAGACAGAGAGAGAGAGAAGGAGAGGGTAGGGGCAGAGAGAGAGGGACAGAGAATTCCAAGCTGGCTCCCGACCCAGTACAGAGCCAATGTCGTCCCAACCTTTGACCTTGGGATCATGACCTGAGCAGAAATCAAGAATTGGAGCCTTAACCAACTGAGTCAAACAGGTAATCCCCCCACTTCAAATTTTAATGAAGTCTTTTATTCATCAAAAGCCTGTGTATGTTTATTTATATGTGAATCAGGTAAAGGACTTGAATTCTATATTGGAGTTTCCATGGTACACAAAAAGGGAAACTTTTCAGGAGATCTAAGCAATACAAATCACAGCCTGAGACACAAGTTCTGGAATGTCATTAGACTGTGAGTCTCTAGGGGCTGGGCTTCTTGCAGACCATGCCCTGCAATTTCAATCCTTTGTTTCAGGGATATCTTGCTCTTTAATAAGATGTGTGACCCAGCAGACATTTGGCTTGCACTAGGAAGTAGTTTCACTTGTTCAGAAATAAATATATTCCAGCAATTAACCATCACTCAGAAGGCACTTAGTGAATAACCATTAGCTTCCCAATACTGTGATTGCATTCTCAGGGGTCTTACAGCGCCTTGACTTCAAGGCCCAGAAAATAGTTCAGGCAATATTAACGATTCACAAGAAGCAATTAGAGGATAAGGAAGTGGTAAACTGAGTTCATGTTACTGCAAGTGTAAGGGAAGCCAACAGTTATTTGTTCACAATGCCTCTCATAAAATTTGACTCAATTATCTCTTCTATATTTTATCTCCAATATTTAGCCAAAGGTTTTGATTTGATGACCGGATGGAGACACTGCCCATGTGGATATGTTTACAGCATCTCTTGCATTTCAAAATGTCTAATAAGCATTAATCTAAAAAAGGAAATGGCAGAACAGCAGAAAAGAAGAAGCCATTGAGAATGCAAACACAGGTTGAATATGAAATGTTTTTGAATTTGAAATGCTGGCTGACTTAAAATCTTATATTAGTAGTTTTAAAAAGAATCAGAGATAATCAGTTTATGATGCCAGAAGCCTCTTAGTTTTATAACTGACAATATCCAACCTCAGAGCAGCACTTGGGAATGAAAGGACCCGAAATGTGTGGGTGACAAGGAAGACAGTATTTTTTGAAAGAGCTCCAACAGAAGGTAACTAGTAGTATTGAAGAGGTGGCCAGGAAAAACATTACTGGGTCAGTCTAGGTCAGCCAGATGTATGGTTTTGGAATCAAAATACAGTAGAATCATTTTTGGATCATTTATTGTAGGTTCCAACAGAGTTTTCATCCAATTCATGGCAGTAAATTTGGCTCTATGAATTGTTTTGTTAAATCTTTAAAAAATATTTGTGGATTTCTAAATTTCAGTGGTATTCAAGAAATAAAATTTAACAAGTGTGACCATGATTTGAAAAGGTTCAGGATGATATCACAGAAAGAGTATACTTACCTGGGGATGACCGGAACATTCCATTGGGCTCGGACACCAGACAACTGCTTCCTCCCAACTCCAGCAACAACGGCAGCTGTGTCTTTCCCCTGTTCCAACTATCTTCCTTCTCTCTTTATCACAGCTGTTATTTGTATCACCTTCTCTCATCCCTGTTTTCCTTTTTGTTTCTTTCTCCTTGGACACATTTGTATAGTAACAAACCAGAGTGTAGGTACAACTTGTTACCTTAAAATAGTAGAAAAGAAAGGTAGCATTTCTATTTGCTTGTCTATTCTTTTCTTGCTCTTTATTTCTTGTAATAGGAGAATAAAGTTGTAAACAGCACATAGGAGAATTATTCAAGATTTCTAGGTAAAAAGGTATGAGGTAACATCTTCTCCAAGTTAACAATTTCTAACTGCTATCTCACTGCCAAAGTTTTATAAAGTAGAAGTATGAATGTGCCACACAATTTCCAGAAAGCTATATACTACTTGGAATAACAATATTAGCACATTTAAAAAATTAAAATATTGTTAGAAATTCCTGCAGTAGTATGGGTTTCATGCTGTTTGTGCTAACGCATAGGGTTGGAATTAATGTGGAAGTTTTGGTTTTCTTGATAAAACAAGAAAATGCGTAGAGTTTTCACAGGAATAGGCTTCAGGGAAAATTACATGTTTTATTTTATTCTGTTTTGTTTTGGTTTTAACTGTTTCCTAATATGACAAGGTGGAATTGCAAAAGACAGAAAACAAAGCTGGGCAAGACTCTACTATTAAAACCTCAGTCTTTCCGGGCGCCTGGGTGGCTCAGTTGGTTAAGCAACTGACTCTTGATTTCGGCTCAGGTCATGATCTCACAGTTCATGATTTCAAGGCCCACACTGGGCTCCATGCTGGCAGTGCAGAACCTGCTTGAGATGCTCTTTCTCTCCCTCTCTCTATGCCCATCCTGTGCTCTCTCTCTCTCCAAACATGCAAATTAAATTTTAAAAATTATTTTCAAAAGGCCCCATCTTTCTCCTTTTTCTGAGGTCAGTTGATTATAAAATGGTAAGCACCATTTCCAAGAAATGCCTTTTATTTTAGGGGCAGAGTTGTGCCACTTGAGAAAGATTACAAGTTTAGATCTACTAGTACATATCTGTTAGTATCTGTGACTAGAAAGCATGTGTCTTATGTCATTTCATATATGATTAAATGCTTCATAGTCAAAAGGAGTATGCATGCTAATGTTTTTGCTGCCATGTTTAAAAGCATTTGTCTGAACATTAGAATTACTGAAATTGCTAGTGCTGAACTCTGACATTTAACACGGATAGGGCAGAAAAGATAGAAGAAAGAAAATAGTTGGAATAAGGGAAATGTACATCTGTCTCTGCTGCTGAAGTGAGTGGGACTTGGCTGTGTTCTGGTACCTGAGCCAGTGAAATGTTCATCCCTAGGTAAGTATATTCTTTATGTGCTATCATCCTAAAAAAATCTTTCCCCATCATTGCCATTGCCATTTCTTGAATTCCAAAATCTCTATTCAGAACTATGCACAGCCATCCAAAGTCTTTGATGGCCTTTCAAATTCTTGCTACTACACAAATTTCAGGGAACAGTTGTCAAATAGCACATAGAGATTTGGAAATTGTAGCATCAAGCACTAAAATCAATGGTACATTTTCAGACTTAAAGATATTGACCAATTCTTGTGTTTACACTGTGTGAGTAAGTAGCAGAGGGGTAGCAAGTCACAGGTGGCATTTAAAAAAATGAAATCGTGCATACTGGTTATGTCATCAAAGGAAGTGCTTTACAAATGAAGCTCATAGGGGAAATTATCAGAGTTGAAAAGCATTTCAAAGTTGCCTTTGCAGAGAAAAACCAATTAAGAATACTGTGTATCAAACTGTATGGAAGTGGAAAATGTTGCTCAAAGATACTTTTAATGACTGTCCCAGGGCACACAGTGGCTACAAGAGAAAACATAATTTTAAAAGAGTAATTCAATAGTGTTGAAGTTATAAAATTGTACTAAAAAATCATTTGCCTGCCAAAAGCACAAAATACTAACTGGTTTGTAAAATTCTCTTGGGAAAGATAGTGGTTTATTTATAACGGAAAAAGTAGGTTAATTCATTTCCAAGTTTTGTACTGAGTATAAACATTAACTAACGAAAGAAAATTAGATAATGAAAGAAAATCGATTGTTTTCCTGCTGACATTTGATACTTTTTAAATATATTTATTGATTAAATATATTTATTGATTATATTATAGCACCATTTAGACATTTGAATCTATTTAGATTTTTTTTTTACCTTGTTTAATTTAAAATTTCCAGAAGAAAGAGCAAAAATTGGTGAGTGAGAATGTGTTTAAGAAGATTGTAACTCCAAACTTTGGGAGGTCCAGATGTTCTAAAACATTGTACTAATTAGGGAGTTTGAATGTTAGATGAAGTATTTAATCTAGTTCATTTTCCTTTTTAAATTTTATTTATTAATAGATTGTTTAATATTGATTTAGTTTTGAGAGAGAGAAAAGAAGGAAGAGAGAGCGAGAATGAGCAGAGGTGGGTCAAAGAAAGAGGGAGACAGAATCCAAAGCAGGGTCCAGGCCCTGAGCTGTCAGCACAGAGCCCGATGTGGGGCTCAAAGTCACAGAAAGCAAGATCATGACCTGAGTGCAAGTCAGACGCTTAACCTACTGAGTCACTCAGGCATCCAATCTAGTTTATTTTCTGATAATAGATTTTAGTAAAATGAATCACATGTGCCCGTGAGCACATGGGTTTACATTCCTCTTTCCTGATAGCACACTATGGATTAGCAACTTCTTTGAAAATAGGGACAGTTTTTTTCTTTCAAGTTTTTATTTAAATCTACTTAGCCAATATGCAGTGTAATACTAATTTCAGGTGTAGAAGTCACTTACACACAACTCCCAATGCTATCACAGCAAACACCCCCCTTAATGTCTGTCACTCATTCAGCCCAAACCCCTGTCCATCCCCTAACCCACTCACCTGCCTTTCAGCAACCCTCAGTTTGTTCTCTGTAGAAAGAATATGTTTTCTGGTCTGCCTTTCTCTCTCTCTCTGTCTTTCCCCCACCTATGCTCCTCTGTTTTGTTACTTAAATTCCACATATGAGTGAAATCATGGTATTTGTCTTTGACTCACTTATTTTGCTTAGCATAATACTCTCTAGCTCCATCCACGTCATTGGCAATGACGAGGTTTTATTCTAACTCTTTGGCTGAGTAATATTCCATTGCATACATATACCACATCTTTCATCAGTTGATGGGCATTTAGGCTCGTTCTATAATTTGGCTATTGTCGATAGCATTGTTATCAATATGGGGGTGCATGTGCCCCTTCAAATCAGTATTTTTGTATCCTTTGGGTAAATACCTGGTAGTGAAATTGCTGGGTCATAGGGTAGCTCTATTTATAACTTTTTGAGGAAACTCCATACTGTTTTCCAGAGTCGCTGCACCAGTTTGAATTCCTACCAATAGTGTAGGAAGGCTCAAAAATAAGGGTAGTTTTATATATCACTACTTTCCTCCCACCATCTATCATAGGATGAGGTTCTTAATAATCATTTGTGTAATGAATAAATCAGTTATTAATCATAAGATGTGGCTGTAAAAGTCGTGTGGTGACAAATCACATGGTAATTTTCTTTCATTTTGATTTTACTATTATAGGAATTTAGAAGACCTCAGTTATACAAATTTTATTTATCTGTACAAAAGTAAGTTAACTTTTAACACCTCAGCTTCAGTATGATTAGAAATTTTGAAAATATATGACATACTGTGTGCTTGAAATTGCAAAAGAACAAATAAATAAGTTAATTTATTCTAAATTTAGAATAGTTTGAAAAATGTAGGACTGCTTTTATGAATAATCAATCAATGGAAAACTTAACTTCACAAGTTTTATTGCGTTAAGTTCTGAGTACTTTAAGTGAACTTAGAGTCCTATTTAACAAGGAGACAATTTCATGAGTATTGGTGTCTATTTTTATCCTAGCTTGGAATTATATGGCCTTTGGGAAGCCATCATTTTTTGCCAGGTGAGAGTTAGACAATTCACAGTTTCTACACTGAGTCAGAATTCCCCTGAAATGAGTTGAGAAAACATTTGGCTGAAGAATGAGTGTTTGTCTCTTCAGTAGTTGGGCCATGGAAGCCTTGTACAACTTTGCTTCCAACAATTCAAAAGTCAAACATCCATCTAAAGAATAACAGTCAGAGTGGGACATAATGTATTCTTGTGACCTTGAGAGATCAGAGGTGGGACTGAATCTTACAACATTGCATAACCTGAGCTAGGGTGGAAAAAAACAACTGTTTCACAGGTCATTGAAAAATTCATTCAGTGAAGATTGCTTTTGTTCCACACTCGGGTGTCTGCTATTTAGGGTTTTTGAGTTTATGTGCTCAAAAAAGATGAAATAAAGCCTACTTGGAATTAAGGGTTGGTAAGATTGCATCTGGAAACTAATTTAATCTATTTTATTTTATTTCAAGGTTTCTGGAGAAAGAGAGAGAGAGAGCATGCAATGGGGGGGGGGGCAGAAGGAAAAGGAGAGAATCTTAAGCGGGAGAGCCTGATGTGGGGCTCGATCCCACACCCTTGAGATCATGACCTTTGCTGAAATCACGAAACAGGTGGTTAACTGACTGAACCATCTGGGAGCCCCGCATTTAATCTACTTTAAAAGTTCAATGTGAGTAAGTCTTATATGCAATTTCCATTTAATATTTTAGTGAGACATTTGCTTCTGAGCTCTACCAGTACAGTTCTGAGAGTCATTTTAAAGATTTATTTTTATAGTTCTATAGATTTTCGAAGGAAATTTGTGCATTTTACAAACTGGGAAAATATCTTGATGACTGCAGGTAACTAAATGTTACAGAGGAGAGACTTTCTTAGTATAATTTACTTAAATTCTCTTTGACACTGAGGATAGCATTCTAAAGAATTTCTGACGATCTTGTTCCTACATTCAATATTATTATTGTGCATTGCAGGACCTTCACTGTCAACAGTCTGATATGCACAAAACGTAGATTTAAGCGTATCGTTATTTTTCTTAAATCTGTCAGTGGATTTCTCTTCTTAGAGTTCAAAACTCAAAGCTGTTTGGGATGTCACATCAAACCCTTCTTTATCTGGTCACTGAGGACTCTACATTTCTTTTGTGGTCACTCTCACAAGCTACAGTGTCTACAGCCTTCTTACTTTATTAGAATATTCTAACAGAGTGTTCCCCAACACTTTATTAAATATAAAAGCCCATGCATTTATTAAAAGCAAACATAGAAATAAAATTGTACTTTGTTATTATTATCATCCTGATATACTGAAACTGTTTTTTCTGGCTGTGTTTTGTGGGCATTAAAAAAATAACAAATACATACATACATACATACTTAAATCACTACCGTTTGTCGAGTGCTTACTGTTTTCTGCATGTATAATAACTCAATTAGTGCCAATAATAACTCAATAATGTTAGTAGCTCTTCAATTATTCTCATTTTATAGATGAAGAAACTAAAGCTCTGAGTCTTTAAGTGACTTGTCAAATGACACGAAGTAAGAAAGTGATTAAATTATAGTTCAGGGCAGGTAGGCGGCTTCATCAGTTAAGCGTCTGACCTGGGCTCAAGTCATGATCTCACAGTGCATGGGTTTGAGCCCCACTTTGGGCTCTGTGTTGACAGCTCGGAGCCTGGAGACTGCTTCAGATTCTGTGCTTACCTGTCTGTCCCTCCCTTGCTTGTGCTCTCTCTCTCCAAAATAAATAAATAAACAAGTAAACATTTAAAAAAATTATAGTTCAAAACCAGGCATTCTCATTTGTGAATCTATGTGTTTTGTTTTTGTTTTGTTCTGTTTCATTGCAAAAGAATATTGCAATGTATTTCTTAGGAAAATTTTGCCAAGAGCACAATATTTTCAAAGATTAATATTAAAACTTGCCTTTCAAAGTTATGTTGTTTTATTTCATTAAAAATTAGTGTTTATTTATTTTTAAGAGAGAGCGAGAATCAGTAAGGGTCAGAAAGAGAGAGAGGGAGACACAGAATCTGAAGCAGGCTCCAGGCTCTGAGCTGTCAGCAGAGAGCCCGACTCAGGGCCCAAACTCACAAACCATGAGATCATTACCTGAGCTGAAGTCAGACACGTAACTGACAGCCACCTAGGTGCCCCAAAGGCTATGTTGTTTTAAATAAAAGTAAAAAGTAAAATTTGAGTAGTGAGATATCTTAATAGTTAAGCTACTCAATATAATTTCAATCTCATTGTAACAAATGCTAATAATTAACTTTAAAATTAACTTTATTCACTCTTTTAATACTCCCTTATTACCAAAAGGATTATAGAAAATATGTAATAAAAAAGATAAAAATAAGAGATCCACTACATCAATGGTAGAGAAAAGTAAGGAATTTGGATAAGGATAACTCCAGATAAACTAAGCTATTTTACATGAAAATCTTAGGATTCCCTAGAAAGCAAAGTACAAGGAATGAAAAGCACTGAGCATGTAAACCAGGGGGGCCCACTACTCCTGGCTGCACGGGGCATCCTTAATGAGCTAAGAGCTGCGTCTCATTCATCTTTTTGTGCTGCTGTCATCGGCATGAGTTTGGTGTTATGACCATGGCCATGAGAGATGTGCAGAATCCAACCTGATGGCATGCCGTGTCCATAAAACTTGTGGCCTGCCAGACAGGGAAATATGAAAAGAATACAAAATACAGAATTCTGCTTACCTAAATCAGGCAATAAATTTAAAAGAGGCTGTTAAAGGATGACATAAACGTATGAAGGATCCAGTGGAATGGCATTAAAAGTGTTTTTAGAGCCAGACAAGAAAGCTCTCAAATGTATTAGGGGAGCCAAAGATTTGCAACACTTGGCCAAGCATAAAGCCCTTAGTTACCATGTCTGTGTGGCTACAGAATTCTTTAGTAGAAGAAAGGATGAGGTAAATAATGTAAGAATAAGATTAAGGCCATGGCTATTTTGAACCACCTGAAGGTTAGAGTCCTTGTTATACATTATGTAAAGGGACTCTATCTGTTAGTGGGGTGCTCAACGGGTCAAATCTCATGTATTAACCAAACATCTCTAGTAGAGAAGCAACATAAGCATGCTTATTACTTTGTTGGGAATTTTAATTCCATGAAAGGTAAGAATTATAGTTTTTAAAAGGGTGAAGTAAATTAAACTTTAAAAACTCTTTTGCATGAATTTTGGAAATGATTTTTGCATATCTATTATTTACTATGATAAATTATTTAAAAGTATTTGGGATATTAGCATTGCTAACACTAAAATTAAACTATGTTGTTGGATATTTGAATATTAGACCTGAGAAATCATGTTACAAAATTAAATGCGATGCCTAGGTGTCACAGTTGGTTAAGCATCCGACTTTGGCTTAGGTCATGCTCGGTGGTTCCTGGGTTCAAGCCCCATAGCAGTCTTTGTGCTGACAGCTTAGAGCATGGAGACTGTTTCAGATTCTCTGTCTCCCTCTCTCTCTGCCATTTCCCTGCTCACACTCTGTCTCTCAAAAATAAATAAACAGGGTCTTCAGGCAAGGAAGATGGCATCCCCCATGCTGGTGCCAGTGGCTCCCCCTTGGCCAGCTGCCTGGGGACTCCTCTGGAACTGTTGGGAATGACTGCAGCTGAAACTTTGGCAAAGCTGGCGAGGTTTTCCCAGCCCTGCTTGGGGACCAGCATTAACAGTCCAAAGTCCAGCTGTATTTACAGAACCAATAAATGATACCAATGGACGTAAGGAGCTCTCCAGCCTTTTGGATAGTGTCTTTTGGATGGCAGCTCCTAAGAACAGATGCAGCATTGAAGTTAACTGCTGTAGGGGAAGAAACCCTCAGAAGCTTATTAAAGTTAAGAACAATATTGACAAGTGTCCTGAATGTGGTCACCTGAAACTGAAGCACGTCCTTTGTGGCTATTGTTATGAGAAGGTGTGCAAAGAGACAGCAGAAATCAGAAGACAGATAGGGAAACAAGAAAGGGGACCTTTCAAGGCTCCTCCTGTGGAGACTAAGGTGCTGTACACAGGAAAGGCACCGTCCGAACAAGATCAGGGTAAGAGAATCATTGAACCAGGAAGCGACCGTCCTGGTTCACCCAGCATTAAGACCAAAGGTGTTCGAAGAGGATAATTTCATATAAAACACTTGTCCTGGAAGAGAGGGAGATGCTTTGTTTTCATGTGGGTTTTATGCGTGTTTTAAAACCACCTATATAGTTTAAAACATACTCTCAAAGCAGTTAGTTTTGTGTGGGTAATCTGAAGAAGATACCAGGAATAAACTCTGAAAATGCTTGTTTATACAGAGGCACAATGGATTAGTATGTCTGTTTCTAGTATACTGTAAGGTTTTGAGTAAACCTGAGATTTCCAGTACAGAAAAATCATGTAAAATTCTTGGCAAGAATTAAGTGTTTTGGGGGCACCTGGCTGGCTCAGTTGGTTAAGCATCTCGTGGAGACTCTGGGCTGACATCAAGGAGCCCTGCCTGGGATTCTGTCTCCCTTGCTCTGGGCCCCTCCCCTGCTCAGTCTCAGTCTCTCAAAATAAATAGAGATAAACTTAAAAATGAAAAATAAATAAATAAACAAACATTAAAAAATTTTAAAACACAAATTCATAAAAAATTAAGTACACATTTACTAATTTTATAAAAGCATTAAAATATGGAAAATACACATATATTTGTTACACTTATAGAAATGGCTTACATATTTGAAAAACTTTTATTTGTTTTGCAGTGGAGTATAAGAAGTAAATAGAAATAATGAAAAGAGTTGCTTAATCATTAAAGGCCCTGTTGAATGTGATTATTTATTCATTAGATTTGTAAAGTTTAAAGAAAAAATTATGAAGTATAAGAAACTTTATGGTTGGATAAAGATTTAGAAAAACTATACTCTTGAATTTATATTTTTAATGAATTGAATATTAATTCTAAAATGTCCCTAAGTTCATCAAAATCACATGACGCATGTACACAGCACATACTCTGCTTGTTGGTCAAAACAGGGAGGAGTAGGGAGAGAGAATACATGTGAAAGCAGGAAATTCTTCCAGACAACACCTGTCTTTTGAAAGGAGTAAAAAACAGCCACTTTGGTAGAGTTTGCCAGTTATCTAAATTTCCTTTCATTGTCCCTTCCTGCAAATCTGTGGTATTTACCCAAAGGAGTGGAAAACTGATGTCCACACAAAAACCTGCAAACAGCAGCTTTAGTCATTTAGATTCTCCACCAAAACTTGGAAGCAACCAAGAGGCCCTTCAGTAGGTGACTGATAGATAAACTGGTATATCCAGACAATGGAATATGATCCAGCATTAAAAAGAATTGAGCTCTCAAGCCATGAAAAGACATGGAGGAACCTTAAAAACATAATACTGAGTGAGAGAAGTGAATCTTAAAAGACCACATACTGCATATTCCATAGCATTATGGAAAAGACAAAACTATGGAGACAGTAAAAAGCTCTGTGGTTTCCAGAAGTTAGGTGTGGGAAGGATGATCAGGCACAGCATAGAGGATTTGGGGGACAATGAAATATTCTGTATGATACTATCACCATGGATAACATGTCATTACATATTTGTCCAAACCCACTGAATGTACAACCCAAGAGTGAACTGTAGACTTAGAATCATTAAGATGTGTGACCGTAGGTTTCTCTTTTGTACCTAATGTACCCCTCTGGTGGGAGATGTCAATATGGGGGAGGCTGTGCCTATGTAGAGACAGAAAATTTCTGTATTTGCCTATCAATTGTGCTGAACTTAAGATTTCTTGGGGCACCAGGGTGACTCAGTGGGTTAACCATCTGATTCTTGATTTTGTCTCAGGTTGTTGATGACCTCATGGTTCGTGAGACTGAGCCCCATGTTAGGCATCAAGTCTGCTTAAGATTCTCTCTCTCCCTCTCCCTCTGACCCTTTTCTGCACACATGTGTGCTCTCTCTCTCAAGAAAAAAAAGTTAAAAAACATATTTCACTCTAACGGTTCACAGAGAATCTAAAAAACAAAAAGGTTAAAATATTTCGATATGAAATATCTGGCTGGACTTTTAAAAGGAACTTCACAGTAAGAACTTATTATTGAAGTCTCTGGCTATTATTCGAAGTGTGGAACTTCTGAATTGAGGAAGCCAAGCTGATATTCTGTTGAAAAGCTGCACACACTGAAGTATATTATTGCCTCATTTGAATACTATATACCTTTTACAAAAGGGGGATGTGGCTTTTGTGTGGATAGTGTGGATATTTTGGTTAAAGTGATTTTGGATATCTTCAAATTATCAAATAAGTGCTTGATATAAACCCCAATATATGTACATTTAATTTTCAAATGTTTTTATTTATTATTTTTGAAAGAGAGAGAGAGCACAAGCAGGGGAGGGGCAGAGAGAGGGGGAGACACAGAATCCTCAGAAGGCTGCAGGCTCTGAGCTGTCAGCACAGAGCCCGATGCGGGGCCCAAATCCGTCAACTGCGAAATCATGACCTGAGCCAAAGTCAGATGCTTAACTGACTGAGCCATCCAGGCGCCCCTTAAACACAATTTTTTTTAATAGTTTATTGTCAAATTGGTTTCCATACAACACCCAGTGCTCTTCCCCACAAGCGCCCTCCTCCATCACCACCACCTCTTTTCCCCCCTCCCCCTTCCCCTTCAACCCTCAGTTCATTCTCAGCATTCAATAGTCTCTCAAGTTTTGTGTCCCTCTCTCTCCCCAAATCTCTTTCCCTCTTCCCCTCCCCCTGGTCCTCCATTAGGTTTCTCCTGTTCTCCTGTTAGACCTATGAGTGCAAACATATGGTATCTGTCCTTCTCTGCCTGGCTTATTTCGCTTAGCATGACACCCTCAAGGTCCATCCACTTTGCTACAGATGGCCAGATTTCATTCTTTCTCTTTGCCATGTAATACTAAAAATATGGAAAGCTTCACAAATTTGCATGTCATCCTTGCGTAGGAGCCATGCTAATCTTCTCTGTATCGTTACAATTTTAGCATATGTGCTGCCGAAGCGAGCACAAACACAATGTTTTTATGTTAATATATTAAAAATATGTTTGGAACAGCCTGGAGGATTTTGATGGTAGGGATATTCAATTGTCTTTATGTATTACAAAAGCACCTTACTAAAGCTTGTAATAAAGTTTTTATTTAGATCAGATTTGGCCTGCCAAGAAAAATTAGCTCAAAAGTATGTTCTTAGATAAATAAACTGCTTAATAGGTTGTACTTAAATTTTTGGTATATTTCATCTGAATGTTAAAGACAATCTTCTAAAATTTATAGGGTTTTTTGTTTGTTAGTTTTGGCATAGTTGGTAATGACTTATTTTCACTTCTTCTGACAGTAAGTAAATAAGCTCTTCTGTACTTCCCTTAAGACTATCAGTGGGATATTGACATTGAAACTATAATATCAACACAGAAGAAAACGATCACCCTACTCTCTCCCCCAGGCATCTTCTTCTATGACACTCAGTGAAAATCCAGATATAGTAGAAACAGTGTTAGTCTAAGAAAGGAAAGAATGAAATCTAGTTTCTCTAGCCTCATCTCCAGTGAACTATTGAAAAAAGAGAACACAAGAATACACGTCTTCCCTAGTTTTAAGCCCCAGGAAAAAGGAGTGTATTGAAGTATGGGAAAGAATAAGGGGGGAGATTTCAGAAACCTGACATGATGCATGGTGTTCTGGGAGCAGACCACCTTTCAAACTGCCTTCTACTCACGAAAGGAAGCCACAACAACATAAACTCAGTGGAATCTTATTGCTAAGTGGACAGGAGTTTTGCTTCCTATATAATAAAAATGGAACAAGAATCCTCTGCTTTCCGAAAGGCATAGGACTGTTGAGTCTGACTGATGGTTCTTGTCAGAAAAAGTTGTTGAGGCAGGACAATGGTTTCTCAAAATTGTACACTTACAGTTGGGGAATGCGATGTAGCCCACTGGCAGGGGAATAATCTGGCATTGAGGGTCACAGACCTAAGGGGTGTTTTCAGGAACAGTAATCGCCAAGGTGGGATATACTATGGGAGAGAACCAAGCACCATTATCTCCATTGACAGACCAGTGACCATAAAAAACAAAGGAAAATAAATCATACTTGAGCTATTAGCAGCAGATTCCTGTGGAATCTTTTGAGACAAGACCAGCCATCTCTCAGCTCAATGATCACCAGTCTAGGGAGCACCCTCTGCAGCTACTGCATGGCAGGTACCAGGAGGATACAAAAAGTGTCATGTGGTTCCCAGAAAAACATCTTTCTGCAACTGTAAGTTCCTGTAAAACAACCACAACCTTATATGCTAAGAAGCCATTTCTTGCTATCATGAGGGACTAAGGGTTTTTATCTGAATTCTCCAAACAGAGATACCTAAGGAGACAGTTTCAATGGTTGGATGGATTTTAAATCATCTATTGGACAGAATACAGGTTTATTTATTTCCTCTGCAACTCTGAAAGAAGGTCAGATGAGTTTATAGGAATTCTCTGTTCTTTTGAGTGTAGTATGAGCAATAAGTTTTCCTGTCACATTTAGGAACGTTGTTTGGCATACTTAAGCATCTCTGTGTATATTGTACCCAAAACTAACAACAAATCTATAGTCTAAATTACAGAGGCAGGACACCTTAAAGTCAAAGGTGACATCCTGAGACAGATAAAGAATAGCAGAGTGAGATATAATATAATTAAGAAAGAAAAGAAATAAATGTAAAATCTTGAAAAATGTTTTTATTAAGGTCCCTTATGCCATTTTTACATAGGGAATCCTAGATTCAGCAACAGCAACTCAAGCCATATACACAGTGGCCAGGGATGTATTTGGAAAGCATGTACTCTGGAGTGGGGTAGAGTCCAGAATCAAGCCTAAAAAATAACTTAAAAGAACTTGCAGCTAGTAATGCATAAGTCAGGGACCTGTCCCGAGGTCCAGGGACACTCAAGAGTGTGACCGTGCTGCTCTCATGAGGACTGATACACATTTCCCTCTCAAACCATGTATCTGAGGCCAGAGATTGGTCAGTGATTTAGAGACTAGATTATGGA
Organism: Suricata suricatta; assembly: GCF_006229205.1. Lineage (NCBI taxonomy): Eukaryota > Metazoa > Chordata > Mammalia > Carnivora > Herpestidae > Suricata > Suricata suricatta. Next base: position 67,043,517 of record NC_043700.1, read on the forward strand.
TAGAGGAAAGACTAGGCTGAAATCTCTTCTGTGCGCCACCAGCATATACTACCTTCTGCCTTTCACAGAGCCAAATGTTCTCCTTAAGGCTTAAATACATGTCTTGTCTGCCTGTGATCACATTTAAGATCTAAATGGGGATAGGGCCATGAAAGGGGAACTGGGCCTCTAGAAGGACCGAGTAGTCGCTTATTATGGGTTGTGAAACTTCCACTGGGTCTGCAGAATTGCCTAGTCGGTCAATTGGTAAACAGGGGGAAAACATTTTGGATAAAGACCTAGTTCTCAACTTTTTGGAAGGAGATAAACTCCAGGATCATAGTACATGATTATTATAGGTCCACATTGATTTGCTAAAGGGAGGATATAATTGTGGAGTAATGTTTTAAAACATTCTATATTAGTGTGTTTCTCATTTGTGTTTATATGCACTTTACCTCCTTCCCCCCCCCCCAAAAAGAGATATCCATCTACCTCAGCAGGTGTTTTCATTTTTACAACAGGAATGTTAAAAAGAATGAGCTAATATTAATCATTACAAAATTTGGCTTGATTCAGAAAATATAAAATGTATGTCTTTAGAAGATAATTTCAATACTAACTAACAAATGCTCTAAATCCCATAAGCTATGTCAAAAAAAACCTCACATCCTGATTATGTAAAATTCTTTATCTGATTCTTTTAATAAAGAAGAGGAAGGAGAAAAGCTATGACATAGTCCTGTATTCAACCATTCTGCACAGGAATTTGCTTTGCCAAAGACCTATTTCCAGCATTCTGACCCTGAAATAGTGCTGTGATAAGATTTTTGAATATACATTAGAATTGATGCTTTTATCAAGATTATATATTGCTGGTCCTGGAGACAGCTATTGCCTACGTGGAAATCATTGAAGATGGGTTGAAAATGTTTGGCAAATCTTAAATCACAAGCATTTTCTCAATTGAATGAAGCATTTTAGCCATGATTAAACATGGAATAGTTATTTCCAAATTTGTTTTGTTCCTTACAGATGGTAGTAGAATAGTATTATTATTCAATTTATTAAAAAGAAAGTTGGTTTGGAGATTTGAAGGGTATGGCTAGTCTTTCATTTTGGGGAAACACACAGAAGGAGTTACACTGAGGCACTGGAAAGTGTACATAACTATGCAGTGATTGGAGTCTTCTACTCTCTCAAATGGAGTTTCAACAGTTTCTGTGACAGATGTTAATGCTTTAGAATCTTTTATAATTTCAGACTATGAGTGGTGTGACTGTATTCTAGAAAGACTGGTTTCTAAGATTTCTAAAATATGGTAATAAAGTTTGGGGGAAAATCTCATGCTTGTGTCACTGAATTTTTCATATTTCCAACCCCAGTTACTTAGCCACACCATGATTTTCAATCTTGAGTATTATCTAGCCAATAAATGTTAATGAAGGGTTTATAATAGTATGGAGGTCTCATGTTATATTAAGTGAACAAAACCTCCAAGATAGATTAGTCTGTGTGTAATATTACCACAGGTGTGCATATGGACAAAAGAGAACTTTACAGGACCTAAAAAACAAAATAAAAACAAACCCCAGAAACAATTAAATTACGATAGGAATGTGGCTTTGTCTTTGGAATATGAAAATATTCTTCATTTGATTTTCTCTTTCTGTATCTTCCACATTTTCCATAAGTTTAAATTTTAACAATGATCAAATAACTTCTTGTATTGAAATTAGACATGTCTGTTTTAAGAAGCAAGTGTATCCTGATGTTCCTGATGGCCAAAGCAATAGCTAATAGTAACAGTCTTTTGGAGCAAATTGTTGATGTTCTTCAATTATCTCTGAATCCACAACCACATCTCTCCCTTCAAAATTGTCTGTCCTTGGTAGTAGTGTTTTACACTTTAAAATAAATACTTTTTTCTCCTACACATTAAAGACCCTCACTTCATGAGTATTCTCAGTTGTTTTGATGATAATGTTTGCTTTCCAACGTTTTCAGTGAAACAACAAATACATCATTATCATAGGTGTGTTCTTACGTTAAAACATTGTCAGACAAAGCCAGTTTTGAGTATGCCATTTTTCTTTCTTTCCTAATTTTTCTTTTTTTTTAACTGTATGTGTTGTGTGCTTTAGTCAAGTGTAGTTCATATATTTGGATAAAATTATGAGAACTGTGAAGCCTCCTGACCCTTCTCCCAGAAAGTTGCCCCAGAGACCTGCCAATCCATTGAAAGTGACATTCATTGACCTAGTTGTTGACCAGATAAAACAAGAATTTCTAAGTACTTTTAGAATACATGCTATTAAAAATAGTCTTGTCAAGACTTAAATGCAAAAGATGAATGTGTTGAAAGAAAACAAAAGGTCATTACATTGTAAACACTAGAAATTTGAAGACCAGTTCTTAAAGTTTCTATTGATATAATAGAATGCAAGAAACCTATGCTCATAGTGTAGGAGATAAAGGGCTGATGATGAAAGATAAAATATGAGTGGGTTATTGTTATTAAGGATTCCTGAGAAGGAATCTGAAGCCAAACGCCAAAGTGGGAAATTATAGCAATCCTCAGATCCAAGAACTGAGAAGGTTTGTGCCCCAATTCCTTCCTGGAATTCTGAGATAAACAGCCTCATAGACATACGGTACAACGATGTGGGAGCATCAGATTTTAAATACTTACTTGGATTGTCTGCTCATGAGATGGCCTTCTTCCTGTAACTCTGAGTTTCCTTTGCTTTTCTGTGCCTACTACTCTATGCCCTCTTCTCACAAGTGGAAGCTGTCTGTAGATCTAGGAGCTTGGCAGTGACTGCTGGTCAGTCAAAGATGATAGCAGATCTCAGACATCAACAGAAGCTTCAAAAAAAGAGGGGGGGCTGAGATCAAGTTTCAGGTGGAATTTTTCCACCTCACCAGGTGCCAAAGCAGAATTGTGAAGGACGAGGTGCCTTCCCCCATGCTGCAATAATATGTAACACTGTCCTCTTACACATTACCAGAATCAAAATGGCATCCAGGGGCAAGTGACAGGAGGGAGGAAACCATGAATGTGACTAAATTTTTTACACTTGAATTTTTTAATGTTTTATTTATTTTTGAGAGAGAGAAAGTGACAGTGTGAGCAGAGGAGGATCAGAGAGAGAGGAAGACACAGGATCTGAGGACAGCCTCTGGGCTCTGAGCTAGCTGTCAGCACAGAGCCTGATGTGGAGCTCGAACCCATGAACCATGAGATCATGACCTGAACCGAAGCTGGACACTCAACTGACTGAGCCACCCAGGTGTCCTGAATTTGACTAAATTTAAACCAGAATGATTGTTAACATTCTGAATTTGTCTGCATTTACTTGGAAGTATTTAGCTTACTTATTCTGTTATTAAGGAGAAATGGGGTTCAAGATTATTTCATGTAGTAATTCAACAGATATTTTTCATCATCTACTGTGACTCAGTGAATTGTCTAGGCACTGGGATACAGTAGTGGAAAACAGAAAATATCAGACCAGCACTCATGGGGCTTTGATTCTAGAGTGGGAAGAGAAACATAGAAAATATACAAATAAAAATAAAACATGTCAGGTAGTAAGTGCTTGGAGAAGTAATAAATCATGATAAGGGATAAATAGTTATGTGGGGGCTCTCTTAAACAAGCTAGGCAAGGAAAGCTCTCTGTGCAGTCAGTATGTCAGCAGAGACTAGAAGGAAGTGAGGGGGAACATCTTGTGGAGTTCTGAAGGAAGAACATTCCAAGTAAAGGAACAATATTTGAATAGACTCAAATAGTTACGTATTTGTTTCTGACTTGAAAATATTGGAGCTTATATAGAGTTTAAAAAAAATTTTTAAATAAGGGTGATATTAATTAAATTTTGTAACATAATAAAAAACAGGTTTTTAGGAGTTTGGTTACCTAAAGAATTTTGCTTAATTATGTATGGGTTAATTGGTAAAACAACATCAACAAAACCTATGGCTCCTGAATTAGGCGTGGATGTGACACCCAGAAAGATTGGGGGCAGGGTGGGGGATGGATATAGAAGAAGCCTATACCCAGATTACTTTCAAAATATCCTGAGTTCTTATTCCAATATAAAGCAAAAGAAACTAGAAATTGCTGGTTATTCAATCAGAAACTTATACCTGAATAAAACTGTGACATATAAACAAAACATTTTGAATGAATTGACTTTGGTGTTTTAAGATAAAATACAGTACTAAAGGCATATGCATATTGTATCTTTTTAGTATCTATATTACCAGATAATTTTTTTTACAAATTAATAAAAAAATAGTGGTCCTCTATATTGCGAACCTAATCCAAGAAAGGTTATTTGCTCAATAAAGACAAAAATATATTTTATTCTGTACTCAGCCATTCTGCTTTGATGTAAATTTCCTCTGTGCACTGATTTTAGGTGAGTAACTTAAGTCATTAAGTGAATGGAATTAGTGAAGATAAGAAATAACGACAAAATACTATACACTATTTAAAACATATTTTTAAATAAAGTCTTTCAAATACAACAAGAAGAGAAAAGATGAGACCAACAAGGAAAAGAGAGTGAATGATATCCAAAATCTGTGGAAGTGCTAGAGTTAAAACTTTAAATTCCTAAATTCCTTTTGAGACTGTTTGGCTATTATGTGTATGTATGTGGGAGTAAGATAGACTTGTAAATATGAAGAACACATTGTACAGTCCACAGATTTTTCTATTAAGCTTACATCTAAGGGAGAAAAAAGAAGTTGTAACACAAGAAAGAAAGAGATCCGCATTCTCAAAGCTAATTATATAGGAATGAAGAATTACATTGGGTCAAACACAGACTATTAAGCCTACGTTTTTTAGACAACAGAAACTTCATGGGACATGCTCCTGAAGGCCTGATTATCCTGTCTGAAATCAGTTTTCAAGCTTAACTATGTTCTATTATATTTCAGAAGTTATTGAAGACTTTATTGATCAAACGTCTGCTCAAGTCAATTTTACTTCTCCTTCATATTTTTTATCAGTAGCAACCTTTTAGAAGAGTAAATTCCTTCTTAAAACCACCTTTTATATTGTTTGTCTTAAATATATTGTTTAACTTAACAGGGATTTCATTTTGTATGCAACACATCTCTATTTATGTTCACTCTTTTTGCTTCTACAGATTTTTGTCATTTTTTTCTGACCTTTATTTTTCCAGCTGTAAATAAACTTATTAAACCTTTTTTTATATTAATCTCCCCCATCCCATGGTTGTTTCGTTTCCCTTATTGCAGTTTAGTGTAGAGTGTGTGTGTGTGTGTGTGTGTGTGTGTGTGTGTGTGTGTGTGTGTTTATATTAGAAAAAAAAACATAGAATTGTACATAGAGCAGGCTGGAATGCTAAACAAATAGAGGATAGTTGCCCTGGAGGAACATACACATTCAAGGTAGATTACATGTGAATAAGTAATAAACAATCCCACTGAGATTTTTGAGATTGTTACACAGATGATCTAATATTATCTGACTGATACAGACATATTGCCATTTAAAGTAGATAATATTATGCTAAATGAAAAAATTAATAGCTTCAACTGTACATAAGAATCACTTATACCATTTTAAGGACGAATTATACACATAAAGTATAATTCTGAATTTTATTGAGAGCTGAGATAAAAACATATTTGCTAAAGTCACAGGCTTTGGAGCAAGTTAAATTTTGTCAGCCTCTTTTTCCTTATGTATATAATGAAGAAGTGTTTTACAAACTCATTGCAAGAATTAATATGGGTTATCATAGTGTTTATTACATAAGAAATCACTTAATATTATCTAAAAAATGTACCAACTCATTAACCAAATAAATATCCTAGAAATCATTCAGTTTCTTGAGTGGAAAAAAGAACATGAACATCATATATGCAGTTCTTGAAATCTAGTAAAATAAATTACAATCTAAAGAAAGAAATTGCTAGGGCACCTGGGTGGCTCAGTCAGTTAAACATCCAGCTTTGGCCCAAGTCATGATCTCATGGTTTGTGAGTTCAAGCCCCATGTCGGGCTCTGTGCTGACAGCTCAGAACCTGGAGCTTGCTTCAGATTCTGTGTCTCCCTCTACCCCTCCGCTGCTTGTGCTCTGTCTCTCTCTCAAAAATAAATAAACATTAAAAATTTTAAAAAGAAGAAAAAAATTGCTGTTAAGAAAATAGTTTGTTTCTTCTTCTTAATTCCAGAGTTCCAAGGTATATGATATTATTAACATTGAATTGTTTGGTTCAAATACAACATGCCTGGTAACCAAATGTGTTAAACTTAAAAATATATCCAACCCTATGTTAAAGGCAAACTCAACAGCAGCTGGACCATTTTAAAGACTAATCCACGAGAACTTTTCAGATATATCCTTTAAAACTCCCTATAATTATGGCTCTTCATAACATGTCATTTTTCTGTTTTATTAGGAACACAAGAGGATAGTTAAGTTACATATAATTTTTTCCTCTGAACCTGTTTTTAAAGCATATTACTGTAAATGAATACAAAACAAAAGGTCCAACAATTTCCTAAAATAGAATATTCAAGTGTAAATGTCATTGTATGTCAGAAACTAAACATATTCTTTTCAAAAGAGAGTATTTTAATATTTTCCCTTCTTAATTTTCAAAAAAATTTTATGTTCAAACTAACTAAATTTTATTCTGTATGCATTCACCCACAGAAGAATAAGGTGATATACATATATTGTTAGATTTATGGGACTTTTCCTGGAAATATAATCCAAGTTTTATAATATTTCAAAATATTTAGTAGTAAAAATAAAAAATGAAAATAAAGTACATCTTCAAAACAAAATTTATTGGTTTGCCAAATTTCAGTTGATATATAATGGGAAAGAGTACAGCATTAAGGATTTTTTGGGGGGACAATTCTATTTTTATACGTGGTTGCCTTTAAACAGGCAAAAATAGAGTGGTTAAAATAACACATAAAAAATAAATAATATGAAGATTTCATTTTTTTCCATTTTGTTTATATTTAATTTAATGAAATGAATTGTTCTTCAAAAACACTGAAAAATGTTTTGAGTATGAACATTGTGTTAGGTTTCTGCTGCTGCTATAACACATGACCATAAATCTAGTAACTGAAAACAATGCACATTTAAAATCTTACAGTTCTGGAAGTCAGAAACCAAAAATAAGTCTCATAAGCTAAAACCAAGGTGTTAAAAGAAGTTCATTCTTCTGGAGGCTCTAGAAAAGAACTATTTCCGGGGTACCTAGGTGGCTCAGTTGGTTAAGCCTCTGAATGCCTCAGGTCTTGCAGTTTCCAGCCCTGCATTGGCTCTGTTTTGTGCTCTGTGCAGACTGAGGCATGTTTCAGATACTGTGTCTCCTTCTCTCTTTACCCCTCTCTCACTCCCACTCTGCCTCTCTTTCTCAAAAATAAATAAACTTAAAAAAGAGAGAGAGATAGGGGCACCTGGGTGGCTCAGTCGGTTAAGCCTCCGACTTCGGCTCAGGTCAGATCTCACGTTCATGGGTTCGAGCCCCGCGTCAGGCTCTGTGCTGACAGCTAGCTCAGAGCCTGGAGCCTGCTTCCAGTTCTGTGTTTCCTTCTCTCTCTGCCCCTCCCCCTCTCATGCTCTGTCTCTCTCTGTATCAAAAATAAATAAGACATTAAAAAATTGTTTTAAAAAAGAGAGAGAGAGAGGATTATTTCCTTGCCATTTCTAGGTTCTGGTGACTGCTTGCATTCTTTGGCTATGACCTTACCCTCCAGCTTCAAAGCCAAAAGCACAGAGTCACCTAATCGCTCTCTCTCTAACGTTGCTTCCATTATTACATCACCTTCTCTGATTCTAATTCTACAGCTTCCCTCTTATGGGTATCTTTGTGCATGCATTGAGCCCATCTGGATAGTGTAGGATAATCTTCACATCTCAAGATCTTTTACCTAACCACATCTGCAAAGCCCCTTTTGCTATGCATGGTAACACATTCACAGGTTTTAAAGACTAGGGATGGAAATGTTTAGGGGACATTATTTAATCTACCACAGCTATGCTTAATTTTTCTGAAATACTGAACTATGTGAAGAAGTAGGGCTTTTATCAGTTAAACATGATTGTATTTTAAAACTCAAAAGCCTAAAATAAATATGATTGATATTTAAAACCTATTCTCATTGATTTATCAAAAAATTCCAAGTGGGAAGATGATTTTTTTAACTTAATAATCATGGGGCCTATAACTTTTCCATTTCTTTCTGAGAAAAACTCATTTGACTTGTGGGAGTGACCCCTCAGCCTCAGAGCTGTCAGAGCAGCTCGCTGAAAGACAATCGATCCATTAGAAGGTCTACAGCTTATAAATTAACCTTATAAAACTTCTCTGTCCAAATTTAGATAGTCCAGGATAATTTTATTCTTGTTCTTTAGAATTTGCAATGACAAATGTAGAGCAAATTAGGTAGCTTAGAATGATACGTGAAACTGAAATGGAGATAAGGTTGCCAGAAAAAAAGTCATATAGTCAATTAAATCTGAATTTCAGATCAATAATATATCATTTCCTAGTATTGTATGTCCCGCATATCACATGGAACATTCTTATACTAAAAATTGTGTGTTGCTTGTCTGACATTCAAATTTAATTATGTGCCTTATAATTTTATCTGCTGAATTGGCAATCTTACAGAGAGATTATAATGGGTCCTAAGTGGCCACGAACTAGCTTAACTTATAAGGAGATTGACAATTTTGAAGGAACAAAAGGTGTGAGATAGATATAGATACAGTTTGAAGGTAAGCAGAGGTCTTTAATTTATCCACATCGAACAAACAGGAAGATGGATTGTAAAATACAGAAATACTAGATCTCTTACAGATCTTTCAGAAAAGACAAACACTCCAGTAATACTGGACAAATAACACAATTGGGGAATAGCCCATTACCATATGAAAAATATGTTCACTTGCCGTGGTAATTGAAGAAATGTCAGCACAATGAGATTTTTTAAACTAAGTTTTATAAGCAAAGATGAAAAGACTGGCAGTGCTCAAAGTTATCAAGAATGCGGTAAAATTAGGATTCCCATACACTTTTTGTGAAAGTCTAAATTGGTATAATAATTTTTGGAAGAGTGTGTGGTGACGTAAACCTAAACATATGCATGGGTCATGAATATATGGGATGCGAATATCTGGAAACCTCTGTTCACTTTCCTTAGGGTGATGATTGAAGGGTTTAGGCCCTTGAGTCAAGTTCTTTTATAGGATGGTGTCTCAGTCATTAAGAAGATGAAATAAAAGATCTGTCTCTATGTAGAATCTCTACACAGAAAAGGGATTTCTTTCTGTCTGTCTCAAGTCCATCCATTTCTTTTAGTTTTTAACTTTTATTTTCCTAATCTAAGTTCCCAATGTCTACCTCTGAACTATTTTCCTTAGATTCATTTTTGCATAATCTTTCTCAAAGTGCAAATCTGATCCTGAAACAGATCTCCTCCCCTCTACTTCCTTTTGCTTAGAATCTTTCAGTGGCGTCCTTGCTTTTACGATGAAGACCAGAGATGAAAGACAAATCCTTGACAGGAGTTATTGATGACCACCTCAGCCTTCTCGTACTACATTTGTGGCACAGTCCATATGCAGTGACCCGAATTTGCGCAGTTCCTGGAGCTCACCATGCTGTCTTCCTGGAAGGGCTTCTGACCTGACCTCTATTTGACTGGTAACTATTACTCATTGATCACACTCTAGCTCTGCCTGGCTTACTCAAGATATCCTTTACTGAGCTCTATGACTAGGTAAAATCCTCAATTACATGAACATTTGTGGCACCGTGGTGTACTTCTCCTTCTCAGCTCTAACCACGTTTAACGTTATGTCTTGTGTGGTTGTTTGATTCATGTTTCTCTCACCCACTAAAGACTAACAGAACAAGTACAAGAATCATGTCTAGTTTTCTCTCCATTACAGCAAGTTATCTAAAAAAAAAAAATCCTGCTGAATGAGTGAAGAAAACTTTAGTCTGTTTTCTATACACAGCAATAGGTTGGGTCAGCAATACAAGTATTGCTTGAGGGAGTTTTCATCTCAAGTGACCAGACAAGGAGATTTATAGTATTAGGGTAACATTCCTAGCCCTAATCTATGCCAGTTTTAGTGATTACAGGGGTCTTTCTAAGCCATTTGTACTCTGCTTTTTTATGATGGTTAAAGCTACCCTTTTTCAGATTAATGAATTGCATCAAATAAGGGAGAAGACAATGTACACTTCTGGGTTTAAACTGATTTGGGAGAGATGGTAGTTTCAGAATCTGTGTTGACTGTGGGCTCAAAGAGTTTGCAAATTCAGCATAAATTAGTCACATTAACCATACCTGGATTTGACTTGAATCAAGAATTGGTGCAACAAAGTCATCAGTTTGATAAACCAAATGGGAAAAAATTTAAAGGAAAACATGCTTTTATAAATATAATTCTTAGCTTTCTTCCTTTTCCTTATAACTCTTTGAATGTAAGAGTATAGTATCTATTGGATATTTCTCTCACTCTATTCCAAAGGCAAGCAATGACTAATTCATTAAGGTTGAGTCAATGCCAGGAATTTTAGTTTGAGGTCCTCATGTTTAATCTATAGGTCAAATAATTTGAAAATAAAAAGTGGATCTAGAAAAATATCTAATGCTGCACTTTTATGAGCATAACAACTGAGTATTGAATCTGGGTAAGAGTTGGAATTCCTTCCATTTACTCAATATACTGAATATGCTTTGGTGTTTGGTATCTACTGCCAGAGTATTGCTTCTAGACAGGCTAATCTGTACTACTAGAATGACACCCTGTGGTTGGACATACCAATAGCAGAATACTCACTTGTCATTCTTTACTTTTTCTTTTTGAAAAGCTGGTCATTATGAAATGCAGACAAAATACCTTTACAACTTGAAATAGATTGAGTAGGGTTAGCAAAAATAAAGAAAATATTTCAGTATTTTTATAACTTAATATTTGTACAAAAATTCATGTAGCAACAATTCACTGACCAGATAGGTCGAAATATTTCTCTTAAAAATAAGTCATAACATTTCATTGTGTTTACAACTCAAGTGCATGTTCATCTCTGACATTTCACTGGAGACTCAGGACAGCTTTGGGTCACCTCTGGTAGTTGTGTTAGTATCTCTATTTTGTAATCATAGAAACTGAAGGTCAGTAAAGGTTAAAAGAACTTTTTACATCATCTGGCTATTAAAATGCTAGTAATGATCTCTGCATTGAGGTCTTTTGTATTTAAAACATATTACTTTTCTCAGGGAGCCCTGGTGTAATGACATCAACTGGTCATTACGAATTCCAGCTTTGAAGATTTGATCATTTGCAGTATCTTTTCTGTTTAAAACAGAACAAAACATTCTGCTGCCAGAATGGGATATTGGATTACTAGCATTTTTTCCCTCTCCTATCTGTCTATATAAATCTTCCTGGTCTTTAAGGCTGGTCAACACCTACCCACCCCCACCCCCCACCCATGCCTTCATTGTAAACTCTTGTGAACCTCTGACCTTCTGAACATTTATTGAATTACTCTCTGTGAAGCTTATCTGTCATTGAGTCATTGTGATGTCATGCAATATCATGTTTTTCTTGAACATGCTTAAATATTTCCTGTCACTTAACTTTCCACCTGTTCATCTTCGAAGTGAACACCTTAAGAATGAGACCACATTCTTGCTTGTTGCTCCTCATCTATACAGGACTCAAAACAATCATTTGATCCTAATTTATCCAGAAAGGAGAGCTGAAATAATTATAACCTAGCTGTTTACATATGCTGTCATCTTTAACATTTATATGTTTAAGATACAACTTGCTTTTTGATTCTGAATACATAATTTCCTTATACTTGAAGTGTATATTTATTTATATTTCAATGATTTCAATTTCAGTAGGGTAAATTTTTTGTTTGTTTCCAGCCTAATATATTATATTCACATTTCATATATGTTATAGAAAGAACAGACATGGAATTTAAGGCTCAAATTTTAATGTATTAAACTAGAAAGAGAAAAATACCCTCTGTTACAAATCATTCTTTACTGTCCCATGATTCCCATCACTGCATTCTTTTAAATTTGATTATAAGAACACCCATGTTTACTTTCATTTCTCATGGATCCTGAGTGCTTACCTTGGGTCAGTTTGACAAGCTTCTTAAAGAAGTAAGTCCAAGTGACTTGCACTGCCCGGCTGTGCTAGAATCTGCCACTGTCCAGGAGTGGGGTGGAGGATAAGGGGGGATGGAAGTGAGACAGGGGGAGGAACAGGAGATCAAAGCGGTGAGGCAGTGGTATGCCTCTCAAACTTCAAACTGCAAGCAAGCTCTGTCTTCTCAATTATCTTGAGTTCCTTGTGCATACAAAGCTAGAACTTCACTCTTTCTCCTCTAAAGCAAACATTTTTAATCCAATCACGGGGTTATATTATCCAGATGTTAGAAACCTTGAAAAGTTATTCATGTATTTGCTTTAAAATTAAACATATTTCTCTCAAATCGCACTTTGAACACGGACTGAGTGCCCATCTAAAGGGCTTCCATAACCAGACAAACTTCATCGTTGGTTAAATGTTTAATTTTTACAACTGATACACCTTGTTCGCAGTACTGATAAGGCTTTTGGGGGATAAAAAATGATAGAACTACCATCACCAGCAACAACAACAGAATCATTGTAAAGAAAGAAGGTGACAGGATAAGTATGTTATACAGCTGCCCAATTAGCTCTCATATTTTCATTGGACATCTGCTCCCTCATTATAGTTTACAAAGTGAAAAATGGAGTAGAGTGGTTCATACTGACACCGGAGAAATAGATCCAGTCACATTAAATGATTCAGACTTCAGAGTGTCAGCCGGCATGTCAAGGTCTTCAGTGACAGCTAAATTTTATACAAAATAACCTGACATCCACGGTAGTCTCACAATCAATTTTAAAAAGTTTCCCAAATAAAAATCCCAGCAATAGAAAACATGACCTCTAGAAGTCTTAAGTTTGAAACTGAAGGCTGCTAAGAGAGGAGCAAAACGATGAGGTTGGGTGTCTTGCCAAATAGAAGAGCCAGACCAAAGGTGACACCGTTAGGCAGAAGAGAGGATTTTAAACCTGGTCATGGAAGCTGCTGACAACCACTGGAGTTCGCTTTGGTTTGGAATTTCACTTGGGAATGACTCAAGTTTAAATGGCGAGCTGCTCTGACTCATGCTGATACTAATTATATAAATCCTAACTATGGCCCAGTTGCCGTAGTGGTGAAAGCCACACAAAGTAAGGTACAATGAGGTATGAAATATGTTTCCTACCATGGGGAACATAATCTTGTCAACTACAAGATTTGATTTATGTAGCATCGTCATCTATAATATATGATGACATTGTGTCTCAGCTGCCAGCTACTGATATTAATTATTCGGACTTGATTGAGGTTAACTGCCTTTGCTTTAGGTTTCAGAATTTTCTAATTTCAGCTGTCTCCATGATTCAGGATATTAACTACTTATTAGAAATGATGGGATGTGCTAAATAGATTCCAGAAAAACTGAACCTGTTTTATTAGAGAGAACTATCTTTTCCAGTATATCGACATAGGGAATTCCACTAAGTTTATACTTAAGGTACTTCCTCTCATTTGTTTCCAACATGTATCTGTGCTGATGTAAAGGCAATAGATTCCCTGTATCTTTGAAACTATATTATCAGTTACAGAGTGTAATATAATGGCTTCCCCTGCTTTTTGATGGGTAGCCCAGATAAGATGACATTATTATTATTTTAAAAACACTCTATTGCAATTTTTTAATTAAAAAAATTTTTAATGTTTATTTATTTTTGAGAGAGAGACAGACAGACAGAATGTGAGCCAGAAGAGAATCAGAGAGATAGAGAGACATAGAATCTGAAACAGGCTCCAGGCTCTGAGCTGTCAGCACAGAGACTGATGCGGGGCTTGAACTCACTAACTGTGAGATCAGACCTGAGCCAAAGTTGGGTGCTTAACTGACTGAGCCATCCATGTGCCCACCCCCATCACAATGTTTTAATAAAGCTCCGAAATGTCTGAAATATCATATATAATAAATGTCTCAGAGATTCACAAATTCAGTACAAATAACTACAATTATTTTTTCATCATTTTAACATATAATAAAATTTATTTCTACAAACAAATGCATATGATTGAGTTGAGCTGAGTTCAGAGAATAACCAACAAGTAAATAAAATTAGAACCTATGTAAAAAAAAGACAGTCTATTTTTAAAGTATGTTTGGTTGCTCTTTGAGTGTAAACTTATGTATGTATCAAATCATATATTAAATAATCGCAAGTGTTTTGATTTTGTGAGTCTAATCTTATGTACAGTATTATGAAGAGACCTTGAAGAGTGAATTAATTCAACTACACTTTCCAGTTAAAATCAACACTTCAAAATGAATCATAAATTTGTCCATTTCCACAGTCCACAGATTTGTCTTCTGAAACTTCTTCAAAGATCTCAAAATGACAATAAAAAACTGTTTGGTTTCAATATAATTGAGCATATAAAACAAACCCAAGGCCATAAAGATAGACCACTCATATTATCACAAACATGAGATACATTTTTTGTCACAAAAATATTTTTGTTTCCCAATGTTCACTAACATATTTTATGCCCATGAAAATACCATGCCATCATTTAAAAACATTTGACAGAAACACTTATTTTTCTAAGATGATAAATTCCTTTAATTGATTTATATTCCTGTTGTCTCTTGTTAAGTGAGCACGCTTTGTGCCATAGTTATTAAATGGATGGGCTAAAGATGACTCCTTATGTAATGTTCTATATCGTTTGCTTCCTCACAGCAGGCTGGAAGCCATTAGCTGAAAGTTCCCCTAGTATCAAACTCAAAATTTTACACATCTAACTGGTTTAAATATAGCCCAAATACAGAGAATTTAAGGTCTTTAGAGCCTGTCTCTCCACCTCGTGAAACTATATCAAACATTTCCTACCCATGGGAAGGTAAACCTAAGCTATAAAAGACCCCATTGCCTTTGGAGCTCTCTGACCCACAGTCGCCCCATCTTGTACAACAGTGACTTGATAATTATACGCATTATAAAATGTTCACCAGAATTAGTGCAGTTACCATCTGTCACCATATAAAGTTATTACATTTTTATTGACTATATTCCCTATGCTGTACTTTTCATTCCTATATCTTATTTATTTTACAATAGAAGCTTTATACATCTTAATCCTCTTTACCTATTTCACCTGTACCCCCATCCACCTCCTTTCTAGCAAGCACCATTTTGGACTCTGTGAGTCTGTTTTTGCTTTTGTTTGCTTATTCGTTTGTTTATTTCTTTTGTTTTTTAGATTCTAAATATGAATGACACAAAGTAGTATTTGTCTTTCCTTGTATGATTTATTTCACTTAGCATAATGCCCTTGTAGGTATCCATTTTGTTGTAAATGACCAAGATTTCATTTTTTATGGCTGATTAATATTCCATTATATATTGGAATATATTACATATGCATATATATGTAACATATACACCTGCCACATCTTCTTTTTCCATTCATCTATCAATGAACACAGGTTGTTTCCATATCTTGGCTATTATAAATAATGCTGCAATAAAAATAGGGGTGCAAATTTTTAAAATTAGTAGTTTTATTTTCTTTAGGTAAATACTCAGAAATGGAATTGTTGGGTCATATGGCATTTCTATTTTTAATTATTTGAGGAATTTTCATCCTATTTTCCATAGTGGCTTTCTCAATTTACATTTGTACCAACAGTGTACATGTTTCCGTTCTTCCGCATCCTTGTCAACACATGTTATTTCTTGTCTTTTTGATTCTAGCCATTCTGACAGGTGTAAAGTGATATCTAATTGTGGTTTTTATTTGCATTTCCCTGATGATTAGTGACTTTGAGCATCTTTTAAAGTATCTGTTGGTCATCTGTAGTCTTATTTGGAACATCTATTCAAGTTCTCTGCCCAGATTATTATCTGATCAGATTATTTGGATTTCTTTTTCATGTGCAGTTGTGTGAGCTCTTTATATATTTTGGTTATTAGCCTTTAATTGGATATCAATTGCAAATATTTTTGCCCAATCAGTGGGTTGCCTTTTCACTTTGTTACTGGTTTTCTTCATTGTGCAAAAGGTTTTCAGTCTGATGTAGTTCCAGTAGTTTATCTTGCTTTTGTTTCCTTTACCTGGTGAGACACTCTTGAAAAATATTGTCCAGTGTTTCCAACATCATTTCTTAAAGAGACTATCTTTTCCCCCATTGTGTATTCTTGCCTTTTTCTTTCCATTCTGAGTAGTGACCTTCAGAAGGTCTCCTGCTAAGTGAGGAAAGCATGATAGGCCACATGGTATGCCTCTTGCATCAAATAGCCAAGCTGTGAATGAAAAGGAGAAATTCTTAAAGGAAGTGAAAGGTGTTATGGCAGCAAATCCACAAATAAAAAGAAAAGCAAAATAGCCTCATTATTGGTATGGAGAAAGTTTGAATTATCTGGATAGAAGAACAAACCAGATACAATATTATTTTAAGCCAAAGCTTAATCCAGATCAAGGCCCTAACTCTTTTCAATTCTATGAAAGCTGAGAGAAATAAAGAAGCTGCAGAAGAAAATTTTGTAGCTAGTAGAGGTTGGTTCATGATGTTTAAGGAAAGAAGCCATCTCCATAACATTAAAGGGTAACATGAAGCAGCAAGTGCAAGTGCAGATGTAGAAGCTGCAGCAAGTTCTCATGAAGTTCTAGCTAAGATAATTAATAAAGGTGGATACACAAAACCAGTTTTTACTAGTATAGATGGAACAGCTTTCTACAGGAAGAGTACACCATCTAGGACTTTCATAGCTAGAGAGAAGTCAATGCCTGGGTTCCAAATTTCAAAGGACAAGCTGATTTTATTGTTACAGGCTAATACAGCTGGTAACTTTAAGTTGCAGCCAATGCTCATTGGCCATTCTGAAAATGTAGAAACCTTATGAATCTACCCTACCTGCACTCTATGAGTGGAAAACCTCTATCTACTATAGGGTTTACTGAATTTTAAGCCCACTGTTGCAATCTACTGCTCAGAAGATAAGATTTCATTCAAAATATGACTGATAATTAACAATGGTCACCCAAAAACTGTGATGAAGATGTACAATGAATTAATGTGTCTTCATGTTTGCTAACACAATATCCACCCTGTAGTCATTTGGATCAAGGAGTAATTTTGAGTTTCAGGTCTTATTATTTAAGAAATACATTTTGTAATGCTGTAGATGCCACAGGTACTGATCCCTTTGATTAATCTGGAAAAGTAAATTGAAAAGCGTCTGGAAATGATTTACCATTAGATGCCATAAAAACATTTGTGACTCACTGGAAGAGGTGAAATATCAATGCTAGCAGAAGTTTGCAAGAAGTTGACTCTCATACTCATGATGACTTTGAAGGGTTCGAGGCTTCAGCATAGGAAGCCACTGCAGATGTGGTAGATATAGATAGAGAAACTCAAATTAGAAGTGGAGCCTGAACATGTGACTGAAGTGTTGCATCATGATAAAACTTAAATGGGGAGTTGCTTCTTATGGATCAGTAAAGAAAATGGTTTCTCAAGATGGAATATACTCCTGGTGATTGTTGAAATGACAACAAAGGATTAAGAATGTTACATCAACTTAGTTGATAAAGTATGGGCAAAGTTTGAGAGGATTGACTTCAATTTTGAAGGAAGTTCTACTGTGGGTTAAATGCTATCAAACATCATTACACACTACAGAGAAATTGTTCATGAAAGAAAGAGTGAATTGATATGGCAAAATTCATTGTTGTCTTATTTTAAAAAATTGCTGCAGGGGTGCCTGCGTGGCTCAGTCAGTTAAGTGTCAGGCTCTTGATTTCAGTTCAGGTAATGATCTCATGGTTTGCGATATCAAACAGTGCATTGTGTTCTGCGCTTACGGTGCAGAGCCTGCTTAGGATTCTGTCTCTCACTCTCTCTCTTTCTGCTCCTTCCTCACTCACTCTCTCTTTCTCAAAATAAATGAATAAACTTAAAAAAAAAAAACCAAATTGCTACAGTCACCCTAGCCTTTAGTGACCACCACCTATCAACATTGAGGCAAAACCCTCCACAAGGAAAGAGATTACAATTCAGTGAAAGTTGAGATGATGGTTAGCATTTTTTTTAGCAATAAAGTAATTTTTAGACAGAAAGTGTTTTTTGAGACATAATGCTATTTATTGCACACTCAATAGACAACAGTATAGTGGAAACATACTTTCATACGCATTGGGAAACAAACTCTCATGTGACCCTCTTTATTGTGACATTTACTTTATTGTGGTGATCTGGAAATAAACCCACAATATCTCTAAGGTATGCTGGTATACTAATACTTATCTTTTTCCTCCATGGGCTCTGTTTTTTTTTTCTAACCAATTTCCCCGCACAGTTTTGAAGAGAAAGGCAAACATTTATTTTTCTCTGTATAATTCTCCATTGGCTTTCAATAATGTTGCAGGAAATATGTACTTGAATGACAGGCTGAAGTAAAAAAAATTCATGTGCATTATTTTGTGTTTTTTACTTTAGCTAAAGCATTTCAGGGGCATTTGGGTTGCGCAGTCGGTTAAGCGTCCACCTTCAGATCAGGTCCTGATTACATGGTTTGTGGGTTTGAGCCCCATGTTGGCTTCTGTGCTGACAGTTCAAAACCTAAAGCCTGCTTCAAATTCTGTGTCTCCCTCCTCCTTGACCCTCCCCTGCTCATATTCTGTCTCTTTCTCTCAAAAATAAATATTAAATTTAAAGCATTTTTAATATAGAATTTCACTTTTGTTCAAAAACACAGTTTTAGAACATTTTTATGGTAATAGAAACATAATATAAAATTGACCATCTTAGGGGTACCTGAGTGGCTCAGTCAGTGAAGCATCCAACTCTAACTTTCAGCTCCAAACAAGATCTCATGGTTTGTGGTGGTGAGATTGAGACACATGTGGGGCTCCGCACTGACAGTACAGAGCCTGCTCTCTCTCTGTCTCTCTGTCTCTGTCTCTCTCTCTCAAAATAAATAAGCATTTAAAAAAACTGACCATCTTAGACACTTTTTAAAGATTACAGTACAATAGTGTTAACTATATGTGTGTTGCTGGGCACCCTATCTCTGGAATTTTTTCATCTTTCCAAACAGAAACTCTACACTCACTAAACAAAATTTCCCATTTTTTCCTCCTCACCTGCCCCTGGCAACCACCATTTTACTTTCTGTTTCTAAGAGTTTGACTATCTTAGATACCTTACGTAAGTGAAGTATGCAATATTTGTCTTCGTGACTGACTTATTTCACTTAGCATCATATCCTTGATGCATCAACAGTGCAGTGGGTGACAGAATTTGTTTCTTTTTTTAAAGGATGAATAATATTCCACTATATACATGTATGCAATATGTAATAAATATACATACAAAATAATATGTACACACATATGTATATGTATAGCATATAATTATACATTGCATATAATTATATTGAAACATATAATATATATAATTCTTAAAAGTCGATTCATCCATCAAAGACATTTAGGATATTGCCATCTCTTAGCTATAAATAATGCTGCAATGAATATGGGAATACAAATATCTCTTCAAGATGCTATTTTAATTATTTTATTAAATATCTGGAAGTAGGAATGCTGAAATGTGTTTGTTTTTTTAATTTCAGGGAGAGTGAGGGAGCATGAATTGGGGACACAGGCAGAGAGAGAGAGCCTCAAGCAAGCTTCTCACTCCGTACAGAGCCCAGCATGAGGCTCAATCCCATGATCCTGGGATCATGACCTGAACCAAAATTAAGAGTTGGATGCTCATCCAACTGAGCCACCCAGGCACCTCTGAAATGTATTAGACTTATTTTTTTCCAGAAAGCTCATGCTGTTTTACATAATAGGCTGCACCAGTTTACATTCCCACCAGCAGTTCCAATTTCTACACATACACAGCAATACTTGTTAGTTTTTAAATTCATTTGTATTTTTATTTTTTATAGTGACCATCCTGATTGGTGTGAGGTGATACCTCATTGTTCTTTTGTATTGCACACCCTTGATGATGAATGATGTTGAACATCTTCTCGTATGTATGTTAGGCATTTGTGTATCATCTTTGGAAAAATATTTATTCAAGTCTTTTGCTATGTCTTAATTAGGTTATTTGTTTTATTGCTATTAACATATCGGAGTTCTGTATACATTCTGGCTATTAACTCCTTATCAGGTATATCATTTGCAAATATTTTCTCCCATTCTGTAGGTTATCTTTTCACTCTGTTGAAAGTTTTCTCGGGGCACCTAGGTGGCTCAGTCAGTTAAGTGTTCAACTTTGGCTCATCATGAGGTCATGATCTCAGGGTTCGTGGGCTCAGGCCAGGCATCAGACTCTGAGCTGACAGCTCAGAGGGGAGCCTGCTTCAGATTCTGTGTCTCCCTTACTCTCTGCCCCTCTCCTCACTCATGCTCTGTCTCTCTGTCTCAAAAATAAATAAACATTACAAAATTTAAAAAAAAAGTTTCCTTTACTGTGCAGAAGACTTTTAGTTTGATGGAGTCCCATTTACCTATTATTCCTTTCATTGCTGTGTGTTTGTTTGGTATCATATCTGAGAAAGCACTGACAAATCTAATGTAGTGAAGGTTTTCTCCTATGTCTTCTAGGAGTTTTGTAATTTCAGGTCTTAATGTTTAAGTCTTTAATTCATTTTGACTTATTTTTTGTATATAGTGTAATGTAAAGGTCCAACTTTAACGCTTTTACATGTGGATATCCACTTTTCCCAGCACCATTTATTGAAGACTGTCATTTTCTACATTATGTACCCTTGGCACACTTGGGAAAGATCAGTTGACCATATATCTGAGGGTTTATTTCTGGGCTTTCTATTCTGTTTCATTGGTCTATATGCTTGGCTTTATGCCAGTACAATATTGTTTTTATTACTGTGGCTTTATAATATGTTTTAAATTCAGGGAACATGAGTCATTCAACTGTTTCTTTCACAAGATTGTTTGGGCTATTATAAATCTTTTATGATCCCATATGAATTTTAGAATGTTTCTTCTGTTTGTTCAAAAAATGCTGTTGGGATTTTTAGAGGACTTGCATTGTATCCATAGATTGCTTTAAGTAGTATGGGCACTTTTAACAATATTAAATATTCCTGTCCATGAAAACAGGATGCCTTTTCCTTTATTTTGTGTCTTTAATACCTTTTAGCAATGTTTTGTAGTACTCAGTGTACAAGTGTTTATCTTCTTGCTTAAGTTTATTCTTAAGTATTCTATCCTTTGTGATGCTACTGTAATTGGGAACGTTTTCTTAATTTTTTTCAGGTTGTTCATTGTTAATGTATAGAAATACAATTGATTTTTGTGTGAAAATATTTTATACTATAACTGTGATGAATTTGTTTATTAAACTTAAACATTTTTGTGGTACCTTCAGAGTTTTCTACATATAAAATTATGCTATCTGTGAATAGATAACTTTATTAATTCCTTTCTAATTTGGATGTCTTCTATTTCTTTTTCTTGTTTAGTTGCTCAAGCTAGAACTTCTGGGATAAGTTTAGAACTTTTAAGAGCAGATAATCTTCTTTTTTTTATAATATGATGATACTACTCTTACCTCCTAGTGAGTGTGAGTTTCTATTCCACACTGAGGCATTCATAGTCACTGATCAGTGACAAATTAGCCAAATTATTAGCTCACTGGTTTTATTTTATAGATTACCACTTCTTGTGTAATTTCATTTTTCTCAGTGACCTGAGTTTCCAAATTTGGGGTTTGCTGTTTCTGTTTACATAACTGATTATAAATAATTGCACCAAAGCAACTAATAAGGCTTCTGCTACTGTTTTAAATGGACAATAAAATGTAAAATAGAAGTCCTACTGATCTTGTGCAATTTTAAGAACAAAAAGCTATGAAATTCACTGTAATTTTATCCCTGAGAATTGTTTATAAGCAAACTCCTTGACTATCCCACACCCTTCATGTTCAATATGAACTATCATATAGTAATTAATCTCAGAATAATTTTGTTTGAGTGATAGAGACCTGTTAAACAGTCCAGCAAAGGGAAATATAGCTTTTGTTACTGGAATTTTTTCTTCTTTTTCATTATAGTTCATCAGATCTGACTTGACACAAAATGAAATTCCTTGCAGGTTTAGATTTTTTTTCTCTTCTCCATACATATATGTCCATTCAAGATGATTTAAAAATTCCTGATTTCCAGTAATTTCTTTGACATTGACCAGAGGAACATTTTTCTGGGTAAGTTCCCTGAGGCAAGGGAAATAAAAGCAAACTAAACAACTGAGGCCAAAACAAAATAAAAAGCTTTTGCAAAGTGAAAGAAATCATCAACAAAACAAAAAGGTAACATACTGACTGGAAGAAGATATTTGTAAATGATACATCCAATAAAGTATTAATATTCAAAATATATAAAGAACTTATATAACTCAATATCAAATAAACTTACATAATCTGACTAAAAAATGCACAGAGGACCCGATTAGACATTTTTCCAAAGAAGCATACAGATGGCCTATAGACATATGAAAAGATGCTCCGCATCATTATTCACCAGGGAAATGCAAATTAAAATCACAATGAGATATCACTCTACACTAATCAGAATGGCTAAAATAAAAAAAAAACCAAGATATAACAAAGAATGTTATTCTGCTGGAAAGAATGTGGAGAAAAAGAAAGCCTCGTATTCTGTTACCGGGAATGCAAATTGGTATAGCCACTTTGGAAAACAGTATGGAGGTTCCTCAAAAAAAAATTAAAAATAGGGTATAAAGATTAGTGAGGACAGCTTCCTGGAAGTGATGACATTTGAGCCAGATCTTTTAGAGAAGGAAGTAGAAGGAAAAGGGAATGCCTGAAAAAACCAGAATCAGTTACATAGATTAGAAATTACAGAGTTCTAGAAATCTGTCTGCACTGTTTTAAATAACCATGTTCTTTTACTCTAGCTTCTCTCCAAAGTCTTTTTTGTACCCTTTGGCTCTATTTACATACTTTATTTTTATAATCCACAGTATAATTTGACTCAAAATGCTTCCTCTCTTTTCTACTCACTGTATGATTTTCAATAAAGGGAATTTATAATACATTCGACAAAATAGTTTGCTGCCATCTCAAATCACCTAGAAAATGGTTCCTGGTTAGAAACAGTTAGATACTAGGAGAATTTGACAGTGGAACTCTTGATTTCATTAGCTAGTGAGCTTGAATGCCGGTACCCTCTCCATGTTCCTCCACACTGAGCTGGCATTGGCATAGATTTTTAACTTGCTACTTCAGAAAAAAATTATTTAGACTTAGATTGAGTTGCTCTAGCAGCTCATGGATGTATGGCATTCTTCAGAATTACCATCAAGAACTAAAACTGTAACTCCCCCCACCTCCAACCCACCCCCCTTCTTAAATGCAACCGGTGTCATTCCAGGAGACCATGGTCTCATAACAGAGCTGTCAGTGGGATTTTATTCGGATATGTTTGCAAAGTGGAAGGAACTTTGATGTCCTCAGTATAGTTATAGTGGTGGTGGGCTCCAAAGAACCCTTTACTTCACATGGTCTCCTTGCCACATCAATCCAGAATTTTTCCTGGTGGATTTTTAAACAGAACCATGATCATAAATGGGACTGCTATGATTTGCATGTATGCCTATTGGACAGGAGATATGAGGGAACCAGGAGGAGGGTGAGTGGAAGGACAACTAAGTTGAAAAAATATTGAAATATATAAATGTCAGAAAATTTTGGTTCCTCAGTGCCAAAGGGAGGGGCTGCCACTGACCTAATGAGACTAGAACACTTTTGTTCTCTGTATTCTTTTCCTTCTTTTATTTTACTAAACTGTGACTTTTAATTTATCCATATCTTATGAGGTATTTAATGAGGCTATCATTGAACTTAATATAATAATTCATTTGGCATATTATTGTCATATTTAATATTGGCCAGGATGAGAACAGGAAAATTATTTGCATCTGGAATTTTCACATACATTTAAAAAACCCTGTTAACACTAAGGTGAATTGGCTTATGGCTTTTACATATTAATTTCCACATAGGTTACTTTTCTCTTACCATAATCTTTTCCACTGTTTATCATTTGGAAATTACTTAAGGGTTCTATTAAAAGGCTGGTTTCTCTTAAAATTTCACTAGAAAGTACTTTTCTTTTGGGACAGTATTTTAACAGGATTGCCTTACAGATTGTGTGAGATAATCAGTGTGGAAAGAACTTTACAAATTGTAACTTTCAGAAAGATGGTGCTGAGAATGAAGAAGGAAGCCCCGGCCCCTTCCAAAGCTGAACCCAAAGCAGAGGTTTTGAAGGCCAGGAAAGCAGTGCTGAAAGGCATTCACGGTCATAAAAAAAAAGAAGAAGAAGAAGAAGAAGAAGAAGAAGAAGAAGATTCACATGTCACTTCCAGCCTGATGGCCCAAGAAACTGTGTCTTGTTAGGCATCCCAAATATCCTTAAAAAAGTACCCCCAGGAGAAACAAGCTTGACCACTATGCCATCATCAAGTTCACCCTGACTACCAAGTCAACCATGAAGAGAGTAGAAGACAACACACTAGTGTTTATAGTGGATGTCAAGGCCAACAAGTACTAATTAAACAGTCTATGAAGAAGCTCTATGACATTGACGTGGTCAAAGTCAAAACTCTGATCAGGCCTGATGGAGAAAAGAAGGCATATGTTCAACTGGCTCCTGACTGTGATGCTTTGGATGTTGCCAACAAAATTGGGATCATCTAAATTGAGTCTAGCTGGCTAAATCTAAATATAATTTTTTTACCATAATAAAAAAAAGAATATAATGTTGGCACACCTTGGTAGTTCAGTTAGTTAAGTGACCTATTCCTGATTTCTTCTTAAGTCATAATCTCTTGGTTCACTAGATTCAGCACCACATGGGGCTCTGCACTGACAGCATGGAGACTGTTTGGGATTCTCTCTCTCTCTCTCTCTCTCTCTCTCTCTCTCTCTCAAATGATCAATCAATTTTCTTTTCCTTTTGTTGTCAGTCTCACCAGGAACCTTAGCTAACAAAGGAAAAGATATGCTGTAAAATAATATTTAGTTGGACTTTTGATCGGGATTGTATGCATATCTCAGTTTGAGAAGAATTGATATATTTCAAAAATAAATTTATCATCAGGAGAAAGATATGTGATTTTAATTATTCATGTCTCATTTTATATTCTACAGTAAAGTTCAAGAGAGTGTCTGTTACATACTGTATCTTTCCCCCTCCAAATTCATATATTGAATCCTCAACCCCCCAATGTGATGATATTTGGATATAGGACCTTTAAGGAGAAAATGAAGGTTAAAAATGAGATTATAAATGTGGCGGCCTAATCTATAGAATTGGTTTCTTTATAAGAAGAGTTGCTTCTTATGAATAAGCAAAGCAAGTTGTTTCTTAAGGTGAAATCTGCTGAATCTGTGAAGATGGTGTGAAGATTTTTGAAATGAGAACAAGAAATTTAGAATATTATGTAAATTTAGTCAATGAAGCAGCAGCAGGGTTTGAGAGGATTGCCATCCCATCCCATTGATGATTTGTTTCTGGTAAAAATTCTGATCCATTTTTAGATGTAGATGCATTTGCCTAGGGCAGGAAAGATGTCTGTTAGGACTTGTTTCTAGTTCCGAATGTATTTCCAGATGTATATTTATTTATATATTTTTCTCATAAAAAGTATTATACTTTTCTTCCAATTCCATAGAGAATAATTGAAATTGACATTACTGACTGAGACACTCCATGAGAAAGGCTATTATGATACCACTTCATTTGCAGAATAAAAAATCTTTGGAAAGAAATATACTACCACCGAGTTGATAACAGCAGCAGATAACAACTCTTCTCCTACCACTAGTTTGGACTTCTAGATTGGGCTCTCCATCATGAAAGAAATACTACGAAAATACTGAAATGAATTCAAATGTTAAGTGCTAGTGCTAGCGATAGGTCAATGATCAACTATTAGGGTGTAAAAACAAAGCCTACAGGAAAGAAAATAATAATGATATCCATAAAATTCTGTTTTGGGGAGAAGACTTTTATAATGACAATGGGTTCCCTGGTAATTTTTCAGTTAGTTTTATTAAAAAAATTTTTTTTGAGCAAAAAGAAACAGGAAAGTGCAAAAAGTGAAGCAATAATGATCATAAGTTTTTTTGCTTTTGGAAAAGCATGTACCTTTAATTATAAGAAGAATGCCTAATAAAATTTAATATTTACTACTTCCTTTCTATTTTATTTGACAGCATTGGAACTAATGGGAATTTACTGTTTTTAGTAGGTCCACTGAAATGTCAGAAATAAAATTTTATCTTGAGAGAAACAAATATTTTGTAAAAAATATATCTGCAAATGATTTTACAAATAGACATTGAAAGAAGGGTAGTGATGTGCCTAGGGTATCACTTATATCTTAAACAATAAGTAAAATGAAATACTGTCACATGTGTTTCTTACATATTATTGAAGAGTAAAATGAAAGTATGTTAGGAATTTCTCATCACATAAATAGAAAATTAGAATCCTGGAACGTATCTTTAAGTACTTTTTTGTGTGTTTGAAAAACACCATTTTAATCTTTTCTAGAATCAATACAGAGAAAACCATCACATGCGTCCATGACAATGAGATATATATGTCATGCAAGGTAGTTTGTAAAATATTTGGAAACTATGTAAGATGCCCTCATCTTCAAATCAATGAACTGAGACCCTTTAGTGGAAGGAACCAACAGGTTCTTATAGCTTCAAGACCTTTCCTTAGTGTCCTAAGGCTACTCTAAGTACCACAAACTGAGTGCCTTAAACATCAGAAATGTATTCTCTCATAGTTCTGGAGGCCAGAAGTCCAAAATCAAGATGCCAGCAGGGCCATGTTCTCTCTGAGACTCTAGGTACAATTCTTCTTTGCCTATTCCAAGTGTTTGGTGGTGGCAGTAGATCTTTGACCTTCTTTGACGTGTAGCCGTATCACTTCAACCTTTGCCTCTGTCATTACATGACACTTCCACTGTATTTCCATGAGTTTCTGTCCATACATGGTGTTTCCCTCTTCTTATAAAGACACCAATCATATGGAATTAGGGTCTATCCCAATAGCCTTATCTTAATCTTATTACATCTGCAAAGATCCTACGTCCAAATAAGGTCACATTCACATGGACTGGGGGTTAGAATTTTCACATATCTTTGGGGGGACACCATTCAATCCAAAGAGAAACTTAGAGCAACACAGTGTCATGTCATAAAATTATCATTAGCTTGTTGGAATATTAGCTAAAACAGTGTGAAAAGACCTTATGAATTATCTATCTCAATCTCCAGAATTGACAGAAATTCTGAACCAGAGGGGGGAAATGACAAGACTTATAAACATGGTGAATTCATGCAGAAGAAAACTCAATGTTTATATTAATTTATAAATATATAAAGTATATAAATTATAAATATAAGCCAATTCTTACCTTACAATACAGGTATTATGAGATTATTACACTTTATAGTTTATTTAGGATAAGATAAGTGCACGCTAGTAATTTAGAAATGCTCTCATAAAATGCAGTATTAAGTACATGCTTCATATGCTAAGTGTTTATATATATTTTTCTCAACTCTGACAATAAGATAGCTTAGCTCTCATTTCAAGAATAAGAAAGTTGAAAGTCAAAATAAATATTTGCATGACTTGCATGAGGTTACACATCTAGTAAATGACTAAACTGGTCCCATCTACCTGTTGCCAAATTTCATGCTATTTTCAAAATCTTTTGGGGCATTTCATATTGTAAGTTTTAACTAAGACCAATGAATTGATAATGGACAATTTATTTTCTCAGCAATGCTGCTATTGGGCACTAGAGAAATTGGTTAAACATTCTCAGAGTAGTTTCTAACTGCATCAATAAACATAGAAGGCTGAAAGACACAATTTATGAGATTTTTATTTTTATAATACTAAAAATATATTACACATAGCTCTCAAGGACATTTACTTATCCAGAATATTCTATTTCCCAGCTGTATTAAGTAGCAAAGTATTTTATTTTTCTTTTAAGTAAGTTACTGGAAATTTTATAAAAACATTACCATACTCAGGAACTTCTGTAATGAGAGCAGTCAAAACCTTTTTCTCACATGTGCACACATACACACACACACACACACACACACACACACACACACACAAGAATAAATAAGAAAAACAAATCTTAATTGCTAAATTAAATCTATTATTAGCTCTCATGTTAATATTTATAAAGTTGAAATTATCTACTTAGAGGCTTATGAAATATTTTCTTTACTTTTAATTAAATAATTAATCTCAATATTATTAGGTATTCAGCCATGGCTATAGGGCTTTATTAGATCCATGAGTAAATTTAGGTTGGTTTACATTGGTTCACTGAGCAAAGAAACTCTTTGTCTTTGAATTACTAAAACCCAATGATGTTCTGAAACAAAAGTACTTGCTTGATAAATATTTGTTGAAAGAATGAATAAATTAATGAGAAGAAGAAATCCCCTAAAGTAACAAGCAATATGTGGGTATAACTGAAAAAATATATAAAACAAGACAAAGTGATATGAAACATGAATATTTTGTTTTGGTTACTATTTTCTGTCATTCATTCCTGGCACTGGATTACACAGGTGTACCTCATTTTATGGCCCTTTGCTTTATTGTGCTTCACACATTGGATTTTTTTACAAAATGAAATCTGTGGCAACCTCCATTGAGCAAGTCTTTTGGTACCTTTTTTCCAGTGTGTTTGCTAACCTCAGGTTTCTGTGCCACATTTTGGTAAGCCTTGCAGTATTTCAAATCTTTTTACTAGTTTTTTTTTTTTTTCAGGAGCACCAGCAGGTTTTATTACGACATGGGCCTGGTTCCCACAGGAGGAAAAAAGGGGGGCCCAGGGTCTCCCAGGCATGGCGGTCTGGGGGAGGGAGGTGCCGGCTGAGGTTCATGGAGTCCCCACCCGGGAGGATAGAGCTGGTGGGCCCTCTCAGGAGTGGCTGGTCCTTTGGGCCTTCTTGATCTCCTCGGACAGTGCCTCCTTCAGGGCCTGATAGGCCTCGTCCAGGTTGTCATTGATGATGACCAGGTCAAACAGACCTTGCTACTTGCCGCTCTCCACGTCAGCGCGAGCGGCGGCCAGCCGCCTGGCCAGGCTCTCCTCGGTCTCCGTGCCCCACTGCCGCAGCCGCTGCTCCAGGACGTCCAGCGAGGGTGGCTGCACAAAGATGTAGATGGGCCGCAGATCTGTCTTCTTGATGTTGTCTAATCTGTGATCAGTGATCATTGCTGTTTCTATTGTTAACTATTTTAAGACACCATGAACCACACCATATAAGAGAGCAAACTTCATGAATAACGTTTGTGTGTGTTTGGACTCCTTCACTCACTGGCTGTTCCCAATCTCTGTGCTTCTCCTCAAGCCTCCTTAGTCCCTGACACACAACAATTTTAAATTTAGTCCAATTAATAAGCCTACAATGGCCTCAAGTACCCAAATGAGAGGAAGAGTCACACATCATTTTCAATCAAAATTTAGAAATGATCAAGCTTAATGAAGAAGGCATGTTGAAAGCCAAGATAGGCCAAAAGCTAGACATCTTGTGCCCAACAGACAAGCTGTGAATGTGAATGAAATGTTCATGAATAAAATGAAAAGTGCTACTTCAGTGAGCATGCATGAATGATTAAAAAAAAAAAAGCAAATGAGGGGCACCTGGGTGGCTCAGTCGATTAAGTGTCTGGCTCCAGCTCAGGTCACAATCTCACAGTTCATAGGTTCGAGCCCTGTGTCAGGTTCTGTGCTGACCGCTAGCTCAGAGCCTGAAG
Source organism: Suricata suricatta (assembly GCF_006229205.1). NCBI lineage: Eukaryota > Metazoa > Chordata > Mammalia > Carnivora > Herpestidae > Suricata > Suricata suricatta. The sequence continues at coordinate 67,073,533 of NC_043700.1, forward strand.
AGTGCCTTAGATTCTGTATCTCCCTCTCTCTCTCTGACCCTTCCCTGCTCACACTGTCTATGTTTGTCTCTCAAAAATAAATAAAAGACATAAAAAAATAAAAGCACACGAGCCTCACTGATGATATGGAGAAAATTTGAGTGGTCTAGACAGAAGGTCAAACAACATTGCATGAAGCCAAAGCCTAATCCAGAGCAAGGTGCTAACTCTCTTCAATCCTATGAAGGCTGGGAAAGGTGGGGGAACTGCAGATGAAAAGTTTGAAGCTAGCAGAGGTTTGTTCATAGTGCTTAAGGAAAGAAGCCATTTCCACACTTTAAAGTGCAAAGTGAAGCAGCAAGTGCTGATCTAGAAGTTGCTCAAGTTCTCCATAAGGTCCAGCTAAGATCATTACGAAGGTGACTATGTGAAGCAACAGATTTCCAGTGTAGACTAAGGAGACTTCTATGGGAAGAAAATAACATTAATGACTTTTATGTTTAGATAGGAGAAGTCATGCCTGGTTTCAACCTTCAAGGAACAGGCTGACTTGTTTGTTAGGGGCTAATGCAGCTGGTGGCTTTAAGTTTAAGCCAATGCTTATTTACCATTTTGAAAATCTTAGGGCCCTTAAGAATTACACTACATCTACTCTGCCTATGTTCTATAAATGGAATAACAAAACATGGATGATAGCATATCTGTTTACAGTTGGGCTAACTGAATATTTTAAGCCAACTTTTGAGACCTATGTCTCCAAAACATTTCTTTCAAAATATGACTGCTCATTGACAATGCACCTGGTCACCCAAGAGCTCTGATGGAGATGAACAGTGAGGTTACCATTGTTTTCATAACACAGCATCCACTCTGCAGTCCTTGGATTAAGGATTCATTCCAGATGTATTATTAAGAAATACAGTTTTTAAGGCTATAGCTTCCATAGATAGGGATTCTTACATTAGATCTGAGCAAAATAAATGGAAAAGCTTTTTAAAAGGATTCACCATTCTTGATGACAGTAAGAATGCTTGAAACTCAAGGGACGAGGTCAAAGATCAACATTAAGAGAAGTTTGGAAGAAGTTGATTTCAACCCTCCTGGAAGACTTTGAGGAACTCAAGACTTTAGTGGAGGAAAAACCTGCAGATGTGGTGGGAAAAGCAAGAGAATTAGAATTTGAGGTAGGGCTTGAAGATGGGTTTGACTTGCTGCAATCTTATGATTCAATGAACAGATAAAGAGTTGCTTCTTACGGCTAAACAAAGCAACTTGTTTCTTAAAGTGAAATCTGCTGAATCTGTGAAGATGGTATGAAGATTGTCAAAATGATAACAAGAAATTTAGAATATTATGTAAACATAGTCAATGAAGCAGCAGCAGGGTTTGAGAGGATGGCCTCTAAGTTTGAAAGATGTTCTCCTGTCAGTAAAAGGCTATCGAACAACATCACAGGCTGTAGAGAAACTGTTCATGAAAGGAAGAGTGAAGGGACGTGGCAAAACTCATCTTACTTTAGGAGATTGCTACAGCTCCCCCAGCCTTCAGTAACCACCACTTATCAAGCCTGAGCCAAGAGTGTCCACCAGCAAAAAGATGACAATTCACTGAAAGCTGAGATGATAATTAGCATTCCTTAGCAATAAAGTAACTTTTAGACATTAAGTGTCTTTTTGACATAAATCTATTCCACACTTAATAGACAGTATAGTATGAACGTAACTTTTACATGCACAGGAAAACCAAAAATTTCATGTGACTCCCTTTATTATGATAGTCACTTTATTGTGGTGGTCTGGAAATGAGCCTCCAATGTCTCTGACGTATGCCTGTAAGAATGAACCGAACAAATAAGATACTTGACTCTCAATGCTATATGTAAATGACAGAGTCAAGCAATGGGAAACAAACACCAAAACAATGAAATAAAGGTGATTCTGGACCCTGAGGATTACAGTGAAGAAAATAAGCCAGAGTAAAATGATAGAATAAGGATGGGAATGACAGTGCTTGACAGGAAGGAGAGTGAGGGTATGTTGAATGAGAGACAGACAGCTGAATTCTACTCCTGAAGCCAAGACTACACTATGTTGACTAACTCGAAATTAAATAAAAACAACAACAACAACAAGGGATTAAAAAGTAAAATCTGCAAAATTTGAGGTAAACATGGAACTCAGAGGAGAGCTAGGAAATAAATTTGGAGTTATTAGAATGTAGACAAAGTAGATAGTAAAAATATGTCTTATGACTGAATCTAGAACACCAAATACATATAAGTCACTTAGTTATAGAATAAGGAATAAGTCAGGGGTGCCTGGGTGACTCTTCATTTCGGCTCAGGTTCCTTGAATCACACGGTTCCTTGAGTTCAAGTCCCACACTGGGACTCCATTGGTGCAGAGTCTGCTTGGGATTCTCTCTCCCTGTCTCTCTCTGCCTCTCTCTCAAAATAAATAAATAAACTTTAAAAAAAAAAGAGAAGGGGGAACAAATAAGGGAGAGACAGCTGGAGGACCAGTGAGGTAAGGGAAAGCCAGAGACTGTGGGATTTCAGAAGTTCAAGGAGTCAGCTTTATTGAATGCAGCGAGATGCTGAGGCAAGTGGCTAAAGACAGTGACTACTGGGTTTGGCAAAATAGAAATTACTAGAAACCTTTACTAGGAAAGTTTTAGTGTTGGTTACAAGAGCTCAACTGAAATGAGATGAAGGAAAACGTGAGGTAAGAAGTTCAGACAGTGACAGTGGAATTCTTGCAGAGTTCTGTTACCTGGGAGGGAAGTAGAGCTATGGTGTTACTTCGGGTTAGGCTATTGGATCTGTATTAACTTCTTAGGGCTACTGTATCAAATTACCACAGAACTTGTGGTTTAAGAAAAAGAAGAAATGTATTTCTTCACACTTACAGAAGCCAAAAGTCTAAAATCAAGGTGCCTGTTGTGCTCTTTCCAAAGTTCTATACTGGAACCTTCCCTTGCTTCTTCCAGCTTCTGGTGACTTCAGGCATTTCTTGCCCTGTGGTTGTATAATTCCAAACTCCTCTTCTGATTCTACATGGATTCCTCAGTTTCTCCCCTAAGTTCCTGTCTTATATTTTATAAGTGTGTTTGTTATTGAACTTAAGGCCTGCCTAGATACTTGGGATGATCCCACCTTGGGATCATTAACTTAATCACAACTACAAACTACTTTGTCTTTTAAATAAAGTTACAGTCATAGTTTACAAAGATTGGGAGATGGACACATCTTTCCAAAGAATACCATTCAACCCACCAGAGAGTATAAGATCAAAAGAGGGCTTTTTTAAAAAGATACTGGGGCACCTGGGTGGCTCAGTTGGTTAAGCGGCTGACTTCAGCTCGGGTCATGATATCGCGGTTCATGAGTTCTAGCCCCGCATTGGGTTCTATGCTGACAGCCCAGAAATTGGAGCCTGCTTCAGACTCTGTGTCTCTTTCTCTCTCTGCCCTTCCCTTGCTCACACTCTGTCTCTCAAAAATAAATAAACATTAAAAAGTAAAAAAATAAAAAAATAAAAAGC
>NC_043700.1:67077153-67082035 GCF_006229205.1 Suricata suricatta
ATATATATATATATATATATATATATATATATATATATATATATATATATATAATTATCAGGGATTTATCAAACATAAGTAAGTGAGGAGATTTAGTAGTAGAGGGATGAGGAAATTTCTTTGTGTTTGCATCTATTTCTTTTCAATGAAATATGAAATAAGTTTGTAAATAAAAGTTATCAGAAATAGAAATGTTCAAAATTTGGGACACTTGGGTGGTTCAGTTAGTTAAGCATCAGACTCTTATTTCAGCTCAAAATCAGTTTATCATTTTGAGCCCTATGTAAAGTTCTGTGCTAACAGTGTGGAGTCTGCTTGGGATTCTCTGTCTCCCTCTCCCTCTGCCCCTTTCCTGTTTGTGTTCTTTCTCTTTCAAAATAAATATTAAAAAAGAGAGAAGTTAAATGTTTGAAGCCTGGGAAGACAGTCTGCAATATTTTTCACAGAGAAGTAAAATGAGATGTTACTAGGTGTATAGATTTGCCTTGTCAACCTTGCGAGTAAACCGTGGTGATAAATCAGTAGGAAGACTGCTTAACCTGGTTTGTTATATTCCGGCGGCAATGTTTCACTGGTCAAGTGCCGATGGACATAAGGCAAGCATATGGGTATATCAGGATCATGGGTTTCCAAGACAATTATGTTGGAGGGTGAAAAAGGCAAGGGATAAATACTGTTGGCTTGTGAGAGTTCACAGTGATTGATTGTGGAATTTTCACGGGTTAAGGAAGAAAAGCCATGGAGTGGGTGATGGATATTGAAAGCACTGTAAAAACACTAGTTTGGAGTTCTCAATTGGGTTGAAGAATTGTTGGTGTGGGAGTGATAGAATAATTAAATTGAAATGTGAAAGTGATAATTGATTTGAATCCAAAAAAGGAATTTTGGATGCTTGAGGTATCATGGCTATGACAATGTCATAGATCTGACTGAGGGAATATGTGGTAGAAACTGGTACTAGATTATCCAGGAGTTCAAAAACATGATTAGCATGCATGCATATACACACACACACACACACACACACACACACACTCATTCACCCTAGGCCAAGAACACGTAAACTAAAATGTAAATATATTTGAAATGGTTTTATATTTGAAATATTAATTTCAAAAGACTAATAAAAATCCTAATTGTCTTGGAAGTTTTTGTGTGTTTTATGATTGTTTTCATTTTAAATTACATATGGGTTAGGCACCCCAGTCTTTTCTGGGTAAGGAACATTTAAATCTGGCCCCAAATAAGATGGGATGGAGGATGATGATTGGAAGTTAGTGCTCAAAGAACTGAAATAACTGGGTTTTTGACACATCATCTACAAGATGAATCGATATCATTTATAGAAAATGCTATGAAGAATTTCCAAGAGAAATCATGTGGATCGATGAATTGATGGGATGATTAAGCAAAGTATTTATTAGAGCTGGATCCTGAAGGTTGTGTAGCATAAAGTTCATATTGTGAGTTTCTATAAGATAACAGATTTACAGAGTAAAAATGATGATAAATGAAAAGAGCAATAAAAAGTAACATATTATTTGCCTATATATTTGATGATCTGAGAAGCATTACCCTATCTTGAGCTCTTGTTCCCTTTCAATATTACATCACTAAGAAAACTACATCTATTTCTACTGTTTAACAACTTTATTGTAACTCAACCGTGTAGCATGGCTCTTCTCATGCCAATGCATATCATTCAAAACAAGAATCATAATTTATTTAAAATCCATGGGCACAGACAAAGGAAGTGTGGATCAAAGTTTACTCAGGAAACAGAAGGAAGGTTTCCGGTTTCTGAGAGAGGACTTTATTCTGTGTGTAAGGAGAGAGACGGGAGGGCCTGGCTTGTAGTCTGTGTTGTGAAATATTCCATCTGAGATAGTAAAAGAGATAACCATCTTTAGAATTTTCTGAATATCCAGTTGAGGAATTTGAATCTGATTCTTTTGGCATAGGAATCTGTTGAAAGAGATTTGTAGGGAAATAAATTTCATTATACATTGCAGCAAGTATGATATGTTGAAAGGATACACCAGACCTTTTCCAAATGTGTGCACACTGTAAGGAGCTTAAAGCCTGAACTGTAACAGTGGCTACCACAACTGAAAATAGAAACTGGTTCAAGAAACATTTTGAGGGAAGAAGCATCAAAATTTAAGTACAGGAATAGTGATTTAAGAGTTAAGGTTAGGTCAGAAATAACAATACTTAGAAGAAAGTAAAGTTTACTCAGAAAGAACATTTATAAGGGAGCCCATGTGTTAGCAGCAGGAGGCTACCAAATAAAAAATACAACACATACAAAAAAGATACACACACACACACACACACACACACACCTGCACACTCACAAACACAATTACCAAAATTACTGAGCTTACAGTTATCCTTTTCTGGGTGGGAAAATAGTAATTTTCTCAGATGATTTTTTCAAATCTCAAAGGCTTTGACATATTTTTAGACATAGGTACACTTACAGAAAATATTCAAGATTTCAGTTGTTTTTAGAGCCTAAATCCAGGTAGACTCTTTTCTCATTCTTTTGTTTGTTCATGTATGTGTGTGTGTGCTCTAATTATTGGCTGTAATAAGCCACTTACCAAAATGGAAGCACAGCTTTGTTTCCTTGGATAACAAACAAAATCCTCTACAATAAAAGGCTGTTAACTGCTTTGGATTTATTATTATTGTTGTTGTGATTTTGCTGTTGTTTTAAAATAAAATTTGCTACCACCATTTAGTATAATATTTTTTAACTGGCAGCACTAAGCACTCATAACCATGAGTCGCCGTTAGTCTGTGTACCTTCAAGTACTTGTCAGTACCACTCTATTGTCTGAATCCAGTCTGCTTCCTGTTTCCTGTCTCACTGTAGCACGTATTTGAATGTGCAGCTCCTGCTCAAATATTCTTACCTTTCATGACCTTGGGTGACTGGCAGTAAGGGTGCCAAAAAAGAAAGTCCTTTTGGAAGTGACCCTGCTTTGCAGGAAGGAGAGATAATGAAACGCCATTTCGGACATTTATTTGAGGTTACAATGTGTCAAGTATGAGACAGAGAGATGACAGCTGCACTTGGACTTGAGATATCATACCTGAGTGGCATTCATGTTGTGGAAAGAAGTCAATGTCATGAGAATGAGTCAATTCTCTGTGAATGTTATATACCCATATATATATATATACATAAACATGTACATATGCATATATATGTATAAATTTATTTTCTTGAGAGAGAGGGAGCATGAACAGGGGAGGGGCAAAAAAATGAGGCACAGAGGATCCAAAGCAGGCTCTGTGTGTGATGAGACCAGAAAACCCAATTTGGGGCTCAAACTCATGAACCATAAGGTCATGACCTGAGCTGAAGTCACTTTCACTTTGTTGAGAGTATTCACAAGTACTCTGATGGTGAACTTTGAGAAAGCACTTTCACATATTGTAAATGATTTGCTATTTTTTTTAATTTTTTTTATGTCTTTTATTTATTTTTGAGAGACAGAGAGAGACAGCGCGAGCAGGGGAGGGTCAGAGAGAGAGGGAGACACAGAATCGGAAGCAGGCTCCAGGCTCTGAGCTAGCTGTCAGCACAGAGCCCAACGCAGGGCTCGAACCCACGAACCGTGAGATCATGACCTGAGCCAAAGCCGGCCGCTTAACCAACAGCCACACAGGCACCCCAATGATTTTCTATTTTAAAAATTCATGCTGTTTTTGTTAAAATGACTGATAGAAATATCCTGATAAAAATGACAAATGATTTACAAATGTAGATATTTGCAGCTGCATTATTTACTACTCCAAGGTTTTGACACATATGCACTAGCAGTTTCAGTACCAATTCAGTAGAAACATGTCTTATTAAATTAATGTTTGATGACAAACCATTGGCATTTTCTTGGACTTCTAAGAGACTTCAGTACATAATTTAATTTTCCAAGGCATCATGAGAATTCAATTGAATTATGCAACCAAAGAATGATAAATCTGATTGAAGTAGTCTAACCTCACTTAAAAAACCTGAATTCTTGATTTTACAGGTAGTACATAAATTCAGTCTCCGTATCAAATAAATGAACTTTACAAGTATATTTAAATGCCTCTTTGACAGCAGTGCTTAATCTTAATCACCTCCCTTTACCTAGAGGTAATCATTGTAACCAGTTTGTTGTACATACTTCTGGTACTTTATCATTTAAATATTTACTCATATTGAGGTCAATCTATATGTACTAACATGGAACAATCTTCAAAATCTTTCATTGAGGGAAAAAAAACCCAGGTTGATTATTAATAAATTTATTATAATAACATTTAAAAATAAACATACACATTTAGAACAATACTGTATTTCCTACAAGTTCCTGTTATTGACTTGCTCTCCTCTTCTTCCTCTTTCAACTGCCTTCAGATTGATAACCCTCATCTATATTTCAGGTTTAGATCTCTCTTCTGCATTCCTAACCTACATTTCTAGTTATTTAATAAGCTTCTTGGAAGTAATCAACTTACTTATTCTCTGACATTTAAAAATATTTAAAGGGTATTGTGATATTGCTGCAATAAACTAGTGGCTCATATATCTTTTTTGAATTAATGATATGTCCACTGATACACCAGTAGATAAGGAAGATGTGATATACACATGTATGCGTGTGGACTACTACACAGCCATAAAAAAGATGAGATCATGCCATTTGTGATAATGTGGATGGAACCAAGAGTATTAATTGAAGTCAAATAAGTTAGAATCATAAAGACAAATACCATATGAGTTAATTTATACGTGGAGTCTAAAAAACAAAATAAATGCATAAATAAACAAACAAAAGGCAGACTTATACTTTTAAACACAGAGTGAAAACCAATAGTTGTT
>NC_043700.1:67082135-67097418 GCF_006229205.1 Suricata suricatta
CATATGTTTGCACTCATAGGTCTAACAGGAAATTTTCAGAATGATCTAGCTTCAAGAAAAGCAAGCAGTTAGTAGTGCTTAAGAAAAATTGATTCAGTACCTAATGGATAGTTGATACCTGTCACAACACAGCATTTTATATACTGTTAAGTGAAACTGCAATACAATCTAAGTTTATTTTGGGAGTGTTTGCTGTATAATTGTATCTAATGAAATGTTTAGAGGTGCAGTAGGCATGACTTTGAGAAGATAATGAAAGAAAATGCAAAATGCTTATTGATTCATAATGTGGTTTCATCTTAGCTTGGGCAAACCATGCAGTATTTAATACATAGTAGCAGAATATTTACTATTGAAGCTTGAAAAGATGTGAGTTCTTTGTGTGTAATCTTTCATTTATGCATGTGAGAGAGTTTTCTTTTTTTAATATTTTTGCATTGTAGCACTGGTTTTGCTTGTTGGGGGTGTTTGCTTATTTAATACATTCCGTCAAGGACAGAAATTACATGCTGTTTTTTTTTTTCCCCTAGGAAGTGTGTCTTGGGTTTTTCCCTTATTATTTTCTTTACTTTTTTCTTCCTCTTCTTTTTTTGGTGGTGCGGTTGGTTATGTTTAAATGAAGTTGCTTTTACAACACCAAAGACTTAATCATCCATTTCCTACATAAAAGGTAGCTACTTTTTTGCATGGACCTCAAGTATACTGTAGTATAGAGGTGGAATTTAAGGAAAGGTATTAAGCAGGCTGTGTTGTAGCTTATGGGCAAGTAATAAATTGTATCATTTATCTTGAAAAAAACATTCTATATTTTACTGCTTAAGTTCGAACTATTCTTTTTAATTAAAATTCTATATTTTAAAATCCTTTTAAAAAGTTTATTTTTATTTATGTTGAGAGAGAGATTGAGAGCAAGCATGGTTGTGGCAGAAAGAGGGGGAGACAGAATCCCAAACAGGTTCTGTGCTATCAGTGCAAAGCTCAATGCAGGGCTCAGTCTCCCAAACCAGGAGATCGTGACCTGAGCTAATGTCAAGAGTCAAACACTTAACTGACTGAGCCACCCAGGCGCCCCGTTAAATTCTTATATTATCAATCAAGGTTACCTTTTATTGATCTATGTGGATATAAAAAGAAGAAAAACATAACTTAGTGTTACATGGATTCAAAATTTTAATATTTAAAAAAAATTTTCCCCACTTGTGCTTTATTTGTACTGAAATATGAATGCTGAATGACTATTTGCAATTATTTCCTCAACAAGATCTTTTAAAGATTTTTGGCAATTCATTTAACCACAAAAGAATGAAAAGAAAGTTAAGCAGTGCAACTATTTATTCTTAAGTACTTATAAGTATAAATTTCATTAATAATCCAGAATATTTTCTTGTAGAATTTTTCAGAAGATCATCTAGATCTTTCAGAACTTGAAGTTCTGACCAATTTTCTTTTGCCTTATATTAGTCTTTCTTTACAAAAGGGCACTCTAGAGTATTATTTATTTTTGTGCATTCTGTTATTCCTGTTAAATGTAAATACCCAAGTAAATGAGGAAAAGGACAGAGCTGAGCTGAATCAGGATGCCTGATCATTCCCCTGCAAGAAGTTGCTAGGTCTGAGGAGGGACACAGTGGCCAAAAGTCATAGGCCAAAGAGAAATTCCTCTCCCTGGAGAAAGGCCACAGAGATCTGAGTACTAAATCCATATTTCCAGGACTGCATCCTACTTTATCCTTAATGATGCCCACGGTGGTGGTAACGATGACAATGACTATGACAGCACTGAGGAGCTCTTATCAAGCAGCAGGCCCCCAGCTAAAGGCTGTACAGCATTATGCCATTGAGGGCCTCACAACAACTGTGGAGAGGCAGTCAATGATTGGAAAGACTTAGTACCTTGCTCAGTGTCTCACACGGAGTTGGCAATAGAACTGGAAATCTTCTCATTGAGTTTTGAGACCACACTCTTCTAGTTCTTCACTCTTTGTGTCTTGAGAAGCTGAAATGCCTCCAGGCCTGGTCTTAGCCCCCTTTTCTCACTCTCTATCTCCATCAAGATAGGTTCAATGATTGACTATGGACTAATCACTTCAAAGTGAAAGAGTCTTCTTGAATACTCTCTTCTTAGTTCCAAATACATATATCCTATGGTCATTTTGAAGACAAAATAGAAATTCCTGACATTTGTGAATATGTCACTCTATATGACAAAAAAGAGTTTACCTTTGTTGTTAAATTAAGGATTTTGAGAAAGAGAGATTATTCGGGTTATCTGGTGTGCCCATTATAATCATAAGAGTCCTGATATGACAGAGGCAAGAATGTCAAAATCAGAGACAGATGATGGGATGGTGGAGGCAGAACTTGGAATGAAGTGCTTTGAAGATGAAGGAACCAGGCTGAACCAAGGAGTACAGGGTGCCCTCCAGGACTTGGAAAAGGCAAAGAGGTGAGTTCTCCGAAGTCTTCACAAGGAACATCGTCCTGCAAATACCTTGATTTTAGCTGGGTGAATCCCATTTTGGACTTCTTTGTGTTTTTTTTAAGCCGCAAAGTTGGTGGTAATTTGTTACCACAGCAACAGAAAACTTACAATCTTAGGAATGATAACAGGCACTTACATGCTGCAGCCATATCCTACTTCATATGTTAAACTAATGACAGCCAGTTGCTTTCGTACAGTAAGGAACAATTCTTACATCTCATCTTAATTATACTTCTTCTCATGACACTGGCCAACACATGTCTTCTTTTTGTGTGCCTTAAATTTGAATTTTTAAAAGGACATTAACTGGGGCCCTTGGCTGGCTCGGTTGGTTGAACATCTATCTGACTCTTGTTTTTGGCTCAGGTCATAATCTCATGGTTTGTGGGATGGAGCCCTGTGTTGGGACTGTAGGCACAGAACCCTCTTGGTATTCTCTCTCTCCCTCTCTCTCTGCCCCTACCCTATTCAGGTGCATTCTCTCTCTCTCTCTCTCTCTCTCTCTCTCTCTCACTCTCTCTCTCTCTCACTCTCTCTCTCTCTCCAATATAAATAAACACTAAAAAACATAATAAAAATAAGAAGATATTAGCTTCTGAAAACTTAATCATTATAAGGTTGTAGAATACTTCTATGAATTAAACTGCTTACATTTCAAAATAATTCAAAAAGTGAAATATTGTAGAGGTATTTGTTTGTCCAAACAGATTTTAATTATAACCAGAATGTGAATAGTGAGGAGATTCTCTAACATATTTAAAAATCAATTATTCTTATACTTGAAAGTGAATCAGAAAAAGGAGGACATTAAAATGTGAAGAATTTTGTAAGGAAGGTAGTGACAGTGAGAAATTATTAAGAAAAGCATTCACACCCAGAAGATTAACTCAATAGTGAAAGACAAGACAAAATTGGAGAACTGATGTTATCTGAGTTCAAGATTTACAATAACCAAGAGAGTGTGATACTGGTGAAAAACACAGACAAATAGGTCACTAAAACACAACAGAGAACTCAGAAATATAGCCACATACATACAATCTACTGATCTTCCACAAAGGAGCAAAAAGCTCCTTTTGAGTAGAGCAAAGACAGTTTTCTTAACAAATGGTGTGAGAACAACTAGACACACACATGTAAAAAGAAATCTAGATACATAATATGCACCCTTTATAAAAATTAAATCAAAATGTAACTATGCTTAAATATAAAATACAAAATTATAAAACTACCAAAATATAACAGGAGATAACTTAAATGATGTTGGGTAGGGTAATGACTTCTTATAGACAATACCTAAGGCACAATTCATAAAAGGAATAATGGATAAGTGGACTTATTTAAATCAGGACCTCTGCTCTGCTAAGGACAATGTCAAGAGAATAAGAAGACAAGCCACAGACTGTGATAAAATATTTGCAAAAGACACATCTGATAAATAATTATTATCCAAAATATACAAAGAACACTTACAACTCAACAATGAGAAAGCAAGCAGTGCAATTTAAAAATGGGCCAAAGATCTTAACAGACACTTTAATAAGTAAAATGTAGTAATGGTGAATAAGTATCTAAAAAGGTGCATCGTATGTCACTAGGGAAATAAAAATTAAAGGAAAAAAAACCCCCGAGAAACTACTACCTGCCTATTAGAATGACCAAAATCCAGAACACCAGCAAAACCAATGGCTAGTGAGGATGTAGAGCATCAAGAACTCTTGGGGTGCCTGGGTAGCTCAATCAGCTGGGCATCTGACTTTGGTTTGGGTCATGGTCTCACGGTTTCTGAGTTCTAGCTCCATGTCAGGCTCTGTGCTGGCAGCTCAGAGCCTGGAGTCTGCTTTGGTTTCTGCGTATCCATTAAGATAGGTTCAATGATTGACTATGGACTAAAAACTTGAAAGTGAAAAAGTCTTCCTAAATGTTATCTTCTTAGTTCCAAGTACATATATCCTATGGTCATTTTGAAGACAAAATAGATAGAAATTCCTGACATTTGTGAATATGTCACCCTATATGACAAAAAAGAGTTTACATTTGTTGTTAAATTAAGGATTTTGAGAAAGAGAGATTATTCTGGGATTATTATCCCTCTCCCTCTGTCCCTCCCCCGCTTGCTCTTGTTATCTCTCTCAAAAATAATAAATAAACATTAAAAAAACATTATCTTTACAAACTCTTATACATTGCTGATGGGGATGCTGATAATATCATCACTTTGGAAAACAGTTGGTAATTTCTTGCAAAACTAAACTTACTATATGATCCTATAATCATATTTATTGGTATTTACCCAGAGAGGTTGAAAACCTTTGTCCATACAAATATCTGCACATGGGTGTTTATGGCACATGTATCTATAATTTCCAAAATTTGAAAGCAACCAAGATATTCTTCAGTAGATGACTGGATAAATGAAATGGTACCTGAGAAATGATCTATCAAGACATAAAAAGACATGGAGAACCTTAAGTGCGTATTATTAAGTGAAATAAGCCAATGTCAAATGGCTGTAGACTGTATATTCCAACTATGGGACATTTTGGAAAAGGCCACATTATGGAAACAATAAAAAGATTAGTGGCGGCCCTAGGTGTGTGTTAGGGGGAGAGATGAGTAGTCAGAGCAGAGAGAACTTTTATGGCAGTGAAAATACTCTTCTTACATTGTGATGATGGATATGTATCATTGCACATCTTTGCAAACCCACTTATACATGTTAAGAGTGGACTTGAAAGTAAGCTACAGACTTTGGATGATTATGATGTTTCAATGCAAGTTCCTTGTTGGTTAAAATGTACCATTTTGGTGAGTGATATTGATAGATCAGGGAGGCTATGCATGTATGGGAAATCTCTATATTTCCTTCTCGATTTTATTCTGAATTTAAAACTTTTCTAAAAATTAAAGAAAAATAATCTTGGAATAATTTATATTTAAAAGTCTTTTAAGATAATTGTCCAGGAAAAATTTGAAATGTTTCTTATTTTCACCCTTTTAAAGGAATTGAGGTATTTTTTGGAGAGCTAAATTGTAAGACTAATCATACAAGAAATAGCATGCCAGAATTGATTTGAAGATGTAATCTGAGATTAGACATTTTTAATTAAATATGAATTTTCAGCAGGAATAAATTATCCAAAATTGATTAAATAGATATTAGATTTATTTTACTTCCAATTTTCAGCTCTTCATTAAAAAACATGTGAAAAATTACCAACGTAAAAAATAAAAAATATATCTGTACACAAAAACTTGAATTTACATTTATATACACAGATGGAGATTTGTACATACCAAATTTATGTATAGAGCTACATAAATATGTATGCATCAGGTAAATGTGTTTATATTTTTAAATATACAAAGAATTTATAATAAAATAATCACTAGTAAAATAAAAATACTTGATTTATATATAATTAAACAATGTTAATGTATTCAAGTGTGCTTATTGTTCTCATAATAATTATAACCTACATGATACTTAGTTTCCCATGAGTGGTAACTCCTACATTTATAATATATTTTAATTTTTTTAACTCTTACATTAATTATGAGAAATATATTAAAATGAAAGATTGGAAATAAAAAAATAATTAGAAGGCGATAAAGAAAAGATCTGAAGAAAAGTGCATCCCATACATACATACATAAATATCTATCTTATTAAAATAGGTACATCCCTCACATACATAACAGAAAAACAATCAAATCAGTAAATAAATGAACAGAAGACACAAATGAACAGTTTATAAAGACAGAATTTGTTTTGACCATCCCTAAAGAAACAGAATCCTGGGGACTTCTGGCTGGCTCAACCAGTTAAAGCCTCTGTTTCTTGATTTCAGCTCAGATTATGAGCTTGCAGTTTGTGAGTTCAAGCCCTGCATAGGGTTCTTCGCTGACAGCATGGTTTCTGCTTGGGATTCCCAGTCTCCTTTCTTTCTGCCCCTCCCCCACTCATTCTCTCTGTTTCTCTGTCTCTCTCTGTCTCTCTCTGTCTGTCTGTCTCTCTCTCTCTCTCCTCTCCCCCTGCCCCAAGTATAAACTTTATAAAAAAGGAAAGAAGCGGAATCCTAGTAAGATCACGCAAGCTCTCACCCGAGCCAATTTCGCCCATGAATTTCTAGCAGGTGGCAACATAAAACACTGTTGAATGTTCATGCTAGTGGCAACAGCTTTCATTTCAGAGCCACCAGAGTTACACAGTTGTGCAATGAGAAAGGGCATAAGCAGATAGCAGACCAGGTACCTGTTTGGTAATTCAGCTTTTGGTGATGTTTTCCAGCTTAGAGACTTTTGGAGAGCAATGAGCAACGGCAGATACCCATAGACTCTTGTCCATTGCTACTCTACATTTCAAAGACATTAATAAATACTAGTGGCTTCTACTGGGAATAACAATTCAATCAAAATAAGTCTGATCATAAAGATTTTGTGAGTTTTCCAGAGCTTCTAAAGCTTCTCTTTGAGCAGTTTTAACATTCAACCTTACATAAAGTACTTTAATAGTTTCACTTAGCTTTCCATTGAGACTAGCTTTCATTGTCAGTGTGAGAAACAATAATAAAATTAGTTACTTGTTGCCAACACCTGTAGTGTGCCAGATACTGTGCTAAATGATTTACCTGTATTATTTCATCCAATCTTCACAGCAGTCCTGTAAGGTAGGTACATACACAAAATACATTTTTTTTTGGCCAGTAAAGAAAATGACACATAGACTGTTCAAATGTATACAACTGATCAGTGCAGAGCTGAAAAGTCTGATTCCAAATCTGACACACCATAGTAGTCATCTGGTACCATGAATCCTCTAGTACAAATAGAAAAACTATTCAAATAGAGGACTGATGAACTTCATCAAGAGTCAAGCCAAACCTGGCTGGTACTTAAGACATCCTTATTCCAATGCTCACAGTCTTAATTACTATTCCATCCCTCCTCCCCCTTTACTTAGGTATTCTTCCCTGGGAAGCAGAATTAGTGACCAAATTAGCTTGTAAAGCTAAGTCACATTTTACATTTGCCAACTAATCATGTTAGTTTGTTTAGAATAGAAAAATGAGCAAATATCTGAATTTCTTTCTCTTGGATACCCTAAGTTGAAGACTTATTGAAATGTTTAGGGGGAAGAGCATGGAAATACCCTTAATATTTTATTTACTTATTTACATTAACAAAGTTAATCACATCTTCAAATTTAAACTCTGTTTTCATGGGTTCAGAATTATTTCCTATACATCACCGTGCCAAAATCTACATGGGGAAATTTCTCTCCCATGATTTATTTTTGGAAGATTTAAAGTTAAAGAGTAGCTAAATCCTGATAGAAGTTATTTGTGAATGTATTACCAGAATCATTTTGTTTTGTTTTGTTTTAATTTCCCCACGGGAATATGTTAGAGAAGGGGTAAGGTAAAAATATCAATCTAAATAATCTACCTTAGGATGAACTACTTGAAAAAAATGGTAGTTACTGTAAAATATATTCCTAGCCAAGTATCTCAGCATCATTAGCCACTGCTGTAGTTCCAGGGTTAGGATATCTGGCATCTTATATGAGGTTTGATGTGGAGGGAAGTACTCTTTGGATGCATGCCTATTTCCTGGAACTCACCCTACCTCAGCTGTGAAAGTTATCCAAAGGTTCAGGGTCATTTGATAGATACAACAACTTCTGGCTGACATCTGATTCAGTTATTTGTGGTCAAAGCATATAATTTCTTCCTTCCTTCCTTCCTTCCTTCCTTCCTTCCTTCCTTCCTTCCTTCCTTCCTTCCTTCCTTTCTTTCTTTCTTTCTTTCTTTCTTTCTTTCTTTCTTTCTTTCTCTTTCATTCATTTTTTTCTTTTCTTCCTCTCTCCCTCTCCTCTCCTCCCTCCTTTTCTCCTTCTTGTTTTTCTTTTTCTTATTTTTATTAAAATTTTAGGTTGAGACATAAGCTTGGTAATGATATCTTTTGTAAAGATTTTTATAAAAGTATAATTTGAAGGCTGTGATATAATCTAATGAACTGGACATTTTATTACAAGCTATTACAGTAATTTTTGCTGTGAATTTCTAGCTTGTAATAAAAAAATCCCTTCAATATGCCATTGTGAGTATTATGTTACTTTTCATGTGCAGCAAAAATGTTACTTTGTCATTTATCAGCATCTTGACCTGTTGACATAATAATACTAAGAGTTCAAGTTAAAAATTTGAAATTATAGCTTTAAAAGGTGGAACGTTCTGGAGCTAACAGAAAAGCAGTAGAAGTCTATTGCTGTCATTATTCTTATAATTCCTTTACATTTTTGTTAATTTATACCACTATTATTTAGTAAAGAAAATTACTTTAAAAAATTCAGCTATTATTTTACTGTTTTTAATATTGCTGAATACTGTTTCCAAAATTGTTAACGTATATGATTCCCAGAGAAATAAAACTATATTTGAAATATTTGAAGGCCTTTTTTAAGTGATACAACTTTCATTCCATACTTTTGATTCTACATTTCACAATCCATATATCTGCTTAACAGTTATCTGCATGTATTTTAAATATTTCATGAGCCCACTGTTGTTGACTGGATTATTACTGAATGTCAAAACCAGTTCGATTGAAAATTTAGTTTCTGTTTATTTTCTAGTTTCCTATATTGAAGTATTCTATTAGAAACTCTTCAGAACTCATATTTTTTATAAGTCAAAAGCACAACTGACATATGAACCTGTTAAATTGGAATAATGATTTTACTGTAAAACACTATTTTACTCTTAGGACTATACATTAGACATAGTTAGAAATTTATTTTAATGAGAAACTAGTTCACAATTATTTGGCTGACACTTTAAACTAATTTTGGATTATTAGACATTATATCTAGAATAGAATAATTATTGAAAGCATATACATTCTTATTTTGAAACGTTTTTTGGGAGACAAATTTAGTAGAAATTGAAATTAAATTCTGCAACTAGAAGGCACATGCTTAAAAGCAGACTAAGACACTTCTTGACCCTGAAATGTTTGATTCATAAGAAATGATATTACCAAATATGTTAAACAAAAATGTAAAAAATACTTCCTAAAACCCAAGGTATTACTTAAACTCAAAGTCCATTTTATTCTTACATTTAATTTTAGATTTTGATAGATAAGACTTAGATAAATATTTTCTGACCATCAACATTTTTATCACAATCTCTTTTCATAATAATAAAGTATGTAGGAAGTTGTTTCCGAAAGTTTAAGAATCTGCAGCATCCAGGAGTTTTTTAAACTTCACACAAACTATATAGCAAGTTGATTATCATGTGTAATTGTTTCTAATTATTCCTAAGTATTCATTGTGAAGTCAGATTTTATTGCTGGAAGTCTCCATAGCAACAGGAGGAATAAACATGTTTTTGCTTCACTGGTTTTTAGTTTTTCATAAGATATTATTTCATTGTGCTTTCAGAAATACACATAAGAAAAATAAGTTTCATTTTTAAAAAATGGGTGATTTATATGCATTAGGAAAGGGCTCCTTTGTGCCGCTACACGCCATTTCAGACTTACAAAATGCACTAGTTTACCCTTTTCTATGACACTTTCTATTTCTCAATCTTCCTCCAAATTTTCTTCTACAACCTGCCTTCTCTCTAAGCTAAATTCATTGCCTCTTTTATCTTAGCTCAATTCAATATCACATGATTGTCTCCATAGATACTGAACAAAGCTTTAGACAGATTCAATATACGTTCATGATGAAAAGTAGAAACAATGGGAATGGAAAGGCACTGTCTTAACATGATTGTATACTCCCACTACCATTCTATATCCCCTCTACCACTTTGTAGTAGAGGTATTTTTAGCCAGGACAATTAAATAAGAGAATCAAGTATAGACATAAAAATGGATAATTTAAGGAATAAAACAGTCTACATTGGTGGATAATATGATAGAATACCTAGAAACTCCAGAGAGTTGATGCTAAAACTGAGTCAAATGTTAATGGATTGAGTGAGTTGGCCAGGATATAAAATTATCACATAAAATCAACAGTCTAAATTATATACACAAATAATAAACAGAAGATAGAGCGGTAAAGATGATGGCATTTAAGACTACAACAAAGAATAAATATAAAGACATAAATTCAATAAGAAATGGGCAAAATCTACATGATGAAAACAAATTTGAACCTCTAAATGTATATGAAGAGACCAATAAGATAGATAAAATAGAAAGTCCAAAGTTAAATATGTATGGAAACTTAACATATGACAAACTTGTATTTCAGTTTACTGGCGTAAAGACTGACTCATTAATAAATGGTGATAGGACAAGGAGGTAGCCATATGGAAGAAGTTAAAATTTAATTTATCTCCTACCATACAAGAGATTACTATGAATGGATTAGGTATCTAAATGTAAAAAAATTAAGGCATGGATCTACTACAAGGAAACATTCATGAATTTCTCTTTAGTTGTGGTATTAGGAAGGCTTTATAAGTGTGTTAAAAAATTCAAAGGAATTAAATGAAAAGATTGTTGCATTTGAGAATATAAACTTAAAATGGGTTGATAAAACCCATTTTTCATAAAAGTTGGTAATACCCAACAAAACTACCTATGTCTTACTCTGCAATCCAGAAGCCTTTAAAAACATACACTAAAGATATACCTCCAATATTATAAGAATGCACATATGTACCATATGTACAAGGTTATTCATTGCAGCATTATTTGTAACTGTAAAATATTGGAAACAAATTAATACTCATATATAGGAAAGAGATTGAGGAAAATAGAGTATCATTGGAGTACTATGTAATTTCACAAAAGAATAAGAAAGATTTATATGAATTGATATGGAGTGATTTATAGCACATATTTTTTTAATGTTTATTCATCTTTGAGAGAAAGCAAGAGGAAGAGTATGAGTGGGCAAGGAGCAGAGAGAGAGGGAGATACAGAATCTGAAGCAGGCTCCAGGCTCAGAGCTGTCAGCACAGAGCCTGATGTTGGACTTGAACCCATGAACCAAGAGATCATCACCTCAGCCAAAGTTGGATGCTCAACCTACTGAGTCACCCAGGTAACCCATAGGACATATTTTTAAATGAGAAAAGCAAATTACAGAAGAAACTATTGTGTGCTATTTTTCATGTAAGAAATGAGGCAAAATAAGAAAATATACACACACTTGCCCATTTATGTGAAATAAAATTAGGAATGCTAAACCAAGAACTGAGGAGATTGCTTATTTCTAGAAAGAGGGTGAGAAATGGTTAGAAAGAAAGAAAAAAGAGTAAGAACAAGGATAAGGAGAGAGTAACACTCTCTTGAGTATAAATTTTTGTGTATTTCTGATTCTTAGATATACGGTAATGCTTCATAGATACACAATAATGCTTCATGGATATGTCAAATACTCAGAAATTAGCCAAATAAACTGTGATGTGGGGGAAATATATGACATGGAAACAATAACAAATGAAGCAAACTGAATCACAAATGAATAACTAAGTCACACTGAAGGAGTACAGAATAAACAGCTAACCTGGTAATGTACAAAACATTGATTGTTTACCATAAGGCCAAAGGCAAAAAACGTGCTTTACACATGGCTCCAATCTAATTTGTAAATGTGTCACTAAATGTAACATGTTATGTTTTAGCAACTTTGAAACTGTGCAATGTGCATACTAGAATTGAAAACAAAAGAAATATATTAATTGCATGCAGCTAGAGCTGAGATTCTCACTTTTGGAGAAAGTAATTATATATAAGGAAAGGGGAAAAGCTGAAATAAATACTAAGGTGTCTGACTGGAATCAGTTATCAGTATAAACTCATTGTTTAAATGGTTACAAAAATAGATCATGTAGAAATACAGATGTCAGTGTATGCATTGGTTATCATCTATGCAAAGATTCCTATCCCCATTGGCCGAGGGCACTGTAAGTAATGACACCCAGCAGCACTGAACACATTTATAACCCAGATCTTGGAAGTACTTAATAAAAGATGTGAGCATTAACAAAGTGTCAAAGCCATCTGGAAGGAGTTAGAAAGGCCAAAGCTGGAATAATTTGAGAAAATAAAAGATAATTATATCAGTTTTTAACCCACATAATAAAATAAATATCCAAGAGTCTATTTTGATATGAACAACTAATTGAATAATAATATAAATGGGGGACAAAGAATATTTTTTCCTTATGGAAGAATTTTAATTAATAAAATGCAGGCGGAGAGAAGAAAATAGAAAATCACCATTAGACAAACACAATGCTTGTGGTGTAAATACGCAGGTCTGATTCAGGCTTCCCCTGTACTTAAAGGGGAAGCTGCCGGTTTCTCCTTATCATTGCCCAGGGAGGGAGGGACAACTCTTGGGAGCTCAATCAGGAGAAGCCAGCTGACACCTTTGACCTTTCTAGGGGCGGGCCTAGTCACACCCTACATGCGGGCCTAGTCATGCCCTATGTAAGGGTCCTGGGCCCACTCTGATTGGTCAATAATCTAAATGTTGTGATTGGCTCGCACAACTGCCAGTATTGATGGGGGGGTAGGGATTGGAGCGCTGTGCCTGTGTTGTCATTTCCTGTAACTCCCCTTCCCAAACTCATAAAAGCCTTACCCCGCCTTTGTTCGGGGCTCTCTCTCCAAGTGGCCAGCGGGTTGGTGGAGTCTGTGAGCCTGAGCTTAAGCCTGTAATAAAGCCCTTTGCTTCTGCATGCGTGACTCGGTCTCCCTGGTAGTCTCTGGTCTTTTTTGGGGGCAATATTACAAACTTGGGCATAACAGCGGCAGACAAGTCCATTGATGGAGGCTAAAAGCATGGGCAAAATTTGAAGGGAATCAGTATCTTTACATAATGCTAAAAATAGCTCTCTTTCAAAGGTCATTTATATGGAAAAAATAGTAACTTTTCGGAGGAGAAACCCTGCAGACACCACTTTAGCCAAATTGACAAAATTAACATCACCAGTACTAAGAAATACTGACATTAGGACTCCTATTACATGGTGCTCTGAGATGCACACAGCATCATGTTTGTGCTAGTCTTGCCAAAGTAATACATAAAGTTTATTTTTGTCATGAGACATAATCAGAAAAACCCAAACTGAGGGACATTTTGCAAAATAACTCACCTGTATTCTTCAAAATGTCAAGGTCATTAAACATAAGGAAAGACTGTGTAACTGTTACAGACAGTAGGACATGAAGGGCAAATAGCAGCAAAATAAAATGTCAGATACCACATACAATCCTAGAACAGAAGTACATCAGTGGGGAAACAGGTGAAGTTCAAGTAAAATACGGTCTACACGTCAGGTAGTGGTAACATACCAGAGTTTAACGTCCTGATTTTCACAACTGGACAGTGGCAGTGTAAGAGGATAACCTGGGGAGGAGCTGTGTACTATTTTTGCAGTTTTTCTAGAAGAGTCTAAAGTTAGTTTAATATAAAAAGTTTAAAAGGAAAAACTTCAAAAAACACTCCTCAAGCCACATTACTGAATAAATTCCTGAGACTTTTTTTTCTTGATGCTCCTTTGTTTACCCTAATGGAATTTGTGAAATTCCTCTCAGAGTGTTCTCTTTTTCTAGAAAATACCAGCATTTTTCTATGTCAATTTCTAGTTCATTTAGCTCCGCTCTTTCAGAAATCCCTCAGTTCTTCCTTTCAATCCATAAAGAAAATTTTCTCTGCAGTTTACATTTAAGTTCCTACAATTTATCTAGTAGCTTTACCTACAATTCCCTTCATATCATCTATATTATAAAATCCTTCCTAATGATTCTTTTTCTAAAATCAAAGTTTACTCTTTGCTGCTTTATGTGAGTTTTTACTGTAGTCATTTAAATCACCTCCACACATGCATGAACTAATAGATATCTGTGAAAGGTTGGCCCTATACACAGTTTCCTCCTTAGGAGTTCACTAAATTGATGAAATACCTAGTTTCTGTGCTGTAAGGTCCACGTGTCTGATAGTCATTAAGGCTTTGCCATCACTCTTTCCATATATGCTGTGTGTCTTACATCAGTTTTGGGCCTTCTCTTCCTATCATATATTTCTAAAGGTTGCTAGTATATGAATCAGAGATGCCATTGGGATTACTTGAAGCCAACCAACTGTTTAGTAGATTATGGAAATTCACAGACAACTTTGTTTCCTTGGGACTCTCTAAGCTCATGTATATTCATGTGATCCATGGAATTTCACAAGAAAAAAAAAACTGTCTTGCTAGATCCTCTGTCAGTTGTTTTGTAAACTCCTTATCTTGGATGTTTCTTCCCAATAACTCAGATTTAGTGGCAGATTCTTAATTCTGTTCTTGAATACTTTGCATACTTTTATACTTGTTTCATACTGGCATATGGTGACCACAAATAAGTAATGGTTTGTGTTGACCTCCTCGGAAGCTATTTTTATTTTGATCCTAGATCATTAATTTCCAACAGTTCCCAATAAGAAAACCTTGGTCACATGCATTCCTGGACACCAAAAGCAGTGCTAAGAGCACAGTAGATAAATAACATATCTGCTTTCCAAGTTCAGTGATATCACATCTAATGCTAGCCTTGTTTCCTGTTGTAATAGACATTGGCTATTCCTTAGTCATCTTTCAGTGGAGTGGCTAGATTTTGCTAGGTTGTGTTGCAGTAATAAACAATATTAAAATCTCAGTGGCGTATGAAAATATAGGTTTAATTCTCATGGTTGTTTTATATTGGTTAACAACTGCTTGTCATTTTACTCTACTTCTCTCCACCTACGGACCCAGAGTCTTGGCACACTGAAATGAGCAA
>NC_043700.1:67097518-67294661 GCF_006229205.1 Suricata suricatta
ATTCAAGAGTTAAACTGGAGACTTTTTACCCCTTTACCACAAAATATCTTAGCAGATACTTTCTAAGAACAAGAACATTCTCTTATATAACCTTGACACAATCATCAAAATTAGTAAATGATAAAAGACTATTAGGTGATCCAAATTTTCAATCCTCAAGCTCCTGTGTCATTATTGGCCTTGCTTCTTTGGCTTTCTGTATTTTACCGAAGAACTTTTATCATGAGATCTGGAAATACTATTGTGTGTCTCAGAGAATCTCCTGGGTTGTAGACACACATCAGAATATTTACCCTTTTCGTTGTTATCTGGCCAAACTATTTACAGAGGTTATTTGTATGTGATGAGATAATGGTGGATATACCTTGCTTATGTGTGTATGTGTGGTTTCATATGTCACATTTTTTCCATTGAACATGGAGTTTCAATAGAATTAGAGAAAAAGCATTTTAGAATAATGCCCCACTACAGAATAATTCAAGAGTCAAATGTGAAGGAAACACAACATTGCAAGTGTGGGCATTTTTCAACCCAGTGTATTGTCATTGTGACTGTCACCTCTTAAGGCATGTTTTTTCACTACCACTCTGCTCCCTCTGGGTATCAGGTCTGTCACCTCCTGTCTCCTTTCCCCCCTTTCCCCACTCAGTCCTGGCTCCCCACCTAGATTTCTCAGGCTTGGCCACTTATCAAGTAGCATTTTTCTTTTTCCATTCAGAAACAATATTAGGTTGGATTCTACAAACTTTATTATGAATACAGGTTTGTTCAAGTGACAAATATTTAAGGGAAATGAAGTAAATAAATACATGTTTTTCTTTCATAAACAAGACTTATAAATGGCAGAGAAAAATATCTAACTTATAATTGAAAAATTATAGAAAAAATAACGGGCTGTAACCTAATTGGATTAGTTAGATTGTGCTACACCTAGGGATCCACAAACTGGCTTCAATACTCACTATCTAGATGACATGGAGCATGTTGTTTAACTTCTGTGCCTCACTATTATTTTCCATGAAGATGGAATCACAATCATACCTACCAAATGGAGAATTAAAGAAAAAATGTGTGAGAGACTTTGCACATATAAGAGAAAAAGCTCAAAGAAGTGACTACATATAGTGAGCATTTACAGATATTAGCTATTGTTACATTTGATGACCAAAGTCACAAACTTAAGATTTTTTTTTTTTTGAAATATACATTGAATTGCTCAGGGCTTGCTGGTACTCTTAATCACAAAACTATTTTTTTGGATAAGATGTCTCAACATGTTCCAGAAGGAACAACTTGACAATTACCGTTAGAGGAGTGCATGATGAAATATTTAAGAAATGGGATATAGTGTTCTAAAAACTTGATTTAGAGTGCACTACTATTTAAGAGCCTGAAAGCCTCCTTTTTTCCTCACTGGTCTCTTTCATAGGACGGGATGGAGCTGGTCCACTGAGCCTGGGATCAAGGACCCTTGAACAATAAATGACATTAGCTGTGACTCCCTAAGTGCCACCATCTGTGGGATTGGACTGAAACTTTCTTTTGGGGGCCTGAAGCACTTGGTAGACATGGACTAGTTAATGTGCAAATCATTTGTTATTTAGAATGTGCAGATGAAGGTCTAGAGGTATGTAAAGGTTAAGATGGGGCCAAGGTTTAGTTGTGAGTCAGTTTATTGGGCTACTTAACTTTATCAGAGAGATTACAAAATAAATTGTTCCTATCATTTATCCATGGTAACAGGAGACACAGAAGAGTTAGTTCTAAGAATGTTTTGTTTTCTCTCTTGAGATGAACTTGACTCTTGCAACTCTAGCATATAAAATATACTTCATTATCACCCTTCAGATGAAAATAAACTTAATTTACAGGTTTTTTAAATTTTCTAATTGAAATCATTCTTCAACTATCCCTGTCCCTTGATCCTCAGTAATCACCCCAGCCCTTCATCTTTACAACCTTCCCAGCCTCACTTTGCTTTTGTTTGTGGAATTCCAAAGTGACACATCCCAGTCTTCTCAGAACTTTGGATCTATGGCCAGAGGCTGCTTCTCATTTTGTTCAAATAATGTCAGAAACATTTATTTCAAGATCCAGTTAAAATTCTTCTGTTTTAAAAACCCTTTAGGGAATGATTACTCTCTGTTTGGAACTTGTTTACTTAATTCCTTTCCTACTAGTCCACTGGTTTGTTTGAATTTTGTTTCCAACCTGTCTTTCTGGGGGCTGTAGAAGCAAAGAGAAGAGTATTATTGATAGTTTCTGCTGTATTAAGCAGTTTTCTCTCATTTCCTTAAGTGTCAATTTTCAGACTCAGGAAATTCACCAAAATAAACCGTTATTTTTTTTTCTATTCTATTAGCTTATTTTTCTTCAGATAGCATCAAATCCACGTCCTTTGAGCATACTTAATGTCGTTATCATAGGGAGATAGATGATAGAGTGATAAGGAAGTAGAAAATAAAAAGGAAGTATGATTAACAAATGAAAATTTTTAAAGCAGAAAAGTCAGGTAAGGAGAAGGGGGGATACATTTACAAAGTGACCTTAACAAATGAATCAAAGAAATGCTAACTACAGCCTCACCAAAGCAGAGTGGAAACAAAACCTAAAATTTAGGAAAATTTTCAAAATAATGTTAATAATCGCTTACAAAAGCCACAGTAGAGTGGAAAATAAAACTCAGAATTACTTCAATTAATTAGTAGTATTTCCAATTAATGTATGTATAAAGAATGATGAAAATAAATATCATATTCTGACATATATCACAGATAACTTTTGCAGAAAGAACCGCTGATGAATGGCAAAACTTATGAGCAAAAATATAATTAGAAATAGGATATCAGCATACTATCACAGTGTTTGCCTACAAAATGCTTTATAATTCATTATAAAGGGAAAATAACCAAAATAGGCTAATAGTAATTAATATATTAGTATAGTATAATGAGACACATTAATACCAAGTATCTCTTAATATCATATAGGAAGGAGAACAGAGAATCACTTCTGTGGCATTTTTACATGAGAAGATATCAGTCAGACAAACCCAGTTGAGGGGAAATATATAAAATTTACTGGCCAATCTTCTGAAGTGTCAAAGTCATGAAAGAGAAGAAGACTAGGAACTGTCACAGATTTGGAGGACTTTAAGGAGGGCTGACAACAAATAAACTTCATGATCCTGATTGACTCACAGACCAGAAAAAGGACATTAATGAGACAAATAATACATCTGAAGAGGCATATAGATGATTTGATATCTTGCTAATTTCCTGGGTCTTGACAACTATAGTATGGTTTTATAAAGACCTTAGTGTTTGGAGAAATGGGATAAAGGATATATCGAAATTATTTGTAATAATCGTAACTTTCTTGTAAGTTTGAAATTATTTCAAAATAAAGTTTTGTGTTGTTTTGTTTTAAAGGACTAATGGAAAGACAGCTTTTATAAACACATATGGTCTGTAACAAAAATTTAAAAGTTGAAAGATAAATTCAAGATATCCAAATAAAACTTCCAGAAAGGGCCTCTTTCTTATTTTATTACTTATAAAGGAATAAAATAGATGTTAAGTCATCAAAGAATGAACCCTTTTGGTGTGTATTTAACTCAAGAAGATTATCTAGTTTATGAAGTGTCTGTGGAGTTATAATGGTCTTGGATGGCACTTGGTAAGAGTTCTGTGTTTATTTTGTTTTCTACATAACACCAAATTAGAAGTTCAAAATTTTCTTTTCATTCCAGAAGAAAAGAAAATACTGAATTCCTTCTAATTAGCAGCAAACCAATGTGGGCTCACTTCCCTTTCCCTTTCCCCTAATCTTTTTCTAAACTGGAAAACGCACAGCCCTCAAGCATGCAGTTGCTTGGCCTTCAGACCACATTGTGAAAGGTATGAAGCTGGAATGTTTCACTCAGATGGACTCAAAGGCAGATACCAACTTATTATTATTAAAAACAAAACAAAAACCAAAACTCTCACACTATAAATATCATATTAAAAGTTGGTAATTGCTTCCAGAACTTAAATTTAAATAGTAAAAAATTCCACAGTATAGTTATAATCATAAGTTGGTTCTTTAGAAGTAATTTGTATCTAAAAAAAACCTGTCAGGGTATTTCTTAAACCTGATTTTTTCCCCAATTTAATCAAAGAGATACAGATTTTCTGGGCAAGTAAAGTAACTATGAAAACTGAAAACTTTACTGCCTTAAGTGGCAGATTTTAAGAGGTCACTCATCCTTTGACACTCCCTATCATAAGGTGGCATCTGTATCCCATATTCCCTCTCTTGCATCTGAAGGGATGTTGTGCCAGTTTCAAGGCCTAATTATTAAAAGCCTTGCAGTTTCCACTTTGTTTTTCATAAAATACTCACTCTTAAAGTCTAAGCTATCATGTAGGAGAGCAACTACTCACTGGAGAGATCATGTAAAGAAATTATATTGCCTGAAGTTTTCATACATAAGGAAAGTCGATCAAATCAGTCCAACCTTCAGATTATACCCACCAAGTGTCAGATGTGAAGAAAGTCTTCTTGGACCCTCCAGACTGGCCCAAGGGCCATCTGAATACCACCAGGTGACCCCAATTGATTCCTGCAAAAGAATCATTCAAATGAGCCCTACTCAAATTCTTGTCCCATAGGCCCCTGGGTGGCTCAGTTGGTTGAGCGGCCCACTTCAGCTCAGGTCATGATCTCACGGTTCATGGGTTCGAGCCCCACATCAGGCTCTGT
Source organism: Suricata suricatta (assembly GCF_006229205.1). Taxonomy (NCBI): domain Eukaryota; kingdom Metazoa; phylum Chordata; class Mammalia; order Carnivora; family Herpestidae; genus Suricata; species Suricata suricatta. The sequence goes on from NC_043700.1 coordinate 67,102,265, forward strand.
GCTGACCACTAGCTCAGAGTCTGAAGCCTGCTTCAGATTCTGTGTCTCTTTCTCTCTGTGTCCCCTCCCCCCTCTTCATGCTCTGCCTCTCAAAAGTAAAGAAATGTAAAAATAAAAAAAAATTTTTAAAATGTTTTGCCTCATAGATATTGAATATAAAGAAGTCTTGCTTTTTTCTAGTCTGGAATGGTTTATCATGTAATAATAGATAACTGGAAGATATGGATGTGAAGATGTTTTTTGGTGTCTGAGACAGCAGCTATATGTCCCCTTCTCAATCCATCTTTAAAATATGGATCCCAAGTATATTGTGCCAACATTACTGGTATAAGGACTGTAAGTCCCAGGGTCCCTTGAAGATCTCTGTGGTCAAGTGACAAGTGTCTCAGAGTTACAAGTAGAAATACTGCTCTCACACTCTGGAAAATATCCTTAAACCATCTACCCTGGCTTCTTCTCTAGACTAGTATGTGATGTGATTATTGGCATTACAGCCATTACCTTGGACCATGAAAGACTTTATTCTCAAGGTGTTAGGGTTTAGTGCTATAAGGATAATGATACTTTGTGATTTCCACGAGAGAAGAACACATATTATATTGTACATTATTTTATAATTTTTGATAAATGAAGTTGCGACTAACCAATGTAGCAGGTAATTAAAGTAAGACAATAGGAAAGGCAAAAATTTATTTTCAAGAATGTTAACAAGATTAAAATATCATATTGGTTGGGTCTTGACATTCTGATATTTAATTATCATACAAAAAAACCCTTCATTTATCCATCCCCATCACTAGTGAAGATGCAGAAGTTGCATGACACATCCTAGCGTATGTTTGCCAATTCTTAGATGATTAATTCACCTAATTGTGATTCTTATTTTTTATTTTACAATATTAATTATTTTGTTAAATGAAAACTGTGGAGTAATATCACAAACTGAACTGTCAGTGGATTACTATAATGACTGTAAATTACTTGTTCAAAATATTGTATCTTCTGATTGCTCAATTACATAGAATCAACTCAATTTTCCTGTCATTTTTATGGAATCATCTTTTACCTTCTTACCGTTAGTGTTTTTAAAAAGCTGAATAGTGATTAGGAAATTTCAGGGTAATATTCAGATGGTTTTGAAGACAAGAAAACATTTGTCATTTTCTCCATGTCATCTGACTGAGAGACTGAACTGTCAGATTGTAGGGAGTGTGCTAATGTGGGTCAACTTGATGCAAATACATTTAATTTACCCTATGAAATCCCTTTAGATGTATGTCTATGTTGTTTTTACTTTTCCATAATTATCTTCTTAGGTAATATAATTGCTTTGTGTCTGCTTAATTCTTACAGTTAACATTTGCTCTTGTGAGCCAGATTAGCCTGGAGGAAGTATATGCTAGGTTATGTCATGTGACTTCTACATCTTCACTAATGATGGTGATGGACATGAAGGATTCTATCCATGAATAGGGGATTAAAACCTAAGAATTCAAAAAATAAATGCAGCAACCATGGAATTATTACTAGGCTCTTCTTAAGGTTCTATGCCATTTGCTGAATGAATGATCTCAAATAATTTTTGAATAGTCAAAACTTGATCAGCATCTGACAGTAATAGATATGAATGCCCTCAGAGGAAAAAAGAGATACCACCCTGGGCAAAAGAACTAGATGGAAATAATGGCTTTTTCTTCATCTTAAAAACACAGAAGAAAAAAATAAACTTTTAGGATCCTAATCATTTGATTTTTAGTCATGTTCTTGAGATTCTTTGAATATTACGATTTTGGTTTCTTTCTTTCTTTCTTTCTTTCTTTCTTTCTTTCTTTCTTTCTTTCTTTCTTTCTTTCTTTCTTTCTTTCTTTCTTTCCTTTTTCTTTCTTTCTTCCTTTCTTTCTTTCTTCTTTTGCAAGTTATATACTGGTTGTAGAACAGATGGTGAAAAGAGAAGAGGGTAATTCTGGTCTGTTTCATGGTCCCCTCAGCCACACTGACTCATTCAAGACTGATATCATTGTTCAACCTTAAGAGTTTACTTTCTTTGTAAAGTCAGTAAGTGTCCTGATTTTTAAACTGGAATAATAAAATCCTCACTTAAAAGAATATACCAGATAGGGAAAAAAATTTCTGCATGTTCATAGGGTCTTTTGATATCCTGTTTATTCCCAAAAGGAGGTTCAAAGTATAAGTAGAAAAGTGTTTTTAATATCTTAGCAAAAGCCTCTATGCACTAAGCCATAGGAAAATACAGAGTGCCCGGAACTAATTTGTACATAGATATTCACACACACACACTCACACACACACACACACATACACACACACACTTCTGACTTGCATTTTGATGGACAAGCCCCCTAAAAAGTGGGCCATTTTAAACATCATCATAATTCGCAAAGTATTTTGTCCTTGCAATATCTTCTCACTGTACCTAATTGTATTCTTAGCATCCAGGAAAATACTACGGATCATTAGTACAAGTAAGAATATGTGTATTGAGTGTGAATTTTCAAATTACATGTATCTTGTGTGTTGAATTATGCTGTTGAGAGTCATTAGGCAGAGTATGATATATAAAATTGTCTTCAAAAATCCCAGGTGTCAGTTTTCAAAATGGAATGGCCGCGGGGTGACAGGGTTGCTCAGTCTGTTAAGCGCCAAATTTCAGTTCAGGTCATGATCTCACAGTTCATGGATTAAAGCCCCACGTAGAGCTCTGTGCTGACAGCTCAGAGCCTGGAGCCTGCTTCGGTTTCTGTGTCTCCCTCTCTGTCTACCCCTCCCCTGCCCACATTCTCTGTCTCTCCCTCAAAATAAATAAACATTAAAATAATTTCAAAATAGAAAGGATGCGACATGTCTCTGATGTTTGCATTCCAAGGGAATTCAGAAGGAATGAGAGATGTGAATAAAAGTTAATAGGATGCAAGCATGAAGCAGCCTCTAAGATGTATGATTTGATGATATACCAGAGACACTTCTGGAAGTCTAAATGAGTGCACATTTTTCTCAACCTCTTACAGTACTGTTTCCCTACATTCTTCAGTGAGTCGAATCATTGGGATAATTTGATAGAAGTCAAATTAACAATTGCTATTGGATAAAATCACTGTAAGTATTTGTAATGAGCTGAAGTCAGTGTCTGGCAAATAGCAAGCTATATGTAAGTGTTTATAAATCAAATAATAAAATTAGATCCAGAGATTTAGCAATATAAGTTTCATGTGTCAGCTTGAAGTTGTTTTATTGACAGAAGGTTTTTTCTTCCATCTAATATACATTAAAGGGCCTAAAGTAGTGTTTGGCTTTTTAACACATACTCATATGATAAAAGTATTAATTATAAAATATTTCATGAAACCTATTATTTTTAGTACTGTGCATATAAATTTCATTAATTCCTGGAATTTGTATAAATTTTACTACTAGTTCCTTTAGGGCAAGGCTTATATTTCTAGATTCTAGTATAGATCCTATAGAAATATAGGCAGTGATCAATAAAAAATGCCTTGTTGGTTAAAATGTTAAAGCTGATTTGAGAGCCTGCAAATTGATTCATTTTAATTTATATTTTTAAGTTTTAGAAGTTGCATAAATATGGAGCTGATTGAAATTTATATTATTAGTTTTTATTTATTTTTTACTTTACTGTTATTTTTAGGAGAGAGAGTGCAAGTGGAGGGTGGAAGAAATGGGGGGGGAGAGAAAGAGAGAGAAAAAAAAGAGAGAGAGCAAGAATCCCAAGCAGGCTCCAGGCTGAACATGGAGCCTGATGCAGGGCTTGATCCCATGACCCTAGGATCATGACCTGAACCTAAATCAGAAGTCAGATCCTCCACCAACTGAGCCATCCAAGTGCCCCATGCATTATTAATCTTTAAAAAGCCTCACTTCCTGTGTTGCCTGGGTGGCTCAGTTGGCTGAGTGTCTGACTCTTGATTTCCACTCAGGTCATGATCTCAAGGTTTGTGGGACTGAACCCTGCATCAGGCTCTGTGCTGACAGCCTGCTTGAGCTTCTCTCTTTTCCTCTCTCTCTCTCTCTGCCCCTCCCCCTCCTTTCTCAAAATAAATAAATCAGTGTCAAAAAAATAAAAATAAAAAGCCTCATTTCCTTTGTTATATGATGAGTTCCTTGGTCAGGAGCAATGCTGTGTGAAATAATATAATGGTATATAAAGCATTTGTAAATCAATGGGATTTGGTTTTAATAGACACGTTGTAGGCAGAGATAGCACTTCCAACTCAGAATAAATACCTATTCCAATAAAAACAAAATACAGTCCCTTCCAAGGCAGAAGTGGTTCTGGTGTATGATCAAGGATAACTCAGTTTTTTGTGGGTAACTCAGATCACATGGTAACTTGGTGGTTCATAATCAAGTGTTTGGTTCAATCTTTACTAAGACCTAGCAGCCACCCTGAGCTCTTTCTGAAATGAGAAGAGATAATTATAAACGATGGCAGAGCATTGTTCACAAATCTTCAGAGTCTATGCTATGATTCGACTGTAGGAGCCTGCTAGTGACTCCACATTTCACTATCTACCACACATACTTGAAGCATCACTGGAGCTGTGATTCATACGGCCCAAATGTCTGAGCAAACTGCATGAAAGCCTGAATATGCTACAGATCTTTCTCTTGTTCAAGACACCACTCAAAACTGGTGGGTGTTGGAATTACTCCTTAAATGGACTGGAGTGATAGTCAAAGGAGGTACATGTCTCTTTCAAAATCCAACAGGCCTACTAGACACTTTTTTTGTTTGTGGTAGCAAAGACATAATCCTTCATTTCCAAAGGACATCTCAACATGTCCTAGCTCACGGAACTCCTCGCAGTTCACTAAAGTAACATCTTCCTGAAATCTTGTGGAATTTTTTTCCTACCCTTTGATTTGAATGTGTCTTAACAATATGTCGAAAGTATTTGCTACTTTCTCATCACCTGGTTGATTTATCACATCATCATCACTATAATAATCCAATGTGTTGTCGTATGGGAAGGGGAAGAAATGTTCCCGAAGAGTAGATAATGACAAAGAACTGTAGAACTGTGGAAGTCCTGAGGGAAGACAGTGAAGATATATCACTGGCCTTGCCAACTGGAAGAGATGTATTTTCAATGGTCTTTATTAAGAGGTGCAGAAGAAATAAAACATTCACTGGGTGAGAGTTTATCAAACGTGGCAGTATCGACATTTTAGATCAGATAATTCTTTGCTGTGGGCCTGTCCTGTGCATTGTAGGATTTTAGCAGCTTCTCTGGCTTCCAGCAGTAGCCACCCTTATCAGTTGTGACAACTCAAAGTATCTCCAGACATTGCTCAAATCGACTGAATTTTCCTTACTGGGAACATCTTACAAAAAGCTATGGTATATTTGTCTAAACTAAGATATTTCCATTAGTTTAATACTGTTAACGAAACTGTATATTTTATTCTGATCTCACCAGTTTCAATTCTCATGTCCCTTTTCTGTTCCAGGATCCATTCCATCCAGAATACCATGTTGTATTTAGTTGCCAGGCATTATTAGTCTCTTCCAATCTGTTTAAGTTTCTTGATCTTTTCAACCATGATTGAAAATTTTGAGGAACAGTGGACCTGTGTTTTGTAGAATGACCCTCAACCTGACTGTTTTCTAAGGATTAGACTGGGGCTTATGGATTTGGGGGAATAATACCCAAGAGGAGAAGTGATTTTCCATTGCATCATATCAAGACGGACAAGAAATCAACCAAACTTATTACTTGTTGTGTTAATCTTGATTAAGTGGTTAAGTAGTGCCTGCCCCTTCCCCCTGTAGTTATTATCTTTCTCTTCCCAAACTATATTCTTCAGAAGCAAGCCCCTCTGAGAGGTAGCTTAGGAATATATGCAAAGTTGATTCAAAATTTTAACACACACTGCTGTGGGAAGTGAACTCATCAAATAGAATTACTGTTTATGCACTGTTCTTTTTGTCTTCAGCCTTAGAGTATCCAGTCAAAACACTTCTGTCAGAGCTTTTTATCCCAACCCCTGTCAGTGAGATTACGCTCAGCGTCAGTAATACAGTCATATTCATCCACACAGGGATCCCACAACATTCCAGGTGATTATTGTTTAATTTGCATACAGTAAAGTTTACTCTTGTTGTGATATAATCCCATGAGTTCTGACAAAGTCATGTGCCCATTGCCAGTAGTATCATACTGAACAAATATATGATCCTAAAAAATTATTTGTGGCCCTGTTTGCTATCAAACTCTACCCCAAACCCCCCCAAAATACAAACCTGCTCTCCATTTCTATTGTATATTTTTTTTCAAATTTTCATTTAAATTGGATCATATATAGTATGTATCCTTTTGTATCTGACTTCTTTTACTTAAAAAACAGAAAAATTTAAAAATATTTTGTATTTATTTCTTTTGAGAGTGAGAGAGACATGGGGTGGGAGCAGAGGGAGGGAGAAGGAGAGGGAGAGACAGAGACAGAGAGAGAGAGAGAGAGAGAGAGAGAGAGAGAATCCCAAGCAGGCTCCACACTGTCAATGCAGAGCCTGATGGGACCTCAAACTGATAAACTGAAAGATCATGGCCTGAACTGAAACCAACAGTCAGACATTTAACTGACTGAGGACAGCAACATGTCCCAGAAAACTACAATTTATATTAATCCATATCATTATGTGAATATTAGTTCAGTTTTTGTTGCTGAGTAGTATTCCATCGCATGGATATCCCACATTTGATTATCCATTCATCTGTTGAATTACTTCTTGATTGCTTTCTTTTTGATAATTTTGAATAAAACTTCTATAAACACTCATGTACAGGTTTTGTGTAATCACATATTTTTATTTTTATATATTTTTAATTCATTTGGTGAATACTTAGGTGTGGCATTGCCATGTTGTATGGTAAAGGTATGCCTTACTGTATAAAACAAAAAACAGGGCGATGGTGGCTCAGTCCGTTGGACCCCCGACTTCAGCTCAGGTCATGATCTCACAGCTTGTGAGTCTGAGCCTAGCATCAGACTCTGTGCTGACAGCTCAGAGCCTGGAGCCTGCTTCCGATTCATGTCTCCCTCTCTGTCTGCCCCTCCCCTGCTTGTGTTATGTCTCTCTCTCTCTCAAAAATAAATAAACATTAAAACATTTAAACAAACAAACAAAAACAAACCAAACAACAACAACAACAACCCTCCACAAAACTTCAGTGGCCCTCTTATTTTGTGTTCCCAGCCCAAATTCACTAAATTGCTTTTGCTCTCGTCCTTCCTAGAAATTGAAATTGTATGTTTATCTGTTATTGTTGTTTTGCTAATTTGACCATTTAATGTTAATTCACTGTGGTTTTAATTTGCAGTTTATAATAACTGATGATGTATGTCTTTTCATATTCTCATTTGTCTTTTTTGGGGAAGTGTTTGTTCATATCTTTTGTCTTTTTTTAAAAATTATTTTTGACATTTATTTATTTTTGAGAAAGACAGAGACAGAGTGTGAGCGGGGAAGGGGCAGAGGGAGAGGGAGACACAGAATGGGAAGCAGGCTCCAAGCTCTGAGGTGTCAGCACAGAGCCCAGTGCAGGGCTAGAACTCATGAAACATGAGATCACGACCTGTGCCGCAGTGAGCCCCTTAACCGACTGAGCCACCCAGGAGTCCCTCTTTTGCCTTTTTTGAGTTATTTTTTTTAATTTTTGTTTTTTAAGTGATGTTTTAGTATATTCTGGATAGGTGTTCTTTATCTTATTGTGATTTGCAAATATTTTCTACCATCCTATGGCTTTCTTTGATTTTCTTAATAGTGCCCTGCACACACAGAACAATTGCATTTTACAAATTTTTAGAGGGGCGCCTGGGTGGCTCAATTGGTTGGGCATCTGACTTAAGCTCAGGTCATGATCTCAAAGTTTGTGAGTTTAAGCCCCATGAAAAGGTCTGTGTGGACAGCTCAGAGCCCAGAGCCTGCTTTGGATTCTGTGTCCCTCTCTCTGCCCCTACCCTGCTTGCACACACACTCTCTCTTTCTCTTAAAAATAAATAAACATTAAAACAATTTTAGAAAGACCGGTTCAATGTTTTTTCATGAATCATGCTTTCAATGTCATATTTAAAACCTCACCACATGGGACACCCGGATGGCTCAGCTGGTTAAACATCTGACTTTGGCCCAGGTTATGATCTCGTGGTTCATGGGTTCAAGCCCTGGGAACAACCAGCTGCAAAGTAACCGCTCGAGCTAAGGCCGACCCACGAGCCCCCGTCAGGCTCTGCGCTGGCAGCCAGCTCAGAGCCTGGAGCCTGTCTTTGGCGTCTGTGTCTCTCTCTCCCTCTGACCCTCTCTTGCTAGTACTCTCTCTCTCTCTCTCTCTCTCTCTCTCTCTCTTTCTCTCTCAAAAATAAATAAAACATAAAAAAATATCACCACCATAATCCTAATTGGCATGGCTACTTTAGAGAACAGCATGGAATTTCCTCAAACAGTTAAAAATAGGGGAGCCTGGGTGGCTCAGTCGGTTAAGCGTCCGACTTAGGCTCAGGTCATGATCTTACAGTCTGTGGATTAGAGCCCGGTGTGTCGGCCTCTGGGCTGACAGCCAGCTCAGAGCCTGGAGCCTGCTTCGGATTCTGTGTCTCCTTTTCTCTCTGACCCTCCCCTGCTCATGCTGTCTCTCTCTCTCTCTCTCTCTCTCTCTCTCTCTCTCTCTCAAAAGTAAATAAAAACATTAAAACATTTTTAAAAAGATAACAATAGAACTACTCTACATTCCAATAATTGCATTACTAGATATTTTCCCAAAGGATACAAAAATACAGATATGTGAAGGGGTACATTCACCCCAATGTTTATAGCAGCATTATCAACAATAGGCAAACTATGGAGAGAGCCCAAATGTACATTGACTGATGAAAATTATGTGTGTATATATATATATATATATATATATATATATATACACACACACATATATATACACACACACATATATTTTTATATATATGTATATATGTATGTATGTATATATATCTTTATATATATGTGTGTATATATATATAATGAAATATTAGCTGTGAAAGAGAATGAAATATTGCCATTTGCAATGACATGGGTGGAGCTAGAGTGTATTATGCTATGCAAAATAAGTCAAAGAAAGACAATACTATATGATTTCACTCATTTGTGGAATTTAAGAAACAAACAGATAAACATATGGGGGGGAGAGAAAGTGAGAAAGGAAACAAGCCATAAGAGAGAACAAACTGAGGGTTGATGCAGGGGTATTGGGTGGTAGATGGGCTAGAGGGGTGATGGGCATTAAGGAGGGCACTTGTTATGATGAGCACTGGGTGTGTTGTATGTAAGTGATGAATCACTGAATTCTATTCCTAAAACCAATATTGCACTGCATGTTAACTAGAATTTAAACAATAATTTGAAAAAAATTCACCACTAAATTAAAGTCATCCAGATTCTCTGTTTTCTTACATGGGTTTTATAGTTTAACAATAAATTCTTTGATCATTCGAGTCAATTTTTAAAATAACATGAGGGGCTCAGTTGGTTAAGCGTCAGACTTCACCTCAGGTCATTATCTCAGGGTTCATGGGTTCAAGACCCACGTGGGCTCTGCGCTGACAGTTCAAAACCTGGAACCTGCTTCAGATTCTGTGTCTCCCTCACTCTCTGCTCCTCCCCTTATCATGCTCAGTCTCTCTCTCTCTCAAAAGATAAATAAACATTTAAAAAAATGTTAAATAATATATGAAATGTACATGAAAGCCACAGTGAAGGGAAGGTCAGCCCAGGCAGAGACATGTGGCTTCCTTGGGGTGGGGAGACAGAGCTAAGCACGTAGGAGGCCAAGGAAGTCAGAGTTCATAGGAAAAACAATAGACAGCAAAGAGCTACACTTTGAGCAAACCCCAGAGACCTCTAGAGGTTTCTCTTATGCATTCTTCCATTGATTTCTGATGTGCACATATGATTGAGAAATCTACCTGAGCCTGGCCAAAGAATCACATAAATGGATCAGACACAGCAAAGTCTGGGGCCCATCTAGTGTCAACTTTACCATATGTTGGAAGCAGCCACAGTAGAAAACATTGGCATAGCATCAGCTTCAGAAGCTTATTATATTACTTTTGTAGTAGGAAAAAGTTAGCTTTTCTATTCCCATCGAACAAAACTTGAAAAGCAAGCCCTAAAATGATCAAACTATTTCCGTGTAACTTAACAGTGTTCCAGAACAAACTGTGAGAATATGTAAAGGAATATTACACGCCCAACAAGGTAAAATCACTGCACTATAAAAAATGTAAAGGCATGCAAAGAATCAGAAAAATATGACTAACTACAAGGAGAATAACTGATCAATTGAAACTCAGAACTAAAACATGAATGAACTTCAGAACCTTAAGAATACTTTGATAGATCTATGTTGTGTACTTTACATGTCTTGCGGGGAGCCTGGGTGGCTCAGTTGGTTAAGCGTCCAACTTCGGTCCAAGTCATGATCTCAGTTTGTGAGGTTTGAGCCCTGTGTTGGGCTCTGTGCTGACAGCTCAGAGCCTGAAACCTGCTTTGGATTCTGTGTGTGTCTCTCTCTCTGCCCCTCCTCTGCTCACACTCTGTTTCCCTGGTGTCTCAAAAATAAATAAATGCAGGGACGCCTGGGTGGCTCAGTCGGTTAAGCGCTGGCTTCGGCTCAGGTCATGATCTCACGTTTCGTGGGTTCCAGCCCCGCGTCGGGCTCTGTGTTGACAGCTAGCTCAGAGCCTGAAGCCTGCTTCGGATTCTGTCTCCCTCTCTCTCTGACCCTCCCCTGCTCGCACTGTCTCTCTCTGTCTCTCAAAAATAAATAAAAAACATAGAAAAAAATTAAAGAAAAATAAATAAATAAATGTTTTAAAAAATAATAAAAAATAAATGTATTGCGATTTACTTGTCAATTATACATCAACAAAACTAGAAAAGAACCATAAGAATACATACTTTATGATTTTACATATATAATATTTTAAAGAGACCCTACTAAAATATAATGCTTATAAATACATAATGTTTTTTGTTTTCGACATATTGTTAAGACACATTCAAATCAAAGGGTAGGAAAAATGATGAGCTAGAGTGTATTAGGCTAAGTGAAATAGGTCAGTTAGAGAAAGACAAATACCATATGGTTTTACTCGTTTATGGAATTTAAGAAACAAAACAGAAAGAGAAGGAAGACAGAAAAAAGAAGAAAGGTGAACAAACCACAAGAGACTCTTAACAACAGAGGACAGACTAAGGGTTGATGGAGAGAAGTGGGTGGGAGATGGGGTAGATGGGTGATGGGTACTAAGAAGGGCACATGTGGGATAAATGCTGGGCGTTGTATGTATTTGAGAAATCACCGCATTCTACTGAAACCAATATTGTGAAACCATTACTGTAAACATGTAATGTATATATTTGTATACATACAAATTCTTCTATTCGTCCTGAGGTGCAGCAGTATCTCTTGAGGAAATGCTCCACTGGTTTACTTCCCCAAAACTCCGTTAATACTGAGAGTTCTGAAAAAAGTAAATTTTAAAATGCTGTCAGCATTTGGGTTGTTTTTGTTGAGAAGCAGATTTACAGAGGGTCTCATTCTCATTCTTTGACTCTTGATTTTCTTACAAGAGTTTCTGTTTTCATATATTTGTCGGTATTGTATGATTGTTGCTCTAGTATTCTGCTCTTCAGTGCTTTTAGTTGAAATCAGTAGGAAGGATATGCTGATGTACCCTCACTATGTCTTGCCTGCAACCGGAACACCTACAGCACGTGCTTTATTCAAATCAAAACAGGAACACTATCTATTACGCACTCTGTGTATCACTGATTCATAAAGAACAACAACAACAAAAAAGGACAGTTATTTTTGATTTTTTAAAGGCCCAGACAACCAAGATTATTGTAAATATGATTATGAACTGTGTAATTATATTGAAAGAATATTTTCCCTATAATACACATTTAATAACATGTATTCGGTCAGTGTTTCATATCAAAATTTTTTTCATTGATATAAATGTTTTGATTTGCTTATTAGCAAAAGGTGAATAACATATATGTGTGTAACAAAGCAAAAATTCTGCTAGACTACATAAAAGACCTGCATTAAACATTGCTTTAATAGCACTTTTTTACTATTCCTTTCTGGTGGTTATCAAGTAAAAAGTGTTTTTCTTTTAAAACAGTTGTAAATGCTTTAAGATTTAAAGATAGATGTTCCAAACTTTTTTCATATTTTAAAGTTTGAAAGAGTTTCCTAAAAATATACATTCTTTGTTTACCACATTGTTTGAATCTGGAGTAAAGCTCTAGACCTTTACCTAGATTAGGTATCAAGAAACTAAAGTGAAATAATGTATGTTGTTGTATAAGGAAGTCCCTGGGTGTCAGATGGGGGTGTTTTAAGGATCATTATTTAAGAAATATTGAGGTAGATGCTGGAGTAGTTACAGTGCTCTCCAAAACACTCTACAATCATGACAAGGAAAAGGTCCACAGACATCTGTACATTATTTAATATTAATCTTAAAATTCTTTTGTTTTCATTAAAATGTATTTATGAGAGATATATCTTAGCTCAAATTTTACATCCATTGGTTTATTTTTCCTTTCCAATCATCATTGGATGGAAAAAATTTTCCTATTCAAAAATTCTAGAATGTGAGGTGCAAAAATCATAAAAATGGAACATAATGGTGATGAAGCTACCAGAGAACACACATTTTATAACTCCAGGCAACAGATTAATTCGTTTATCTTTATTTTGCAAATATAACATGATTCCTCTATAATGTTTCAAAAACAACCATTGTTTTACCATATTTATTATGATAAATAATATTCTGTGAATATTGTTTTTATTCAGAAGCAAAATAGCTTATAACGAAAGAAAAAGGAAAAATGGGATTTATAAGGAATGGTGTTATTATTTGACACAGTTCATTTCCTGCATTACAGATTCTATAATCTTCATCTAGACAAACATGCATTATTATAGTGCCTTTTTGATTACAATTTAAATGAAGATACTCTAAACTTGGGAAAATTAAGAATGTTCTGTCCTTACAGGAGAAATGGAATGTATAGACTGAAGTAAGTTGAAATTCACTACATTTTTACTTTTATGATGCAAAATTAAAACTACAATAAAAAATTATCATGAAAACTTAAAATATTCTACAGGTTCAAGTATTTGGGCCGGAATTATCAAAAAATTATATCTGTTCTTTGTTGCGCTAATTTTTTGAGACACAAAATTAATCTTACATTTGTAACCATGGTGAAACCTTAAAATGTTTCTCAGAATGCTTCTTTTGGTTTGTTTTTGGGTTTTTTTTTTTTTACAACACTTTTGGTTCTATTTTAGACCCCGAATGCTTTCATTGTCATCTCTTAGCAGTCAAGGGACTACATAAAAGGACTTTTAGGTGAAAGAGGTGATAGTTTTTCCAGGCTCTTGGATAGACATCAAAGGAAGAGGGTTTTATTTTATTCCCTGTGATTTTCTTTAGGTTTGTGGAGCCAGCAAGTATCATCAAACTTCCAGTTCAAAATGAAGAAGAAGAAAACGGTCTCAAATTGAGAAGAAAGTTTTTGAAAGGGGTATTAATAGATCTCTGCACACAAAAACACCCCTGAATGAAAGAAAATGCTTTCATTTTACAGAATTGTTTGAAATATAAGAATGCCATGTTTCCAGACAAACATATGGTAAAATCATACTATTCTCTGTAGCTGTCAATCAAACAATTGTACCTAGGAGAAAGGGTGCCTCAAGGAACTCATGAACTAGCAGCTGAGTGAAGACAAGCGCACTTGACAGCTGTTTTAGATGCAGCTTTCTTTATGGAAGGGCAGCTTTGCTAATCAGGAGTACACAGAAGAATTCCTAGTTTCACATAGGTGAAGCCTCTTCCAGCCACTGTCAGCCTGGCATTCTCATTGTTGCCACCATTAATCAGATGTGATTATTTTTAATATAAGGACATTCATGGGGTGCCTGGGTGGCTCAGTCTGTTAAGTGGACTGCCTTCGGCTCAGGTCGTGATCTTTCCTTTCCAGAGTTCAAGTGCAGAGCCCACTTCGATCTTCTGTTTCCCTCCCTCTCTACCCCTCCCCTGCTTGTTCTCTCTCTCTCTCTCTCTCTCTCTCTTTCAAAAATAAATAAAAATTAAAAAATACATTCATCTCTTCAAGGAATTGAGTAGAATGATTGAGGATAGTTACTGTTCCCCAAAGCTTTCTCTTCCTTAAGTCTGATTCAAAGCAAATATATAACAGACAGTGATAGAGGTATATAAAGCTCTCAAGAGATCATCGAGTCGATGTAAACATGCCCATACATAATTGAACATCTGAAGATATGAATTGTAATTATTAACAGTCACTGACATGAGGCCATGTTTGTCTGTATTGTTGCATTATTTTCATTTTAAATATAAATGTTACCAAATATTTCCTTCTTAGATGAGTGGAAAGAAATGGGCCCAATTTCTTACCTTGTGCAGGTAATCTATAAAGAAGTTAGAGACACTCTGTCATTTAAGATAATTCTATTCACATGTTTGGGAAATCGAATGTCCTACTCAGCAATGATGTGTAGTGTAACCAACAAATGGCATGGCACAGGCACTAAAGAATCAGAGTGTGGTGCAGCCGGTGTATCAACAGTTGTCCTCCTGATGTACCTCTAAGTTCACAGAGGCTCACTTTTCAATAGTCAGCTCCAATTTTCTTTAAATGTATTTTATTTATTCTTGAGAAAAGAGAGAGAGAGTGCAAGCAGGGGAGGGTCAGAGAGAGAGGGAGATTCAGAATCTGAAGACAGACTCCAGGCTCTGAGGTAGCTGTCAGCACAGAGTCCGATGTGGGGTACGAACCCATGAACTGTGAGATCATGACCTGAGCTGAAGCCAGAAGTTTAATCGACTGAGGCACCCAGGCTCCAATTTTCAACATCTGCAAAATTATTGCTTTCTGTGCTCTTTTGTGGCTTTTCATTTATTTCTGCCAACGTTGTATTAGTCAAATGACCAAAGCAGAAAATAAATTTGTTAGGTGGCTTATAAAAGAAGTAAAGTAACAGAAATCAGAGCTGCTGGTGAAGGGATGGCCCTGCTGTCATGGAACTATGAAGATATTTTGAGCAGTCCTCATGTCTATGCATTGATTGCTTAGGATTCAGCATCCTGGGATGGAACGTTTTTTGGGTGAACCTCGGTTCACTAGAACTCACATTATTATACCAGAAAAGCATTGGTTTAAAATTTAATATTATACTATCCTGCTGTTTAAAAGTCCTCAGACAGGGAGACTGGGTGGCTCAGTGAATTAAACGTCTGACTCTTGATGGCGACTCAAGTCAGGATCTCACCGTCATAAGATTGAGCCCCACATCAGGCTCTGCATTGATTGTGGAGCCTGTTTGGGAATCTCTCTCTCTCTCTCTCTCTCTCTCTCTCTCTCTCTCTCTCTCTCTCTTTATCCCTCCCTTGCTCACACTTTTTCTCTTTCTCTCAAAATATATAAATAAAACACTAAAAGGTTTATAAAAATAAGTTCTCAATTTTTCCATTCCTTACTCTATAATCCTCCCTATTTGGTAGATTCTTCTCCCTACCAAGCATTTCTGTGTATTTATTGAAAAATTTTGAGCCTTATTCCAATTCTTTCTTTTATGGTTTTTCACTTACTTCATTGACTTTCTTATTATTTTCCTGAACATACATACATACATATATACTTAAACACATAAAGTCATTTTCTTCTCCCAAAGGAACTTTCTCCTTTGCCGAATTGTATAGTTTCCCCCATCATATAATGAGATGATAGTATAGGGTTGCTATCTTCCCATATTTGTGAACTGTGTGTGTCCTAAAAGCATCTAGTATTACAAGGGGTGAGTGGCCTTATTTTGTGGATTTTTCATAGTAATGGTCATGTATTCTTACTTCCCTTTATAAAACTAGTAGTAAACTTATTTAAACTATTCATGTCCAGGAGTTTGTCAGCAATGAAAATATCTATACTTAAATATTTAAAATAATTTTTTTCAGTACTAACATGTGGAAAATTAAAAGCACATGAGTTTGAGAACAATACAAATTATAAACATTGAATATTAAATATTGCATTTAAACAGTTTGTAATAGGAAAGCATTTACTAATTGCTGATCCATATATAATATGAAGCTAGGAGAAAGTTAAAAACAACTGAACTAATGTGGTCTGGGCCCAGTTAATCTGTGAATGATTAATGCACTTGCTTTGAGCCTGGTGCTAATGAGGCCCATATCACAGGCTTGATCTCCTGGGCTGATTAGGTTGGCTCTCCACCATTGCCACAGTATTTCACTTCTAACTTCATAAGGAATTCTTGCACATATGTCACTGGTCATAAGGACAATCACGTTACAGAATATAGAGTCACGTTGCCAAATTCACCAGCTCAACTGGTCAAACAAAGCCTGCACTCTTACAGGGGCGGGTCAATAACCTTTATTCATCAATAACAGTTTCACTTCTACTGGTACTGCCATTGTTAAACATGAACAAAACCAGTGTATGTAGAATGCTTGATAGGGTGTAAGTAGTGTCTTCACATATCCTATACCATTTTATTTTATTATTTTAAAACATTTAATGTTTATTTATTTTTTTAAATTTTTTAGTGTTTCTTACTTATTTTTGAGAGACAGAGAGAGACAGCGTGAGCAGAGGAGGGTCAGAGAGAGAGAGAGACACAGAATCCAAAGCAGGGTCCAAGCTCTGAGCTAGCTGTCAGCACAGAGCCCAAAGTGGAGCTCGAACCCACCAACCCATGACCTGTGCTAAAGCTGGACACTTAACCGACTGAGTCACCCAGGTGCCCCAATGTTTATTTATTTTTGAGAGCAAGAGCAAAAGAGAGCATGAGCAGAGGAGGAGCAGAGAGAGAGGGAGACACAGAATCCAAAGCAGGCTCCAGGTTCCCAGCTGTCAGGACAGAGCCCAATGTGGGGCTTGAACCCACAAACCCTGAGATCAGGAAATGAACTGAGGTTGAACGCTTAACTGACTGAGCCACCCAGGTGCCCCAAACATTTTATATAAACATTAGAAGATACTTAAACTTTGTGCAACCATCCTTTCCAATTACACACTGGTAGCCCATTGAAAAGTAGAAGATAATTTGAAACAAACTTCAATAATGGGGTCATTAAAACTGTTGAATATAATTTAGTTATTACCTCACTGTTCAAATATTGTTTGCATGTCAAACTTAGTCATACTTGGTGATACTTCAGTTTCAATCATTTTTTAAAATTTTTGATTCAATTGTTCTGGCTATACCTTTCTTAAAGCTTAAAGCACAGCAGACTACAATGACTAGTTTTGTTCATTTTTAAACAATGAATCAATTAATGAATATCTGAACTAGAGCACAGATATATTTCAAAAGTTAGCAGTTAGTTGTCTTAAAATTTCTGTCAAATGATTTTTTGTTGCATTTGCATGAACTACTCTCCTAAGTTCCCTATATTATTGCATATCTTGCCTGAGAAGATTGTGTGGTCTTTAAGAACAGTATTATCAAGGGGAACCTGAACTGCTCAGTCGGTTAAGTATCTGACTCTTGATTTTGGCTCAGGTCATGATCTCGCTGTACCTGAGCCTCTTGAGCCTCATGTCATATTTTGTGCTGACAGCCCAGAGCTTTCTTGGGGTTGATTACTCCTAAAACAATTGCATAATTTTAAAAGAAAATATGGTGGCAATATGGATGCTCAAAAACTGAGCCACCCAGGTGCCCCTCAACTGTCATTTTTAATAACATGGTTGGATGTAGTAACAGGAATAGGGATCACACAAGGCCCTTACACCTACTAGGCAGCTCAGCATGGACAGTGTCAAGTTTAATAACAAAACACAAACATCTAGCTTGCAGAATGAAGGCAACTTGACACATTTTTTGAGATTCCAGAGTACCAGTAAAGGACACTTGCTCTCTTCTGTTTATCACTCTGAGACTTTGCACTAGTTCTGGGGCATATTTCTTGAAACATTTTCAGCTTCTTTTCTGTCTTGCTTTATTTTTTGAGGACATGTTTACAAAGTTAAGACCCCAACAAAATAACATTTGAGAAGAATACTGGATTGCTTCATCATTTTCCTCCTTGTTATATGTTGAAAATAAACATTATGAAGGTCACAAGGGGACTTGATTTCCTCTAGGAAGTCTTACTTTGTTTACAATAAGTCCCTCTGCTTCTCCATGTATGGTGACCTGAGTCCAACAAATCAATTTCAGTAGAAGCAGCATTTTCAAAGTTATGAGCTCAAAGCAAAATCGCAAAGGTAAGAACTATTTATGTACTAAATTTGCAGTTTTTAAGGAAGTTGAGGGTGGACATGAAACATGCAAAAAAATCTGTTGATATTTAATATCTGTCACCAGGATTATGTCACTAGCCACATGCAAAACCAAAAACAAACAAAATGCTGAAAAAACATCAGCACTTATTTCCAGCTTTAGTAGTTACTTAATACCGTGATGGAAGGTGAGACATCTACATTTAAACATCACTCTGTAAAGTATGATTTCACTTAAAACAATTAGCTGTCCTAAATTCGTATTTTATTCCAAGCATTTTTATGCATTTACAGAAAGTAAAGGGATAGTGGGCATGAGTTGGTTTCATTAGCAAAAGAAGAACTTTAAATGTTTAAAAGATACCACTTTTATATTATCATATGATGTCTCAGAGAAAAACAGTTAATTCCAATAATGTTTGATATTTTAATCCAAGTTACTAAATCAAATCTTTGAAAATTTGAATGGTATATTGAGTTAGGGATTCAACACTGAAATTAATTCAACATTAATTTTTTTAATGTTTGTTTAAATATGATAGAGAGAGCACACGAGTTGGAGGGGGTGCAGAGTGAGGGAAACAGAAGCTCTAAAGTAGACTCCGTACTGTCAGCACAAAGCCCAATGAGGAACTCAAACCCACGAACTGTGAGATCATGACTCAAGCCAAAGTCGGATGCTTAACAGGCTGAGCCACCCAGACTCCTTTGAATATTAATTTTTTTATTTGCAATGATAAGAATACTGATTTCCTGAGAGCACAGCATTATGACATAAAGCATTGGCATAGAAATGTGCTTCGGATTGCTGGTGGTGCACACAAAGCTAATCATTTTGTCCACACAAATGGAACCCCTCTATCAATCTAAATATAAACTGGTTGTTAAAATTGACAAACATTCTTATATATGCACAGCTATAGCTATTAAACTACAAGAATTAGGCAATGAAGCTGTTATTAACACAAAAATGCCTGTGCCATTGCAGTAAATGTCATCTTTCTTTGTTACTTATTACCAATTAAATTTTAGAAGTGATTTTCCCTTGTAATTAGCAAAAAGAAAGTTTTCAAAAAGAAAGATATTAAAATGTATTTCTCCAAAAAATAAAAAAGAAGATGAACAAATTAATCTATGAGAGGTTGAAGAAGGTACAAGTATAACATTGAAATTTTAGTGTTGTGATTTGAAATACTTCATATTTCAAAAAATCTTGATGGATTTCTTATTTTTATTGGTTAAGTCCATACTGGAATAGAAAGCATTTGAATAGGATTCTGATTTTCAGTATCTATGTTTGCCAAAACATTCAAAATAATAAACTTTAAAAACTAATTTATAAATTTTGACTCATAAAAATAATTGTTAGAGATATACTCAGAAGGGAGGCCAAAAAAACATGGGATGGAATATTTACACATTTTTTTAATGTAAATAGTTAGAATTCATAATCTTCTCCATTTAGTATTATTTCATCTGAGTTTATTGGGGATTTCAACATCTGTTGAGACATTTTATTCAATTAAAAATATTATGACCTGAAGGGTCCCTGGGTGGTTCAGTCAGTTAAGTGTCCAAATCTTGATTTTGGCTTTGTTCATGATCTCATGGCTGATGTGTTGAGCCCCCAATTGAGCTCTACATTGACAAGGTGGAGCTTCCTTAGGAATCCCTCTTCCTTTCCCTCTGTTCCTCCTCTCTTTGCATGGGTACCCTCGCTCTTGTTCTTTCTCTCTCAAAATAAATAAATAAACTTAAAAAAAATGTGTTCTGAATAAGCAGTCATATGAAAAATACAGCATAGGGAATATATTATAATAAAAAATATTATGACCTGCAACAGAAAAGTCAATTGAAGATAATTATTTTGAATATTTTAAATAATTTTGAATAATTTTGAGTATTTAAAATAAAAGTTTGAAGAATATTACAAGGAATTTCATAAAAACATAAGTAGAGCATATTTAAAAATTATACTCCCAGATAAATATCAATTCCATAGTATTAAACACATTATATATTATATAAAGTGATTAATATATATACATATAAGGGCACCTGGGTGGCTCAGTCAGTTAAGCATCCAACTTTGGTTCAGGTCATTATCTCGCAGTTCGTGAGTTTGAGCCTCATGTCAGAGCCTGCTTTGAACTCCTTGTCTTCCTTTCTTTCTGCTCCTTCCGTGTTCACACTCTGTCTCTCTCTCAAAAAAATAAATAAACAATACAAAATTTTAAAATATATGTATACATATAATATACACATATACATCAAGAATAATGATTCTGTGATTCTGCTTATGGTATTTTTAAATAATGTTCAAATAAAAATAAAAAAGAATCTATTTTTAAAAATTTAATGTAGGCAGTTATATTTTGTTTTTGAAAGAATATTATCTTTGAAAATAATTTGTAAGAAGAACTGTTTGAAAATTATAGCAAAATAAAATGTGTCATTAATAAGTAACTATTTAATAAAACTGTATTATTTTAATTATTTTAACACACTCTTTCTCACTCAGAAGTGTCCTGACTTAGATGGCACTTTATATAATCACAATATTCTTAGTCATCACTTCCTGCACCAAGATCTAAATTAAGAGCCAATGTACTCGATGGAATATTTGAGAGAATATTTTCTCACAAAGTGTAATAATCAAATTTGAGTGCTACACAATTTTAGAGAAGAAAAAACTGGGGTGACTACACCAAATGAAGCAAAGTTAATAAACAGAGAACAAAAATTTAGAATTAACCTAAAAAATTTTGTCAAAGAGATGAAAGGGTGTATGTGTAAAAATAAGAAAAAATGGTCATGAAGAAAGGCCAATAAAGAAATAAATAAGGCCAATAATAAGAAAGGCCAATAAAAAAAGAAAATCATGAGACATACTCTAGCTGAAATACAAATTTAGTGGATGGATTGAAGAATAGTCTGCATGCAGACCAAAATAACTTTAAGCATTAGAATATTGGGTCAGTATCTTTCAGGAGCAACAAAGGGATAAAAATATCAAAGGAGAGTCAAAAAGTATGGGTGATGGTATGAAACAGAAGTGTCACGGTCTCTAAATTAGGAGATCCAGGACAAAAGCCAGAGAGGCAGGAAAGAAAATATCTAAGGAAATAGACTCATGCAACACAGATTCAGAGTTTCTCCTATTAAAAAAAGTTAATTCAGACTGAAACGCTCCCTATGCTGTCATACAAAGTAGATTTTGTAATTGCTATGTATAGACACATTTTATTTAAACTGAAGACTTAAAAGATAAAATCTTCCTTAAAGAAAAACCCAACCACCCATATGGGAACAAAATACAGGTGTATTTCAATTTTCTCATTAGCAATAGTTCAGTAAACAGGGAGTAGTAGTTTCACTGTACTGAAGGGAAAGACACTCAAGTCAAGATACTATTTTAATCGTATGCAACTGCCATTTAAAAGTGAAAACAAAACGTTAGCATGCAGCATCTCAGAATTTTTAAACTCATATGAAGACTCCCTTGGAAAATAATCTTGGATGAGGGCGTCTAGTATGAAGAATAAGTCCAGAATTCTTCAAGATAAATGGATATGTAACCTATGCCAGGTGTTTGGTTTCCAACACTATTCTATCTTGAAATACATCAAATGCAATGTCTTTTCTTGAATAAAACCTGACTGACACATAGGTCAAAAAACAAAAACAAAATCCAAAACAATAGATCCAGAGGATATAATGATGAAACATATTATCATTTTTCAAGTGAAAAATATTAATCTTACAACACTATTTCAAAAATATTAAGCAAAAAGCTTACAGAACTTGGGTGAAGAAAATTATCTGTATAGTCAAAAATATTTCTTGTACATAATAATAGATGAAGTGAATAAAAGCTAAGTAAAAATATTGAAAAGTTAATAACAAAAGGATAGCTCTAAAGATGCCTTAGGTCAGTGCAATAAAAAACTATCAAATGTAATTTGTGTAAAGAGAAATATATGAAACACTTTAGACTCAAATGAAAACAAAACTACTATATGTTAAGATTTGACAGATA
Organism: Suricata suricatta; assembly: GCF_006229205.1. Classification (NCBI taxonomy): domain Eukaryota; kingdom Metazoa; phylum Chordata; class Mammalia; order Carnivora; family Herpestidae; genus Suricata; species Suricata suricatta. The sequence goes on from NC_043700.1 coordinate 67,124,695, forward strand.
CCAAAAAGCGGTACACACAGGGAAATCTGTTAACTGGAAATACATATATTACAATAACAGCCAGTAACGCAAACACCTGAGTGGTCCTACTAGAAGAAAATAGAAGAAAATTAAAAATTAAAGATAGACATAAGTGAAAAAATACATTAAGAATACACAAGGAGCCTGCTTCAGATTCTTCTTCCTCTCTCTCTGCTCCTCACTTGCTCACACTCTGTCTCTGTCTCTGTCTCTCTCTCAAAATTAAGCATTTTTAAAAAAAGGAACACACAAATTATTAAAATAGAGAAACTACCTTAGAGCTTAAAAACCTGATATTGACACGAAATAGGGAAGGGATCTAAAATTGAATTATTTTAATTACAATATGAACTTATACTGTTTCTATTTGTTTCTCTAACATGTATTCCTATAGACATATATATCAAATATATTTTCAGAAGTATGTATACATATATAATTTCAAACATGCAGACATTAAAGAAAAAACATAATATACAAATTTATTAAGTATATAGTTGATAAAACCATAAATACAAACATTTCAAGAAACATAAAATGTAAAATCAGCATAAGAAAAAATAGGACATAAGAAAAAAATAGGGCACCAATAACTATTAAGATCATTAAAATAAGAATAGGAGATTGGAATATGAATTACTAAGCTTGAGTTAATAAACATGAAATTTTTTTAAAACATAGAAAATATGCATAATAATAGAGATCTTTACCTTGTCCCTAGTCTTAAATGTAAAGAGTCCTTTAGCTGCAAATAAATTATGGTGTTTCCTGTAGGTTTTTGGTATAAAGTCTGTTCTGAGAAATATAGTAAGTAATATAAGTCCTGGCAAACAAAATCAGATAAGAGAGTGGAAATTGGGAATAAGAATGAAAGAGAAATATATTAATTCGTAAATTATGTATCAATCACAGATTTATAAACAAGCTAATAGAACAATAAGAGCCTTTGGTCAAGTTTCTAAATTCATGAATTATTCACACAAATTAACCACCTTACCCCATAAAAATAATAGTCATAGAGAAAAACTAGAATAAGATGCTAAATCCATAACAAAAAGAATTATGTAGAACATAACATACAAGATGTTGATGGAGAAAAACAGTGAACTCTAGGAAAGAATAAAAAAGTAGATTCAGAATAAATGGAGAGAAAATATGCAGTAACACCTGAACAAGGCAAGTATTTGCTTATAATGTTTGCTTAACAATTCATTGTTTTTTTAATTTTTTGTTTTACTCTTTTCCTTTCCTTTTCTTTTTTTTTTTTATTTTATTTTAGAGGTAGAGAGGGGCAAAGGGAGAGAAGAGAGAGAAAGAGAGAGAGAGAGAGAGAGAGAGAGAGAGAGAGAGAATGAATCTTAAGCAACCTCCATGCTCAGTGCAGAGATTGATGCAAGGCTCGAAAACCTGACCCTGGGATGGTGACCTGAGCCAGAATCAAGAGTCAGACACTCAACCAACTGAGCCCCCCAGGTGCCTCAATTCATTGTAATTTTAATTCAAACTAAGTTTTGCCCTTTAAGTTATGTCCATCATCAAATTTCAATTTATGGGCATAAATAATTTTCAACAATGAAGTTAGAAAAAAACTTGGTACTACAGATCTTAAGATAATTTCAGTATAATTTTTATTTTCATTCATTTGTTTCTATATTTCTTAATTGTAACTATACAGGGTAATATTCACAACTCTCTAGAAAGGAGAAGTTCGCCATAGCATTTAAAAGTACTGATTATATTCAACTTCCTTCCCCAGATCAATAACATTTATTACTTTTGGTGAAGAGTGGGCTAATCAAAAAAAGTAACATGTCAGTTTTTTCCCCATTCACATGTCGTTGTATCATACTCATTATTAGTTATGGCCCACTGCGTTGATTCACCCTCATCCTGTGGTCAAGTATGACCATTTCTAAATTTGTCCTGAAATACTTGCACAAAGACAAATTTGTCCCACCTGGTATTTGTGGTCTTTATTTTTCTTCCATGTGATTTACTTTGAACTTATTTCTTCTGAACTTAACCTTGTTTATGCTTGTTTCCATCTCTAACATGTATTCATGAAGAAATATTAGGCCCAAGCCATTATAACTCAGGTTTACCCACAGAAATGTGAAGTCAAATAGCTATTTAAATATAGCCCAATTATTTATCTATAACATACTTAGAGACATTAAATATTATGTAAGAGAAACAGGGTATCTGGGTGTCTCAGTAGGTTAAGCATCTGACTTTTGATTTCAGCTCAGGTCATGATATCATGGTTCATGAGCTTGAATCTCATATTGGGCTTTGCATTGACAGCACAGAGCCTGCTTGGGATCCCCTCTCTCTCTCTCTCTCTCTCCCTCTGTCGCTCTATCTCTCCCCTAGTTGTGCATGCATTCTCTCTCTCTCTCTCTCAAAATAAATAAACAAACTTAAAAAATATTATGCAAGTGATTAATTGGTCAATGACATTTTTTTGTCAACTATTAGGATCCCAAGAGAAATCTATCAAATCAGGATATTCTATAACAGTTTAAATATGACAGATGTCTTCATGTAAGCATAGTGTCTATAGTACTTAAATGTTCTGTTAATTTCAAGCTCAAGACTACAATCAAGTGTATGACATTCTCTTTTCAAGACTGAATACTAAATACATAAGAAATATGGAGCTGTTGTGAATTGCTTTTATTTTTCCCCTGAAATTTATCCCCATATTAATAACTTGAAATTTTCATCTTTAAATTATTTTTTAAGATTTATTATTCTTTTTGAGAGACAGAGAAAGACAAAGCACGAGTAGGGGAGGGGCAGTGAGAGAAGGAGACACAGAAAACAAAGCAGGCTCCAGGCTCTGAGCTGTCAGCACAGAGCCCAACATGGGGCACGAAACCATGAATCATGTGATCATGGCCTGAGCTGAAGTCGGAAGCATAACTGACTGAGCCACCCAGGTAGGTGCTGCTGAAGTTCTTAGTTTTAAGTACAGATTTTTTGAGAGTGGCTTTAGAAGGAGTATCTCCAGAATATTACTGTTCTAATGCCCATCTATGGTTTGTGTATTTTTGGGAATGTGTTTTTCATTTTTAATAGATCAGTTATTTAATTAGGTTCTTTGTAAGAAATTTAGAACATCAGTTTGTGAGGACAAACTCCATTTGTGAAAGACAACGCAGAGCGGAGGTAACCTTGAAGCTGAGGAACAGCTTTGATTTTGGCAGAATTTGTGAGTCCTCATCTCTCTGAGCAACTTTGTACAGCCTTGCAATATCCTCTTTCGGTTTCTCCATGTCAAAGATCTCACCTTCCTGGTGTCTGGGTGTAGGCAGCTTCTTCTTCTTGAAGTGAGCATCACAGAGATGTTTTGAGATTCTCACACTGCTGATATCACTTTTGGTGGAAATGGCAATCACAAATTTCTGGTGTCTTCTACACAGAGGAACTCGATTGAGGGCCAGAGGCCCAGTCTCAAGTAGCAAACCACTGCTCCATGGCTTCAGGAAAACCACCCTCTTGCCTCCGTGGCCCCCAGGGAGGATGCTAAAAATGGTCCCAGGAATGATGCTAGCTCCCAGTTTTCTCTCCTGCCGCCTGAAGGTTTCTTGCCGTGACTCCACAGCCTCTGAGCACACCCCTCTGTAGGATAACGCCCAGGCCATTTTGCGAAGTTTAACCATTTGGGTACTCCCATTCTTGTCACCACCAAGTGACTTTGTGACAGTAGCAAGCACATTCTCCTTTTTCTTTTCAAGCCTGGATTTAGGTGCTGAATACGTCCCCTTGTACATGGCCTTTCTCGAATACATAGCCAATTGGGAATATCTGCCATTTCCTCTTTCTAGGACAGAATTTTGGCTGCAGTGGGACTTCTCCTTCTTTGGCGTTTTAGCCTTAAGGTGACCCTTCCTAAACTTGCCGCCAGCATCAGCTTTCTTGGCTTCAGGTTTCTTCTCCTTAGTATCTGGTTCTTCAGCTTTATCACTTGCCATCTTGCAAGATGGGAAAGAGCTTGAGACCATGTTTTTTAACTGGTCAGTGCTATAGGAGTCTCTGCAAGATCTGGACTAGTACAACTGGAGAGAATGAAAGGCTACATGGAAGAGCCAAAGACCAAGACCAACCTCATCTTGGTAGGTTGGCCTGTATGCACTGTATCAGCACCTTATTAGTAAACCACCCCAAACCATACAATATATGGATTTAATTTAATTTTCTTTGAGTCTCTACACAGAAGTACTTCACAGAATGAAAGTAGACACTTCATGGGATATTTTAAAACATGTAGTAAGTACACTTGTCATTAAATCAATCAGCACCTGCTGTTACACATAGCTTAGTTGCCTAAAAATAAATTAAATTTGAATATAAGATACCTTCATCTTTCTTCACATTTATATCCTTAGAATGTCAAGCATGAGTGTGAATTCCAAAGGAAATACTGTTGTATATTTTTTTTCAAAGAAGCAAAAGCTGCTTTTCCCATTCCTACTGTAAGCTGCTTTGAACATCATTTCCAATGAATGTGCCAATTTGGTGAATGGTGTGAGCCAAGGCTTGCTGATTTCAAAGCCAGCTTACATCACTGCAAATATTTCATTTCTGTTTTTTTGCATGCAGGATCAAAATGATGAAAGATGACTTGTTCTCTTATGATCTAGAAAAAACTTATTTTGGGGTCAAGAATCACTGACAACTTTACCAAATGTTTTCTTTCATGTTGTGTTTTCACTGACTCACTCACTCACTCACTTACTCACTTGGAGACCTTGAATTCACTATTATCAATCACTGCAAGTCCCTATCTCTACTCAGCTGGTAGTTTTGGAGACCAGAACTGTAGTGTAGGAGCAAGGAGCTGCCAAGGGCTGTTGGGGGCTGGAGCTCAGGACAGGTCTCCAGCCTCAGGAAAGAATTCAAATAAGAACACCAAGGAAAAAGCACAGTCATAAGAATCAGGCAATTATCATGTAGAAACAAAGATATTTAAGTAAAAACTGTAGCCTAAATATAGGGGAAGCCTAGACTTAGACCAATGAAACTTTGTTCCCTGAGAAGATGTTGGCCTACTGATAGCTGAATGCCAGGAAATCCCAGTGCCAGTCTTGGACTTTACTTGGTCCCTGTCCAACTACAAGCCCTTGTGAATTTTCTGGAGTCCTGAGTTATCTAGAGTTTTCAGTTAATAATGTGGACGTCAAATCTACAATTCCCTTTATTAAAGGAAACTGGAGTAATATTATTTTAAGCAAAAGAACACTGAGGCCTCAAAGAGTTCTGGCTCAAGATGGTGACATAGGATGGTTTTGAACTCACCTTCTCCAGGGACACACCAAATCCACACCCACTTATGGAATAATTCCTCCTGAGGAAGAAAAAAAACTGAAGTTTAGAAATGCACCTATAATATAACAGAGATAACAAGGTAAACAACTGAAGCTACCCTATCTTCCTTGCAAACAAACAAACAAACAAAAATACAAGTCTGATGATCAAAGGAGTACACTCATTTGGCTTGACCTCTACCCATCAATCAAAACATCAGATAACTGTACAACTTTTGATTTGCATTTTGCCTTTTGTGTATAGACCTAATGTTCATAACACAACAATTATCATCTTACCAAAGTTATATTCTCAACTTTTCTGTCCTTCCTTATACTGTTTTAATTGAAGATATTCAGAGACCATAATTCTTTCCCACTAAGTAAACGATGACTACATTTCTCTAATCCCATCCTCTCTTTCAAGCTCCAATTACATTATCTCTAACCAGCTTCTGTCATCTCTTACCACAAGCTGCCTCACAGTGGCAGCTTGTAATGTATCAATTTCTGATAAGTTTATTATGTTAAAAAACCCCTCATTAGTACATTTTTCATAATTAGCTGCCCTTTTATTGCAATGTCAAAATGGCCTTCCTATGAAATTTATTCTTTACTTGGCCACTTATGTAAGATTACAATACAGATCGAGTAATAAATTATACAGTATGAATTCTACTGTCTCTGTCATGATCCATTGGTTTGGACTGGTTTCTTTCTTTAAACTGTAGTTATTATTTAACATAATCATACAATTCGTTTGGCAAAATACAAAGGATTAAATATGCAAAAACAAGAACAAAGGATGGAAGGAAGAAAGGAAGGAGGAAGGAAGGAAGGAAGGAAAGATGGAGCGAGAGAGAAAGGGAGGGAGGTAAAGAAGGGCTGCATGACCTTTTTGTAGTATCCATCCACTTTCAAACTGGCTGGCAGTAAGGAAGATGAATAAAAGAAGAAACAAAACTAAAGTTGAGTGAAAGAGAAAAGATCTTTTTTTCCTATTGCTTCTTAGAGTTTTTAGAATTAGAAGATAAATAGAAGGTACTTTAAAAATGATTATAGATACATGGATTTTGTTCTTGGTCTCCCCGTGCATGAATCACTCCATCTCAGGATTTCTCAACCTTGGCACTATTGATATTTTGATCTAAATAATTTCTTGTGCATTGTAAGATGTTTAGCCACACTCTTGGCCTCTACCCTCTAGATGTCAACAGTACCCCTAAATTGTAACAACCAAAAATGTTTTCAGACTTTGCAAATGTCTTCAGAGGGGCAAAATTAGCTTCCATGGAAAATCATGTGATGACAAGTGTTAGAGAAGGCTGTGACTTCAGCCCATTGTTCAGATGAGCACTTGGCCATCTTGATTGCACTAAGGTATATATATATATATATATATATATATATATATATATATACACATGTATATGTGTATACACTAAGGCATATATATATATACATATATATATGTGTATATATATATGCTTAATATCTAACTCCACAGATTTTTATATAATTTCTCTGTGTTGCACCCTAGAACAATGTATTATGTACTTTAAAACTCTAAGAGTCTAACATACAGCCAGGGTTTAAACTCTGGCTTGGAGAGAGTTTGGCTCTGACCTTGACATGAGACCTCAAGCTGATGAAGAGACCGTATTTCTGTCCTCTAAACTCCTTTAGATTTTGGAGCATTATATTCACAGCACATGTTTCATTCCCATTAATTTATGCATTGAATATCTTGTGTCAGCACAAAATAAATCACTGAAATCTATGTCTCCAGAACATCAGACATTCAGTATACTTTGCATGGAAGAGTATCTTGAATTAAATTTACTGATGCATTAAGTATTAAGTAAAATTGCCTAGATGGAACAAAACTTTCCTTACTACTTGTACAGGACCTCACTTTATCTAGTGTTAAAGCAAGACAGGAAGTCAACTTCCTAACCCATGTTTAGAGGTACAGTTCGGTGGATAAACAATATATTTGAATACAATGGAATAGACAATTTATTTTTTGTTTATAAGACCCCAACTGCACTTCCTTGATGGATGTTCAAACCATTGTTTAAAGGGCAATAAAAAGAACTAAACACAAACTCAAAGGTGAATTATTTATTTTATACCTACAGATTTTTAAAATAATTATTTGAAATCAATGTGGTCTGTGAATTTAGCCAATTAACATATTGAATTCATTTCTCCATTTCATTGGATAAAAATCTGATGCTTCTGCAAATTTTAAAAATATTTGTTTATTTATTTTTGAGAGAGAGAGAGAGCAAGCAGGGAGAGGCAGGGAGAGACAGAAAGATTGAATCCCAAACAGGCTCTACACTGACAGCGTAGAGTGGGGTCCAAATGCAGAAGCTGTGAGATCACGACCTGAGCCAAAATCAAAAGTCAGACACCAAACTGAATGAGCCAGCCAAGCATCCCAAGCCTCCCCCGTTTTTTACCTGTGATCCTAAGTGTTGGGACCTACATGTACTGATACTTTGTTTGTAAACTATTTTCAGCTTCTGCTCTAAATCTCCTCTGAAGTTCTTTGTTTTCCTATTGCTTCTTATTTGGATGATCAACCAAAATTTACAAACAGCTCAAAGCCTCAAACTCCTTAGGATATCAATAATTTAAAGTGATATTTCAGGGGTGCCTGGGTGGCTCAGTCAGTTAAGTGTATGACTTCAGCTCAGGTCACAATCTCATGGTTCCTGAGTTCGAACTCTGCATCAGGCTCTATACTGACAGCTCAGAAGCTTAGAGCTTGGAACCTGCTTCAGATTCTGTGTGTCTTCCTCTTTCTCTGCCCATCTGCCATTCATGCTCACTCTCTCTCTTTCTCTCTCTCAAAAATAAACATTAACAATTTTTTAAAAATTAAAAATAAAGTGATATTTCAAAAAATATGACAATGTTTAAGTATAATGTCAATCTTCTGAAAAAATGATGTTTGTTTAATGAAGATTCTTTAACTGTAATAAGGTATCAGGATTATTAATAAAAATAAGTGCACTTTAAAGTATAATATGACTTTTAAAAACCTTTAGCATTCTTTTTATGTGAAACATATAATCTTAAAATTAACAGAGTACCCAGCACAGATGTCTGACAGAAGTGTTGCAGAAGATTTCACTGCAATCACTCCCAGATTACTGCCATAGAAGTGCTAAATTAATGGTGTCGAATTCACAAAGTACACATACATTCTTAATAATTGCATATTTGCAAGCCCCACTTTAATAAAACATGAGATTCTGTCAGATCTTTATCATAAAAGAAATCATTGAAAGGGGGCCTGAGTGGCTCAGTCAGTTAAGCGTCCAACTTCGGCTCAGGTTATGACCTCACATTTCCTGATCTTGAGCCCTGCATCAGGCTCTGTGCTGATAGCTAGGAGCCTGGAGCCTGCGTCAGATTCTGTGTCTCCTTCCCTTTCTACCCATCCCCTGCTCACCTCTGTCTCTCTTTCTGTCTCAAAAATAAGTAAAAATTTAAAAAATTAAAAAAAAAGAATCATGAAGATTGGGGAGCCTAGGTGGCTCAGTCAGTTAAGCATTCAGCTTCAGCTCAGATAATGATTTTGCAGTTCATTGGTTCAGGCCCTGGGTTGGGCTCTGCCCTGACAGCTCAGAGCCTGAAGCTTGCTTCGAATTCTGTGTCTCCCTGTATCTCTCTGTCTCTCCCTCGCTAGTGTTCCCTCTCTCTCTCTCTCTCTCTCTCATTCTCTCTCTCTCTCTCTGTCTCAAAATTAAATAAGCATTAAGAAAAGAATCATGAAGATTAATTTCAGCTGAAATTAAAAAAATCACACGTTTGAAGTCCACATTTGGTTGATGGAAATTAAACACAGGTTTGAAATATAATTAAAAATATATCAATGCTATAAAATGTAGTACACTTACAAGTTCTGTCAGTTTTTACCGATATTAAAAATGTCTATAAAACTTTATTGAAAATCTGTGTCCATTTTAATGTCCCATTTTCTAAGTTCCTGTAATATTAACTTGAACTGCATAACTTGAATTTTTAAAATTACTTTTATAGTGTTACATTAGTTTCAGGCATACAATATAGTGATTCAACAGTTCCATACATCACCTAATGTTCATTATGACGAGTGTACTCCTTAGTCCCCATCACCTGTTTTTTTTTTTAATTTGTAATAACAGTTTATTGTCAAATTGGTTTCCATATAACACCTTTAACCCAATACCACCTCTGGTTAAATCTTTATTACAATATTCTTTAGGTAATGTAGTATAATGTTTGCTATTGTTTTATAGTTTTAGTTTGAAGCCCCACAGAAGTGGTGACTATTCTGACTTTGCAATCTTCAGATATTTGAATTGATACACAGTTGTATGAATAAAAAATAAGTAGAAATCTACCCCAGTCTTGAAGATCTATTAAGTAATATTAAGTATAATTATATTGATTCTTATGTTTTGTTACTTATGTAATACATTGTTTCCTTGTTAGTATTTTTTTACTGTAAGCAAGTATAATTTGGTTTCAACAATTTCTTTTTAAAAAATTTTTAATGTTTGTATTTGAGGGAGAGACAATGCGTGAGCAGGGGAGGGGCAGAGAGAGACAAAGTCAGAATCTAAGGCAGGCTCCAGACTCTGAGCTGTCAGCAGAGAGCCCTGAATTGGGGCTCTACCCCATGAACTGCGAGAACATGACCTGAGCCGAGATCGCACACTTAAGGGACTGAGCCACCCAGGCACCTCATCAGTAATTTCAATTAATTTTACAAAGTTAATTATTATGTAAATTTGAACATTAATGACACATGCAGATAATTCTCTTTAAGCACTTTTTTGCTTCCCATGTGTAGTAGAAATAGCTTTTCACACATGGAAACCTGATATGACAGGAACATAACCCTATTTCTGGGAATGGGAAGAAGACTCCCTTTTCAGAAATGACGCCAGCGTGCATGAACAGCAATAGCCTGAGCTGCTTCTCCTGCAGGCTCGGAACACCCAAAAATCCCAGCAAACTACTTCCTCATAATTGATGAATGGTTATAGTAAGTTTTCAGAATACAAAGTTAATAAAGAAAAATCAATCACTTTCCTATATACCAGTAATGAACATGTGTCATTTGAGATTAGAAAAAAAACCCACAATATCATTTACATTAACATCCCTCAAAATGACACTCTTAATTATAAATCTAACAAAATATATACAAGATCTATGTGAAGAAAGCTACAAACTCTGATGAACTAAGTCAAAGAACAAATAAACAAATGAAGAGATAGTTCATATTCATTGATAGGAAGCTCAGTATTTTTAAGATTGTCACTTCTTCTTAATCTATACATTCAAGGCTATTTCAATCAATATCCCAGCAAGTTATTTTATTGTTATTGACCCAGTGATTGTAAAGTGTATATAGAGGCAAAAGGTCTAGAAGAGCCAGCACAAGGTTGAAGGAGAAGAACAAAGTTGGAAGACTGATACCACTCCACTTAAAAACTTACTATAAAGCCACAGTAATAAAAAAAAAGTATTGGTAAAATAAAAGACAATGGAACAGAATAGAGATAAACGGAACAGAAAGAATATAAAGCCCAGAAATAGATTCACATTCATATAGTCAACTGAACATTAACAAAAGCAAAAGAAATACAATAGAGCAAAGACAGTCTTTTTAACAGATGGTGCTGGAATAGCTGGATGTCCAAATGGAAAGGAAAGGAAAGGAAAGGAAAGGAAAAGAAAGGAAAGGAAAGGAAAGGAAAGGAAAGGAAAGGAAAGGAAAGGAAAGGAAAGGAAAGGAAAGGAAAGGAAAAGAAGAAAGAAAGAGAAAAAGAAAGAAAGAAAGAAAGAAAGAAAGAAAGAAAGAAAGAAAGAAAGAAAGAAAGAAAGAAAGAAAGAAAGAAAAAAGGAAGGAAGGGAGGGAGGGGGGAAATGAGAAAGGAAGAAAGAAAGAGTCTGAACATAGACCATATACCTTGCACCAGAATTAACTCAAAATAAATCACAGACTTAAATGTAAAATGCAAATCTATAAAATTCCTAGAATATAACATAGGAGAAGCCCTAGATAAACTTGGGTATGGTGACAATTTTTCCAATATGACACCAAAGCCATGATACTTGAAAGAAGTATCTATTAAAGTTAAAAACTTAATAGATACCTCATCAAAAGAGTTACACATTGCAAATTAGCATGTGAAAAGATGTTTCACATCATATGTCATTAGAGAAATGCACATTAAAACAATGCTGAGATACTACCATATACCTATTAAATAACCACAATTTAACACACTGACAACATGAAATGCTGTGAAGATTTGGAATAATGGCTACTCTCATTTATTGCTAGTGGAAGGTTAATTGGGACTCCCACTTTGGAAAACACATTTGGCAAAATTTTTATAAAATTAAACATACTTTTACCATATAATTAACAATCATGATTCTTGATAGTTCAACCCAAAGGAGTTGAAAACTTGTGTCCACACAAAAACCAACACATTGATGTTTAGAGCAGCTTTATTCATAATGGAAGCAACCACAATGTCCTGTAGTAGGTGAATGAATTAATAACCTGTGGTACATCCAGACTATAGAGTATTATTGAGCATGAGAGAGAGACAGACAGACAGACAGACAGAAGAAAAAGACAGAGATTTTAAACCATGAAAAGACATGAAGAAATGCCTGCCTTCAAATGAAAAAAATCTCATCTGAAAAGGCTACATACCACACAATTACAACTACACAACATTCTAGAAAAGACAAGACTATGGAGACAGTAAAAGGATCAATGATCAATGATTGTCAGATGTTGAGTGGAAAAGGGAAGAATAGGCGGAGGATTGTTAGGATAGTGAAAATACTACGATACAATAATGATGAGAGAATATATAACACCAAGAGCTAATAGTAATGTAGACTATGGACTAAGGGTACTTATAGTGTGTGGATGTAGGTCCGTCATTTGTAACAAATGTACTACTCTGGTGGGGAATATGGATACTGGGGAAAGACAGACATGTTAGCGGGGAGGTGGGTATGTAGGAAATTATGTATCTTCCCCTCAATTTTGTTGTGAACCTTAAATTGCTCTAAAAATAGCCTTAAATTTTAAAAAATATTATTTTTGTCCTGTTACTATAAAACTCCCTGAAAAGCCCTATAATGATTTAGATTTATAGCTTTAAATTTTTAAGCTATTTAAGAAATTGTGACAAAGGGGCACCCAGGTGGCTCAGTCAGTTAAGTGTCAAACTATTGGTTTCTACTCAAGTCATGATCTCATGGGTTGATGGGTTCAAGCCCCGTGTCAGGCTCTGGAGCCTACTTGGGAATTTCCTTCTCTTCTTCTCTCTCTGTCCTTCCCCATTCATGTTGTCTCTGTCTCTCTCAAAGTAACTTAAAAAAATTTTTTTTAATGGTGACATCAAAAAAGTATTTGTTCAATAGAGATTTACCTACTTAAAAGTCAATTTACATAATTAGATAATCAAAAAATCAGCTAATATGAATATTAACTGTTAAATAGATTCATGCCAAAAATCTGTTTAAATTAGCTAGCATTACTAATTAAATTAGCAAACATATATTAGTTTACTTTCAGTTATCACTTAATTGTACCACTCCCTTCAAATTAGGATATTTAAATACAAACACAGTTACAATTTTGTATGGGATGCTCTGGTGATTTTTTGAAATTATAAACAATAAAAAATGTTAAATATTAAGTTTTCCATTTTGAAGTATATATACACATTTCTTTCTTTTTTTTAAGTTTATTTATTTTGAGAGAGAGAGAGAGAGACAGCATGTACAGGGGAGGAGTAGAGAGAGAGGAACAGAGAGAGAGAATCCCAAGCAGGCTCCATGCTGCCAGCACAGAGCCTGACATGGGGCTCGAACTCATGAACTCTGAGATCATGACCTGAGCTGAAATTAAGAGTTGGACACTTAACTGATGGAACCACTCAGGTGTCCCACACATGTATTTTTAATCACTCAAAAGTTTCCACTTGATAATGATATAACTTTAAACATTTGTATAAAGTCATACTTTAGATAATATATTCCTCTTTCACCATAAATCTACTAAGCAAAAAGGTGCAATTATCCCCAATTACAGGTTCTATTTTTTCCTCCTTTTCCTTTATTGTTCATTGTTTTAAGTAATACACACTTTAGTTACTGCATTTTTTTTTTCTGCATCTCAAAATGGCAGTGAATTTTGTCTGCTTTGTCTCTCAGTCATCTAGGCCACTGCATATACTGGGCTCCCAATCATCATTTTTGAAGTAAAGAATGTAGGAAGGAAAAAAGAAAGAAAAAAAAAGGAGGTAAAAAAGGAAGGAAAGGGAGAAAAGAAGGAACAATCTTGACCGGTGCCATACATAAATCTGTGCAGTGCTATGAACTAACAGAAATTAATTAGATGGTTTTAACATATGCCTGAAAAAAAAGAGGTGTTGGAGCGCCTGGGTGGCTCAGTTGGTTGGGTGTCCAACTTCAACTCAGGTCATGATCTCACAGTTCGTGGGTTCGAGCCCCACGTTGGGCTCTGTGCTGACAGCTCAGAGCCTGGAACCTGCTTCAGATTCTGTGTCTCCCTCTGTCTCTGCCCCTTCCCTACTCATGCTCTATTTCTCTCTGTCTCAATAATAAATAAATATAAAATATTTTTTTAAAAAAAGAGATGTCAATGATCACCTTTATTATTACCCCACCTGTCCCAAGACCCATGCGTGCCTGGAGTCAACAATCACCTTTAACTGGGCTTTCATCCACAGAGAAGACAGTCGGGTACCACATATCAGCAATCTTCATCTACGGTATCACAAGCCACAGCTTTGTCACAAGAAAGTTGCTATCATTAATATTTATGATATCCAAGCATGCAAATATTTTTAAATAAGTAAATTAGAACAGATTAAAATTTATCCCTCTAACATGGACCATTCTCATTCATGTGCTGATATATTTTCCAGAGAGAAAGGAGTGCGGAAGAATTCTGCAGAACACTGGTTCATCCATGAGAGATCCTTGAAATCCTGTCCTGTCTGTAGCTGTGGAAATGGGAAGATGAGAAGTCCTGATGCTTCTCCCTGTATGTACTCTTCACTGCAACAGAGCTTTCCCAGAGAGGAGGGAATAACGGTTCTATATGACGCCCGGAGTGTACAATGTATAACAGAAATGAAAAGTGCGGGGAAAAGGAGCCAATGAAATGAAAATTGGCCAGAGTCCATAGAAGATTTCCACAACTTCATTCAGGCCTGAAATGAAAAAACAGAAGTTCACTTTTGATATTTATTACCAACATCTGCTTAAGATTTTAATATAAAATATTGTCTAAAGATGCCTGGGTGGCTCAGTCAGTTAAGCGTCTGACTCTTGGTTTCAGCTCAGGTCATGATCTCATAGTTCATGAGTTCAAATGCCCTGTTGGGGTTTGTGCTGACAGTGTGGAGCCTGCTTGGGATTCTTTCTCTCCCTCTCTTTCTGCTCCTCTCCTTTTCATTCTCTCTCTCTCTCTCTCTCTCTCTCTCTCTCTCTCTCAAAATAAATAAACTTTAAAATAAAATCATGTCTAGAACAAATAAAATGCTACTCAGGATATTATAAAGATCAATATCTAGAGCAATGGGTAGAAATAAATTAGAGCCAGAGCTAATTTGCCAAACTTATGAATTTTTAATTTGTACTATATGTTTCCAGTTTCCATCAAAATACAACATTAGTAAGACATTTGGAGAAAACCCAATGAGAAAACTATTTTTAATGCTATGACTGCAATATTTTAAGAACATGTTAGAAGTCACACAGTCTCTTTTTCCCAGAAAGTGTTGAGGTTTGTAAATATTAAGTATTCCAAAACATTATATTTAAAGAAAATAAAATGCAGTTCATATTATTTATAATTAATTTCAGCTGTAAGAAACAGAAAATCCAAATTACAATAGTTAAACAAGAGAGAAATTTGTTTCCTTCGTACAAAAATCAAATCGACAGTTTGGAAGACCAGGACTGGGATGGTTCTTCACAGTCTCTGGGACCAAGTATCTTTTTCTTGTTTGCTTTTTTATCTTTTTGTTTTTTGCACCCATTTTTAACATGCAGCTTCCATATCATGGTCCAATATAACTTCCTGAGCTCTAGTTCTCCAATCTGCATTACAGTCAACCAAAAGGCGGGGATGAAAAAAATGAGTGTAACCCTACTTTAAAGGACATGCTGGACGTCATATATAGCAATTCCATTTATATCCATAAATCCTAACAATTCCTATTGCAAGGGAACCTGAAAAACTCAGTTCCTTATTCTCAGAAGCCATGTTTCCAGCTAAATATCAGGCAGACCATTATATACAAGGAAGAATGCCGATGTGAATCAGCTGACAGCCTTTGAAACACATTCTAAATAGCCCTGAAGTCACAAGTTGAGGGGCACCTGGGTGGCTCAGTCAGTTAAGGACCCAACTTTGGCTCAGGTCATGATCTCGAGATTTGTGAGTTTGAGACCCACTCAGATCAGGTCTATGCTGACTGCTCTGAGCCTAGAACTTGCTTCAGATTCTGTGTCCCCCTGTCTCTTCCCGCCCTCCCTCCCCTCATAAACAAACACTAAAAAAAAATTTTTTTAAACCAAACGAGTAGAAAGTGTAACCATTTCCTGCCTCATAGCAAACTTAGGGGTCTCTATCATCATTCTATTTAACATTGAAATAAATACGTTAATTTCCATGTCAGAAAATTAAATGAACACTTTAAAAGTCTTATGCATATATCAAAAGCAATAGCTTATAGAGTTTTTTAGTAAACTTTTATTTTGGAATTTTTAGATTGAGAGAGAGTTTACAAAGATAGTATGCCAAGTTCCTATGTCCCCTTCACCTAGTCTTCCCTAGATGTTATCATCCTACATTTACCATGACACATTTGTCACAATTAAAAAATGACAAATATAGATTATTATAAACTAAGTACAGGCTTTATTTGGATTTCACTAGTCTTTCTGCTGATATCTATCTATCTATCTATCTATCTATCTATCTATCTATCTATCCCAAGATCTAATCCAGAATATCACATTGCATTTAGTGTCATATCTTCTAAGTCTCCCCTGGTCTGTGATAGTTGCTCAACGTTTCTGTTTTTCATGACCTTGGACATTTGAGGAGTGCTGGTGAGGTGTTTTGCAGAATGTCCCTCGATTTTTTTTTTTCTGAAACCAAGATTGGGCTATGACCTTTGGGAGGAATGTCACAGAGATGAAATGACCATCTTATCACATCATAGTGGGAGTACATGCCCTAAAATGTTTAAATAAAAATTTAAAAAAATTGGTCTCATTGAAAATATATCCTGTTTAATAAAATATTTTAATTTTAAGAGAATAGTCTTTTAGAGCATAATACAGAAAATCAGCTTTAATCCTGATACCCAATTCTGAGTTTTAACAAAGTTTTGTCTAATGGAATTTTAAAAAGATTTTTTTGCATAACAGAAATTAAATTGTATGACGTTGTCTAGAATAATGTATCACCAAAGTGGTTTAAAGAGTTCATTGTAATAAACAGATTAAATTTTTTCCTATAATCTTTATTTTTGTCAATTCTCTAATAAAGAAGCTTTGTACAAACAGCAAATACTAAGTAATTAGTCAATGCCCTCTCAAATTATGATATGTTCTATATTAAAGTATTCAAATCATCTACTATATTCTCCTGTTCATCAATATCTTCATCATTATATAACTGTAATTCTCCTAGCTTTGCCATCATAAATTTAAAAAACATTATCAGATGATAACTAAGGATTCAACTAGATAGTGCCTTGACTAATTGCTTTTTGTCTGGATTTTTTTTTCCAGAAATGCATAAACTAATGTAGTGATTACTATAGGCTCAATATTTTTGCTGAAAATTAGTGAAGGGTCCTAGTTTTTCTTGATCTCTCTAAAGCAATCAATTGTATGGCAGCAGCTGGATATTTGCTGAAAGGTCTCAAGTATGGCAGATGCAGCTGAATGAATGATCATTCGGGATGATCAATTCTTGTTCTTAATCAGGAGAACCTGAGTCTAAATAGTTCCTGTTTCTAAATTATAAGGGTTGTTATCTAAATTATTTCAAATATTATTCTTCACCTCTTCACCGTGTTGCTACACATATACATTTAACTTAGTGCCAATTACACTTTATAAACAAAAAGTATTTTTTGAAAAGTATATTTATTTATTGGTGGGGGAGGTGGCAGAGAGAGAGAGAGAGAGAGAGAGAGAGAATCCCAAGGAGGCTCCGTGCTGCAGTGCAGTGCATGATACGGAGCTTGAACTCATGAACTATGAGATCATGACCTGAGCCAAAGTTAGACACTTAACTGCCTGAGCCATGCAGGCATCCCCAAAAGCATATTTTCATTGTGATCCATATTTAACATATTATTTAACCTTAATAAGTTGATAATTTTTATATTTCAGAAGTATAAGTAACTTAGATTGAGTGCTTATGATACATTACATGCTATTTGTTGAGTTTACTGGATAAAAATCTAATTTTTATATTAATGTTAAACTCTAATAAAATATATATTCAGGAAAAGGAAAATAAGGAGACTGAGAAGTCAAGTAAATCATGTTTTCTTGATCTACAAACTTTGCCTTCTCTTACTATTAATTAAATAAATTATACATACAAAAAAAAGAATCACCAGATTTATTGAGATGTTCAATCTTATAGCGTTATTTTGGACATGACCAAACACCTCTACATTTTGGAATGTACATGTTTATCCTCAGTTATTTTTAGGCTTCCTTAAGAATTACATGGCTCATCTCTCGTCTCTATTACATATTGATTTCTTTACATATCATTACGTTTTCTAAATATAAATATAAGTAAATATTATTATGTTTTCTAAATATAAGTATAGTAGAATGTGAGGCAAATGATTACAGCTATTTTGGTACTTCCCAAAACACAGACTTGTTCAGACACAGCCTATCAAAACATTAGTCTGTAAACATCTTCTTTTGTGCTCACAGAATAAAAAAATATTTGGATATCCAAAGTCTCTTGGCTTTATGAAACATGTAACTAATATATAAATTTTAATATAAATAGAATGCACAATGTTCTTGGGAATTAAGCATTTTGAGAAGCACATTGAGTTATTTTAAAAAGAATGAGAATAAACACACAACAAATGAGGTCTTAGCAATTACAAATATTCAGTTATTCCTCCGGCACTCCTTGGAAGCTGTTCTTCTATCTTCTACTGTGTGTATGCATGAGTCTGCCCCTGTTTTCCCATGATGACATGTAGTTCTCTGTACTTTACATGAATTCTGAATTTTTTCTTCATACAATGACGTAAAAGTAATTAAACAATATTAATGTGTTGCCTTAAAAACAGGAACCTATATATAGAGACACATATGTTCCCTCCTTTCTCAATGGAAAAATACCATCAAGTTGCCAGGTCAGCAGGGAGTGGGCTGTCAGCTGGTATGCTTCAGGCTTCATCTTCTCAGTTTCTTATTCTCCAAAAGGTTAGCTTGGGTTTATTTACATGGTGTCTGGCTCTCAGGAGCAACAAGGGGAAAAGGTGTAATTTGTAATCACTCTTCAAGTCTCTGCATCACATTTTTTTTTCTGTCCCATTGGTTAAAGGAAGTCACCTGGCCAAGTCCAGATTCAGAATAAACTTTATTTCTTCATGAGGGAAGAGCAAAACCATATTCCAATGGGGGCTGAATGCAAGGCTAAGAATAATTGGTGGTCATTTTCACACTCTACCACATATCCCAGCCTTAACTCCAATAGGTTTTATTACAATCTGTAATCTCAGTGTATCTCATTAAAATGTGGGAGATGATAATTACCTTTGTTACAAACTATCACTTAAGTTAGTCTCTGGGTCAAATATGAGGTGTGACCAAGAAAGTTTCTTAACCTCAACTTCCTGCCAAATGTTGTATGTACTGCTGTATACAAGAGGGTTAACTCTTAATATTTGGGTTTTCAACTTAATTAAGTAGCTAAAATAGAAAACTGTTTCTTCCCTTAATAATAGTAAACAATTTAACATAACTTATTTCTTCCACTGGATTGTAACTTCTTGTTTCTACTACATCTTTCAAAATGGCAGAGGCATATTTTGAAGCTTTAGCTTTGATAGAGACAAGAATCTTGCTTGGCATAAATATCCCACCCAGATTTTCCAAAATTAGAAGGCCTTCAGAGTTTCCATAACTGTGGGTGCCAAAGGCTAACCATGAGAACCACAGGAATTTAACAGTAATGACAACATGCTTGATCCAGAGTTTCATATTTAGTAGTTCAAAATTTCATTTTGTAAGATGTTTGGAAAATGCATTTTTCCATTGGAAACAAAACATCAAATATTGTTTTCCTAAACAAATTTACAGTGTGCACAGTCTAATTTTAAGAGATAAAGCTCTTTTCTCAAAACTATGAAACTTTCAAAAATAACGTGCCTTCTTTTCTTTTAGTCCTTCTTTTAAAAATATATCACACTACACAAGTCTCAAGAGAATGAGTCAACATGTTTAAGCTAGTATAAAGTATTTTAGGCAACCCAACATGCATGTGGTTGTGGTGGTAAAAATAGTGAAGTTTCTATGTGCTGCCTTCTTTACACAAACAGACCACTAAAATGGATTGTGGACAGAGCACGGCAAAAATAAAGCAGTACCAAAGCTGCAGATATATGATTAAGAAGGTTGTATGGTAAATTCAATCTCTTTTCTACAAGTCTGTAAGAGTCCGTCAACATATTTACTTGATGTAAAAATAGATGGATTGGCCTCTGGGAGCCATAGTACTTTAATGTAGACTTAACTGCTAAGGTATGGCTCCTTTCCATTGGAAACACAAACCAACCAACCGAATCAAACTGATGACGACAAGTGTAAAAGACACAGATTGCATGTCAGCACAATAAGATATATTCTACCTATGTGGGAGGAGGGACAAGGGACACAATTAAAATTGGGGATTTAGAGTCAGAAACTTTGTATACAAGTCTCAGTTGGGCCCCTTGTCATCTGCCAGAAAAGCGCACTCACTGCTATCCTCAATAACCTCACTAATGTATTCATTTACTTAGCTACGCCCTCCATAACAATGAAAACTTGAGTGAACCTTGTCCTTTTGCTTCCCTAATAGAAAATGTGTCTAATTAAAATTCTTACAAAAATATTTTAATGTTTACATTTGTAATTATTTAAAAAATTTTTTAATGTTTTATTTATTTTTGATACAGAGAGAGACAGAGCATGAGAGTGGGAGGCGCAGAGAGAGAAGGAGACAGAACCGGAAACAGGCTCCAGGCTCTGAGCCAGCGGTTAGCACAGAGCCTGATGCGGGGCTCAAACCCACAAAGGTGAGATTTGACCTGAGCCAAAGTCGGAGGCTTAACCGACTGAGCCACCCAGGCGCCCCTGTAATTATTTTTAAAGTTAAAAATTTTTTTTTAAATTATATGATGGGAGGAGATCATGACAGAGCTTCTGAGATGTCAAGAAAAACAAAAATCAGGTAAAACTAATTTTTTCTCTATGAAGAACTTCATATTTCATTTCATTTTTATTTTTTTATTGAGATGTAATTGACATGTAACATGTTAGTTTCAGGTATACAACATATGATAAGACATTTGCATATATTGTGAAGTGATCACCACAATAAATCTAGTTAACATCTATCACCATACAAAGTTACAAACTTTTTTCTTGTCATAAGAACTTTAAAGATGTATTCTCTCGGCAATTTTCAAATATACAATACAGTATTATTAATGATAATATGTTGTATATTAGATTTCCAGGACCTTATTATTTTATAACTAGAAGGAACTGCATATTTTATAAGATCAAACAATAAAATCCTGTCATTTTTCTAAATGAAGAGGTGTATCATATTCTCAAAGAAAAGAGTCTTACTCAAGGGGCTTTTCAAATGGCTTCCCATTCTTCACTCACAAAACACCAAATATTGATTTCAAATAGTAGTTGGATTGTTAAAGTTGTTATTTTAAAGGGAAGTTGAGATGCGGGAGAAGATGGGGATGGAAACAGGAGAGAAACGAGATGCAGAGAAAGAAGAGAGTTTGAGGACAAGCTACAGGTAGAGACGCAGATGGAGATACAGGGCAAGGCCAGTGGAGATTTAAACATTGATATAGATATGACACTTCTAAACACACATGCATATGTGTTATAAAAATGATTAATAGCATACGAGAACCTGGACAACTGAAAATTGTCTACTGTTGCACTTGTATGATCTCATCTCCCTCAAGGGTGTTCCTCCCCCGACTTCTTGCTAAACTCAAACTGTGAACTAAGGGCTGTTAAGCCTTGAGGGGATTTCAAGAGATCATTCTTGAGCAAATATTCCCAAAGCAGCTGAAGTTCAGCTGATTCCTTTTGCTAATACTCTATGATTCCCTGCCCTCTTTCTCCCAAGTGAGAGTACATTTTCAGGGGTGGTCTCATGCCTCAGCCTTCTAAACTAAGGCTTAAGCCTTTCTGCACTCTAGTTGATTTTCCCCTACAGTATCAAGGCTTACTCTGCTATAGTATTATGTTTATTATTATACAATGCTTTTTATTAACATTTCTTATTAAAATAATAACACTTTCAGCTTTTTGTTCCAGTAATATATTTTTGAATCCTGTTTTCCAGATAACATATCTGCCATCATTATCAAGTTCTACATTCAATCTTTACCCACTACTCAACCTTGTAAATCATTTCAGGACAATCCACTTATGTTGATTAAAAAAATTACAGAGAATTACTGGGTGAAATACAAAAGTCTCTATAAATATGTTTTGAGTGGATGGCTGATTTTATTCACTAAAGCACAAAATGGTAAACCATTTCAGTTCCAAGATGCTATGGATATGTAATATACCATAACAACATATGGACCAAAAAAAAAATACTTATGAACTCAATCAAAATACCTGCAGTTGCCCATAAGTTGCTGGGAATGTCCTAGTTTCTACTGCACAAGAAAAGATCAATTATCCTAAATTTAACAAGTACAAATTACTGCTAGATAATCAGAATGTCAAAGAGCCTCCATTGCAGATGAAAAACCTCATTTTATGATTTATTCCTGCACTGTATTATGAAACATCTTTGGTAAAAGTCACAGCCTGGGTTTCTACTAACTAATATCTTCATGCTCTCTTACATGTGAGTTTTTTCTCTTTCTACTAGAAAGGAAAGAAGATCCCCATCTAGCACATGCTGATTCTTTCTGGAGGTTTGTGCATGGAAAATGGACATTGTAAATCCTCAAGGATACAAAGCAGATTCAAAGAACAAAGCAACAACTGAGAGGGTGACGTGGCAGCCTTGCTCATCCTTTCCTCCCCTCAGTGTCTCCCTGCTTGCTCCACCAAAGGGAACAGACAGAAGCTTTTGTCCTTAGTCATTTAAAACACTTAACTTAAAAGCTGTGTCTCCCTTTTCACCTATTTGTTCAAGTTATCAATAAATCACGTCATAATCCACTAAAAGCTTCTAAGCTATTAAATGCATTTAGGTTTACTTTTCAGTGAACTCATGTTTTATTCAGATTCTGAGAGGAAAAGCTTCATATTTACTTTATCAATGAATAAACCGTTCTTCTTTTCTCACGAAGTATTTCATTTAAACTTAAGAAGGAATTTTCAAAGTACGAAAAAGATAAGCCAGGCAGAGGGCTGTGTTTATGTTGCATCTGTACCATAGCATACTGCGGAAGATTGATTTCAACTGCATTGCTCATTTTTGTCTTAAAAAAAAATAGAACTGAAACTATCTGGACTTTCAGAAACAGGCATTTCTCCTTAATAAACTAGGAAGTAGAAAAGAAGCAAATTATTATATTTATCAAAACAAAACTTAGATGTGGCCCATAAAAAGTGATAGTATGACAAATTTTAGGTGGCAAGTTGCTCAAACAAATGGATAGTTTTGTTTCCTGTTTATTTTTAAATGTGTTCCAGTCACTATGCCACAGTACCCTTTACAGGCTACTTCAAAATACAATTTTTCCTCAAATAGGCCTTAGGGCTTAGAAAAATATTCAGAGGAGAAAATAGATTCTTTAAGGTATAAAAGCATTAGTTTCAATCTTCACGAAAGCAATTTTATTTAGAATCATCTTAAAACTTTTGAGTTTTAAAATACATTTACTATTCTATAGACACAAAATTGGAATAAGAAACTCTTACAACATTAGAAAGAGAAAACAAGAATATATTTTAAATTGATAGATTAAGTTTCTTTATAGGTCTTCCATTTTTAGAATTTAACTGTTCCTCAGGGATTAATCAGTGAAATGTTTTGAAATTAAAAAAACAATTTATCAGAAAAACCAAAAGATGCATTTGTGAAGTTACTAACAGCACTCAGTTCTTCTGAAGATATCTTTAGGGTGACCAAAGTCTAAAATTAAATGTGAAAGGCAATAATTAATAGAGTGATATTTCTGAGTAGGCATGAAAAGATGAATTCCAGAACATAATTAAGAGATTTAGCCTTTGGGGGAAAAAGAAGAACCTTTTATTCATTGTAGCCATGGGGATGGAAAGGGTAAATGCAGGTAAAAGTATACTTACGTTCAAAAGTTTTCAGGAAAGTAGAAGAAATTCACATATGTCGCTATAGAAAAATATAGAAAGAATTGACTGAGTCCAACAAGAGTATTAGTGGACCTTTTTGTTGAAAGCCAGTGGACACCATGAAGCTACAGTTGCACTAACAAAAATAGATGCAGAAAAATCAGATAATTTGATTCATCCAAAATTGGAATTTTCCTAGGCAGTTCAAAGGTAATTTAGAGTAAAAATGAATTTTAGAATAGTATCAAGAGAAAAGGTGTGCAGTGAGATGAAGACTGAAAGATAAAGAAGTGAATTAGAAAAGGGGAGAACAAAATAAAAAGCAGAAAGATCACAGCTTGAGGTCAAATATTAAATATTGTGAGTGTTACTGAGTATTAGGCATATATGGTCAGGATATAATAACTTTGAAGTTAATATTTCAGAAGGCTCATAGTTCTGGGTGTTGACAAGATACATGGAATGAACAGTTCAACCATAGCGAAGGTTGTTAAGGTCACTGGCAAAAATTAGGTGAGGAAACAGCAAGCATCCTGGCTTGGGGAATATTTGTCAAGTGCACTTGAAGTTGTCATGGATGATTCAACTGGTGGTGGAGAGTAAGACCCAAAAGAGTAAGGTGTTCAGTGAACCAAAGGAAGAAATGAGTAGAGCTCATAGGGATGATGAAGTGGAGAAGGAGGATTGCTAACACAGAAGAGAGTAGATAAACAAAGAAACAAAGTAATATTCTCAAGGAATAAAAATCCTCTCATTTTTACATAACTCAAGATATGTTGTCTTCTCAGTGTACCAGCTCTGCTCTATGTTGATAAGTATGAGAATGACTCCAACAAGGAGAACTACTGTGGGAAGGGAAAAATAAATAACAAATTTTTGAGAAAAATTAAGATGTTTTATGAAGAACTTCTCATTCTGATAAAGAAATTGGATATATCATGGATGAAAGTGGATGTTTGAGGACAAATGGATTTTCATTTTTAAGGACAGAGAATTTTGTAACACCTTAGGCAGGGATTTGCCATCGCTTTACACTTGATGAAACAGCTGTCTAAAGGCACTGGAGCTCTTGTTGGAGAACTTGCGTGGACTGCATATAACCATTTTGATGTTCAAGGAAAATATATAAAATTTTGGTACAAAAAGCTCAGTGGCAGCTTCTGGAAACGAATACACTAAGCATTACTTTTGAATACACCATTCATGATAACTATGCCAAAAAAATCATTATTTGCACACGGCTTCTACATTATAGACTTGAGTCCAGATGGTCTTCCTTTTTAAAGTTTGTTTGATTTGACTTTTTTCTCTGTGAAAAGATTAAGAAATGCATGTTATGTGAAATTAACTGTGAATATATGAATAAATCATATTTTAAAACGTTTTGTGACTTATTTAACGTTAGCAAGACAACGTTGCTCCAGATCATTACTACTAACTTGCACAAAAGTAATGTGGTATACACTGCCATATGTGACAACAATATTAAAAAATATATAATTAATTAATTAAATTGTCAAACTCACAGAAGAGAAGAGAAGAGAATAGTGGCTTTCAGGGCCTGAGGGGTCTGAGAAATAAAGTGTTATTGTTTAATAGGCATAAAGTTTCAATTACATAGATTATGTATAACGTTTTCTGTTTTCCAGATTTTTCTACATGTTGCTGGATTTTGTTGCTTTGATTTCTTAAATGCTATCTCCATTGAAATTTCAGTGTTAAAAAGTGGATATGTAATATGTTTCACTGTGATTTTGGTTTTTAAAACATTATTAGCACAAATTGTGGTTAGAATGGAAACTATCCACTCTGATATGAAATATCCTTCATACTTAAAACTATATCATGCAATTTCTACATGGCACAATGTTTATTTCTTTGAAATTTATCACTTTTGCTATCTTTACATTTACCAGAGTTGTTCCTAGACATGGTTGATGAAATATGAAATATTTGCATATCTTTGGATCCTAGCACAGCTATCCTAGGGTACAGACTATAGGAGTTACATTGCCTGCATCTTTCTATTCTACATAAGTTAAGGGAGAGACAGGAGCAAATACAAACAAGATGAGGTTTGGAAGAAATAAGTTTATGGTAAATCATGTCAAGAAAAATACAAATCCAATACCAGGCTGGACAAAATTACATTTGCACAAGTATTTTAGAAAATGCTTGAAGTAAATGGTCACATATACTCTGGGAAGAAATGAATCAGCACTTCACAAAGACATAAGGAAATAGTGATGTGTTTGTGGTAAAAAAAAAAAAAAATAGGAGCACCTGGGTGGCTCAGTTGGTTAAGCATCTGACTTGGGCTCAGATTCTGATCTCGTGGTTCATGGGTTCAGGTCCTGCATTGGGCTCTGTGCTGACAACTCAGAGCCTGGAACCTGCTTCGGATTCTGCGTCTCCTTCTCTCTTAGTCCTTTCCCTACTTGTGCTCTCTCTCTCTCTCGAAAACGAAGAAATATTAAAACTTTTTGAAAAACATAATAATTGTGCTTGTTTTTATTAATTACTTCTTCATGGGAAATAATTCAACTGTTTTTTGGGGAAAAAAAAGCTTTCATCATCATTTTTGTTTTTATTATCAGTGACAAGTTTTAGATTACATTTTTGTTTTCTAAGGGTTCTTAACTTTAACCTATGTGTTTTTACCTAATAAGTATATATATTTTTATACATAAAATATAAAATATTAAATGGATGAAAAAATAAAATTATATTAAATCTTCTTAAGCCTTATATACCAAATACTTGCCTTGTTTCATTAGAGGATTAAGTTTCTGCCTCCATATTGAAAATGGAAGAAGGGAAGTGGATCGCATTAATGAAAATCTTTCATTTCAAATTTAAAGAAAAATAGCTTAGGAGGTCAGGTAAAACTTATGATATAAACACTTGATTCTTTCAAGATATCTTTTTTTCTTGCTACTTAAGACAACTCAGATATGAGACAGATAAAATATGATTACTGCTTCTAGAATAAGATAGAGCATGCTTTTCAATTAAAAAATGTGGAATTCAGGCATTTTCCAATTTTTCCTGTATAGATATAAAAATAATTGAAGACTAGATAAAATAAAAACAAAGAAAATGTTTTTTCTATGCTCTAACTGAAACATTAGACCTTGTTAGTGCCAACAACCCTGCTGTTTTTAAATTGTGATTGATTATATTGATGATGTACTTAGTCTTATAGTTTGAAAGTCATTCTGGACTTAGGTCTCCACTATATTCCATTCCCATGTAAAAAACACTCTACAAATACCTGCAGATGTGTGTGTGTGTGTGTATGCAGATATAAATATATATATATAACTTTATAAAGTTTTAATGAAAAATAAGCTGCTTGTTTAGAGTATTTTTAAAAATAAGGTATGAAAATAATTTCTCTTTTCCTCAAACACAACCAGAAATCCAAATCCTGCCTCTCTTTTGAGTATCTTCACCTAAGAACTAACTTATCTGAATATTGCCCAAAATGGGTGAGGATAAACAATGACTCCATTTCATTTTTCTAGAACTTCTTTTTAATATTAAAACCAATGTGTCACAATTTTTTAATTGGATACAGGATGAGAGAAATCATAACCATGCATATTTATTTCTTATTGTAATTTCCTCTTGCCCTCTCATAACAGTATGCCAGGCAAATGCTTGGATATTCAAATAGCTTTTAGGTAACAAATTAGAGTTTTTCTCCCTGCTGGAAATCTACTAAATTGGTAAAATACAGAGATAATTTAGAGGACAAAAACAAAATAGAAAGTGAACGATGGTTCCTTTTATATATTTTGAAGTTATAGCAATTGACTTATAACACTATTAGCTTTGAATACTATTAAAAATGCATAATATGGGCACTTGGGTGGCTCAGTTGCTTAAGCATTAGACTTTGGCTCAGGTCACCATCTTGCGAGTTCGTGGGTTCAAGACCCACATGAGGTTCTGTGCTCACATGTCAGAGCCCAGAGCCTGCTTCAGATTCTACATCTCTCTCTCTCTGTCCCCTTTCAGTTCATGCTCTCTGTCTCTCTCTCCAAATCAATCAATAAATAAACATTTTTTTAAATGCGTGATAACCAATACTTATTAGTAAGAAATATGCAAAATAGGAAGCAATATCCCATATCCCCAAGAAATCTTTTCTCCATCTTTGCTTTTATTCAAATATGCTCTATCTTCATTTTTTTTATGTTCAGTTATTTATAAAGAATATTCCAACTCATATCATCTAGTTTCTTTTAAGTATTTTGCTCTTCATCTCTCATTGTACTGAAACTGCTCATATATCAGTCACTAATGATTTGGAATCATCAAATTTAATGACCTGTTTTGTGCACCAATCAATCTCTAGAGGCATTTGACACTATTTAAACTGGGACCCAGTCTATCACCTAAGACCCATTACTCACATAAAAGTACTGAGCAAGTTCCATCAATTTTAACCTTGTAGTATTTTCCTCATATCTTTTTCAATATTTCTATTTCCAATATAAATAGCTTAATTTGAAACTCACCTGAATTACTACAAAAAATCTCATGGCTGATATTTCTGACTTCCTTCAGTTCTCCTCATTCTAAAATCAATTTATGAATATTGTTGGGATATAATGACAAATACTGTTGTGCAAAGTTTATCATCCAGAGTTTCAATTTTAACTAATTAACTCAAATAATTCAATATTTCATTCAAAGAAAATGTTTATTCAAACCATGTAATGCTTGTCTGACCCCCACAAGAAGAGATCTTATTTGCAAAACAATTGCTGAATAGAAAGTTAATATTGTACCTCTGTTTCTTTCATAAATAGTGGGTATTGGAAAATCCATACCGGTAACATGTGTGTTATATGGAATACACACAAAGAGCGGAGCCGATTAGAAGGAAATAAACTAATATTTAAAAGTTAGAAAATAATTTAAAATTTAAAAAATGTTACCATGTATTTTTTCTACAATTATGAATTACTTGCTATTTCATAGACAGAAGTAAAATATGCACATTCACTAGATATTTTCAATGGGAAAATCCAGTTGTATAATGTGTGATGCCTCTACCAAGGGCAGAAGGACACTGTACTGATTGAAATGATTTATCGTTTTTATGTATTTTAAATGGACTTTGTAAGAACAGAATTTGATTTTGAATATATGGAATAGTGGATTGAAAACCTCATTAGTATTCATAGAAATGGTCTAAGTTCCTGTCGGAAAGCCATTACACGTGTATTTGGGGAAAAAAGAATAACTTAACATCCCAGCATCTATGTATATCTGTCTATCTATCTACCTATCTCTCCATTATCTATCAATTCTACTAAGTAATTTCCAACATAATTATGTTTAAGTAGAGATTTTAAATGTTGTTTGGGGTAGATATTCTTTTGGTAATTTCTCATTTAACTGATAATCCAAAATACCTATTTCCTTGCATTGTATTACTATTTAATTATCAAAACATTTTAAATATCTCAATATTATATTATCTTAAAAAATTGATTTAGTATTGGAGAAAGAAAAAAAAGCCCTGAAACTCATTTCGTGATTTTTCTGAAAACTTCATTTTGAATGCTAAACATTCTTTTGTCTGTAATAATCATCAAGTTCCCCAAAATTACTAGGACTTCCAATGTTAGCATTATTCCTTTATTTAAAAATGAATCCCTGAAAGTATATAAACTCAATAGTTACTACCTGATTTGATTTGTTAATTTTACTAACTCTTCCTAGATTAACTCTCTTTTGATATTTTTTCTTTTCAATTCCTGTCTCTCTTCGCTTTTCCAATTGCATACATTTCTTGCATTTAACTATTCACCCCCAGAAGTTCTAAGAAAAAACATACAACCTTTGAACACTGTATAGTATTGTAAAGAGTGGACCATACTTTTTACTTGATATTTTATAAATGAATGAGTTCAAATCCCTTTGTATGCCTTCTAGGCAACTTAGAGTTCCATTTACTACACTTTCCTGACTTTGTATTTTCTTTTTTGTTGCTCATTTCTTCAAAATGTTAGGAGACTTTTGTACTAACAACCTGACAGTATAAACTTCTCAGCTTGATCTATTATATAGGGATAAAGCTGGCCTCAGTAAAAAACTATTTTTCTTCTCACTACTATAGTACTCACTGTTACCTGATGAAGAAAATCTCTAAGAACAAATGAAAAGACATTTCAACATTTCACTGAATGATTATTTAGTTAACGATGTATACAAGAACTGATTATAGGCTTGGCTATTTGAACTTAACTATACAACTTTTCCTTTTTATTTTCTTCATAAAAGTAACAGCATATCTTTTATCCAGGTCAAGCCTGAATATATTGCTTTATAAATCATTAGTATACAGTGCAGACACAAAAATCTTCAGCAAAATTGTGTCTTCCATTTAGTGACTTGATGTCACCAATAACCAGAGGCCAAGTAAGTAAATATATGCTTTATACTTCTTCATATTAACATATGCAAAATATTTCTAAAATGACATATTTAAATACACTAAAAATGTTTGAAGTGTACAATTTAAATGGGTCAATTGTATGGTATTTGAGTTATAATCCAAAAACCTGTTAAAAAACTGTTTTGCAAGAATGGTATGGACACAAGCAAAGCTAACAACTAGACAGGAGTATAGTTTTATTGTTAGCAGACCTGGAGGTTTATTGCACTTAATTTTTATGTATGCATGTATGTATCACATACACAAAATTGTACATAATGTTTACACTTTAAAAAGTTTTAAGATAATTACATACCCATGAAATCATCCCCACAATCTTTGCCATAAACCAATCACCTCTAAAACTTTTACACACCCTCTTATTGATTATCATCATCATTATTTATTTTTGTAGTAATAATACAGTATAAGAGATTACCTTCTTCACAAATTTTTAAGTATATAATACAGTATTGTTAACTCTAAAGATTACATTGTATGGAAGATCTCTAGGCCTTATTCATCTTGTATAACCAAAATTTTGTACTGTTTGGCTAATGCCTCTCCATTTCCCCTCCCCAGGCTCTGTCAATTACCATTCTACTCTCTGCTTCAATGCACTTGACTATTTTAAACTCATAATATGAGTGAAGTCATATAGTATTTGTCTTTTTTGTGAGTGCTTATTAAAGTTAGCATACATAATATTCTCCAAGTTCACCTAGGTTGTTGCATATGATAGGATTTTTGTAAGGCTGAATAGTATTTTATTTATGTAAATACTACAGGTTTTTTATCCCTTCATCCCTTGAAGGAAATTTAGATTGCTTCCATGCCTTGGATATTGTAAATAATGCTGCATTGAACATAAGAGTGCAAATATCTCTTTAAGAAATTGATTTCAATTTCTATAAATATAGCATGGTTCTGTCATAAAAGCAGATACATGACCCAATGGAACAGAAAAGTCTAGAAATAAACCCATACATATATGGTCAACTGATTTTAAACAAGGATTCCAAGAGTACACAATGGGGAAAGGAAAGTCTTTTCAATGAATGATATTGGGAAATTAGTTACCCCCATTTATAAATAAATAATAAAATTGTTCCCTTATCTTACACAATACACACAAAAAAACAATTTAAAATGGATTAAAGACTTATATGTGAGACCCAAAGCTATAGAGCTCCTAGAAAGAAGCTCCTAGGGAGCTTCTTGACATTGGCCTTGGCAATGATTTCTTGGATATTTCACCAAAATTACAGACAACAAAAACAAAAATAGATGAATGGGATTATGTTAGTTTCTGTACAGCAGAGAAAAAGAGAAACAAAAACAAAAGACAGTCTATGCAATGGGAAAAAATACTTGCAAACCATAGAACTGTTAAAGAATTAATATTCAACATGCGTAAGGGAGTCCTATAATTCAATAGTATAAAACCAAATAACTCAGGTAAAAAGTGGGGGAGGGGCTGAAAAGGTACTTCTCCAAAGAAGACATACAAATGGTCAACAGTTACATGAAAGGGTCTTTTCCTAATTATCAGGGAAGTGCAAACCAAACCACAATGAGATACTCCTTCACACCCATTAAGGTAGCTATCATCAGACAACAGCAACACGAGACAAAAATATTGGCAAGAATGGGGGAAAATCTCTTCTATACTGCTGGTAGACATGTAAATTGATGCAGCAGCTATGGAAAACAATATGGCTCTTCCTCAGAACACTACCGAAGCTACTAAAAAGTAAAACTGCCGTATGGACTTTGTTTTTTTGTTTTTTTTTTTAATGTTTTATTTATTTTTGATACAGAGAGAGACAGAGCATGAGAGGGGAAGGGTCAGAGAGAGAAGGAGACACAGAACCGGAAGCAGGCTCCAGGCTCCGAGCTAGCTGTCAGCACAGAGCCCACGCGGGGCTCGAACCCACGAACGTGAGATCTGACCTGAGCTGAATCGGAGGCTCAACCGACTGAGCCACCCAGGCGCCCCTGGACTTTGTTTTTAATACATAGGAAGCTAAAGAGGTTTCCTCTAATGGTAAGTTTAATCATACATATGGAGTTTTAATAATAAGTCATCAAACTGCACGCTGGTGACAGCGTGCACCCCATATTTTTCCTGCATGATTTCTTAGGAAATGACACTAAAAACAAACTAAGAGGATGAACCATGTATCTTTGCGTGTATACACATCCGGAATGAAATTGTACCCTTTTCTTCCAGATGTCTTGTAAAGCTCCACGGAACAGATGTTCAAATAACTGTTTTGTGCCTGCAAAATTCAAGATTCCCTCTTATACTGATGGATTTCAAAGAATGTCATGTTTCTTCAGAATAAGGATTCTATACTTAATACCAATTGGCCATAATGATACAACCTTGCTAATTCTATATATTACACATACGGACTAGGAATTTGAGATCATACTAATGTGGACTTTTTGTCTGGTAAATAAGGTAATTTTCAAAGCAAGAGAATTCAGATTTACCCTTATGTATCATAAGTAAGAGCCACCATTTGTTGTGTGCCTAGGATGCACCAGATAACAAAAGTTTCTCAAAATCTTTTCTCATGTTCTGTGAAGTGCTAATATTTTCCTTTTATTATTGATACAACTGGGGTTCAAAAGGATAAATAACTTATCTAAGGCTAAACAACCACTGTGAGATCTACCTGACTCAATGTTCTAACTCTTGCCCATATACCTTGGCTTATGTCTTCCATAAAGCTGTATTTCAGAACATGTTTGTCTTAACTCTGAAATGTCTCTTCATATTTCTGCTGAGACCTTGGAGGAACTTCAGAGACAAATACTCTTCCATGTACATTGAAATATAATACGAAAAAATTAAAGCAGATGAGAATCAAAGTAACCCTTCTTCCCCCCTTTTTATAATAGCCAGACGGAAGACCATATTTCAGAGTAAAAGTCAATGAGACCAGCAACCAGAAGTAACATATTTACCAGCACTGCCCACAGACTTGCCAAGAACAAGAGTCCCCACAAGGAGGGACCTGCCAATAAGACTTAGATCATGAAAGGGAAGAATATATTTGTCTTCTGAGGCAGACTTGTTCCCAAAAGAAAAAGAGCAAAGCAGAGCTATAAATGCTAGTTCTTGCCTAATATCTCCAGAGAAAGACAGAGTGAAAGGGCAGAATTTAGCCAAGAGTATATTTAGAGAAGTTCCCAGTCCAAGGTAGCCAGAGAACTAAAGAGAAGCAATCCCTTTTAAAAATATACTTTTTCGCAACAAATGTTAAAAATAGCAATATACGTAGATAATTAAATTTCATTAACTAATTATTTACTGATTATTTCTTTTAGTGCCTGGAAATCAGTATAAGTTTAAGTAAAACAAGTTCTCATCTTACTATGAAATTATTGTCAGCACTTGCTCTTATTTAAATAAAAATCGAGACAGGGAGATAAGGAGAAATGGAAATTAAAAAATATACATATCAGATGAGCTGGCAAAGATGATAGGTTCGACATGCGTCTAAGTATTGCTTCTATCTCAAATATGATAGACTAGGTAGGTGATGAAAGTTTCCTGTAATATTAGTTAAATGAGTATCCTTTGATAAGTCACTGTTGCCTCTCCAGGACTTTGATTCTTCCCTATCATTTTACAAAGTACTGGACTAGGTTATCTAAAATAGTACTTCCCAAATAACTGTGTGTGTCTGTGGTGGTAGTGGTGGTGATAGGTGGCGGAGAAACTGTAAAGTGTGTTACTTCTGTCCCTTTAGGAAATGAACTGTATGAGTCTCCTGGGTAGTTTTCATTTTATAGATGTTTTTTTTTTCTCCTTTGGAATTTCTAACAACCTGTCACATACCTCCCAAGTTAAGAGAGTGTGTATGATGGATGCAATTGATTCTCATGAATTGGGTGTTTATTTTGTCCTTTAGATGTATCTGGTGAGAAATATACTGAAAACTGCTGATAAGGCCATATGAATGTATAAATTCCTCCCAAATAGTTTGCTATAAATAGTTTGCTCCAGGAGGCCCCCAATATACACTTAGTTGAAACACTGGGGAGAGTTTAAGAAACACCCTTAAGGACATACAAGTTACATGTAGAAATGGTAAGATGATTCACATGAGGTCGTGGAAAGCCATGTGTAAGGACATGTTTAAATTAAATCTGCATCTCTTGTGTGCAATGATTTTGTTTCAGACAGATGCCCGGTTACTTTTCTGTATTTAGATTTGAAAAGAATTTACCAACATGTAATGAACTTAGGAAAAATAAAACTAATTGCTTCATTATGTTAAGGCTATTTCAGGAGTTACTAATATTAACAACAATTTACCAACTCTCAAAATTAAATGTTCAGAGCTTAATAATGGTTTTTATGTGACGGAATTAAAGATGAAAAGAAGGATAAAGGAAGTGCCATCCGGCATGTAGGTGGAATGTCTGTCAATGACACTCTCTTTACCTTCCTTCTTGTGGGAAAATATTTCAATTTTTGGAAACACTTTCTCTGTCCATATGTTGTATAATTTTATAAATATACTAGTACAGAAACCTAGAGAAGGAAAGAATAATGCACACACACTTACACACACACATATACACAGAGAGGGAGAAAAGGACCATATTTAATAATTTTTTTTAGATTGGCGGAGTACAACAGTTTTTTATGCTATAAAATTTGGTTGGAGATGCCATAAGAATAACATAATGATATCCAGGCAAATTCCAAGTAAAATATTGATCTTGGCAAATCATGTGGTTATTATTGAACTTTGTCAGTGCTGATGAGCAACATAGAGAATTTGATTGTAGCTACTTTTTAGTGAAGTTTAATTGTGCAGGCCACAAACAAGCAGCTTATCAAGTTGGAGAAGGAAAGGAAAAACTGATTTCTGAATAAATAAACAGAGACTAAGTAGAAGGAAGCTGTATGCAATCTCAGACTACTTTCTTATTTAGGATAAAATTTAGCAGAAAGAATTTCATATTCTATTTCTGCTCAGAGAACATATAAATGTTTCTCTGGCATCTGTCAGTTTTCTATATACTGGACATATTTTGTAAAAATAATGCCTTTAAAATTGCAAAATACAAAATGTAAATGGTTTCCCATAGCTAGCACAGATTTTTCTGTGTATGCATGTTTTATAATGACTTGTTTTTACTATTGACGAAGATAAAAGACTAGAAGAAAATCTATGGAAAGGTAAGATTTTGGGGGCGACTGGGTGGCTCAGTTGGTTGAGCATCTGACTCTTGATTTTGACTCAGGTCATGATCCCAGGGTTCTGGGATGGAGCCAGGAGTCTGCTTAAGATTCCCTCTCTCTCTTTCTCTCCCTTTGCTCTTCTCCCCTGCTCATGCTCTCTCTCTCTTTCTCCAGAAAATTTAAATAAGTAAATAAATAAATGAGAAAGGTAAGATTTCTCTCTCTCTTTTTCAATGTTTATTTTTGAGAGAGAGACAGAGACAGAGACAGAGCCTGAGCAGGGGAGGGGCAGTGAAAGAGGCAGACACAGAATCCAAAGCAGACTCCAGGCTCTGAGCCAAAGGTACAGAACTCAGTGCAGGGCTCAAACTCATGAACCGTGAGATCATAACCTGAGCCAAAGTCGGACACCCAAATGACTGAGCAACCTAGGTACCCCATGGATTTCTCTATTTTTAATGTTCATTTATTTACTTTGAGAGAGAGTGAGAGTGTAAGTGGTGGAGGGGCAGAGAGAGAAGGAGAGAGAGACAGAGACAGAGACAGAGACAGAGACAGAGAATCCAAAGCAGGCTCTAGGTTGTCAGCACAGAGCCCAATGTGGGGCTCGATCCCACAAACCATGAAATCATTACCTGAACAGAAATTAGGAGTCAGACGCTTTATCAACTGAGCCACCCAGGCACCCAAGAAGGGTAAGATTTCTAATTCTAAGATCATTTTCGCAGTAAACATTGTTATTGGAGAAATCAAATGTTTATTAATAAAAGTGGGTATAACAGAACTCAAAAGGAGAGAACTAGAAATGTAATCCAAATGCGCACATATTTTTATGTCTTGTCAGGTAAAAATCACGATAACTCTTCAATGGTGGTCAAAACAGTGTGTTTCCATGGCATTGGCAGGTGATAGTTTTGCACCAATAACTCAGAAAGATTCTTACGCCAAATTTTTCTGTCCTAAGGGAAAAAAAAATGGATGATACAAAGCACTCACCTGTTCATCAACACAGTGAAAATTCTGTACATATTTTATAAGTCTGTTTTCTAATGGGGGGGAGTTTTCATCACTGCAGTTTCTCTCCATATAGAGGTTAGTTCTTCTCCCAGATTAAACCTTTTGAAAAAGATGTAACCATATCACGGGCCTTTTTCTGAGAAGTAACAGAGTGGCATGATATGTAGAAATGATAGGCTTTAAGAGTAGAAATCAAGAACATTGTTGATATTGCTGCTTTTTTCAAAATTATGCTTATATTTAAATCATTAAGTCAAATATTTACTTAAGCATCAATAAAACAAGTGAGTTATTTTAAATTGTTAGCATCAGTAGATAAAAGAAAACTATACCAAGTAAAAAAAGGAACAGCACATCAGAAATAGCCTATCATGTATTTTGTGAGTCATACTTGGCTCTTTTTCATTAGGTTCCTGTTCACCATGTATGGCCTGTGCTCCATTTAAACCCACTTTCATTTGCACTGTATTAGTGGATAGCAGATTCTGATTTCAAGTGCCTTATATTTTTTGGTTTTCAGAAGATTTAATGCTTACCTCAAGACCTTCTTTCTTCAGTGATTTTTATTCTAATATTACGGCATCCTTCTGTGTTAGCCTTTAATGAAGGAATGTGTATTACCAACTGAAAGCTGTCAGGACACAGTGAAGACTTTAAGCAACATATATATTATTCCAAAATCCATTTATTCTTCTGCATACCTATGACCTCTCTAAGATCTTTATGAAAAAAGAAAATATATTAGCTAATCATTAATGAATAGTCTCAAAAGAAGACATTTGAAGATGTAAAGTTTAATAAAGCAAAAGACAGCATAGCAGTGGTATCCCTAATTAGAAAGGTAGATTCATTCAAGAGAACTCAAAAAGGGAAGGAGGTATATTCAAATGAGGAGGCAAATACCGCAAGCCTCATTGTCAAAACTTTCAAATCAGTCTCGAAGCAAATACGTTCAACACAACTATTGTTCTTTGCTTATTTAGCTTCATTTCTCCTCTAGAGTTTTATGTACCACCTAAAGGAGAGATCTCACATACTCTGGAGACACAACTTGTTGCATAAGCCTAAAACATAGCAAATTCCAGATTCCATTTCTAAAATCCTTCAAATAGTCATTTGGTGTCAGGTTTATCCTTCCCAAGGAATCTAGTAGGATGGAATGTCACTTATGTAGGCATATTAATAATCTCCATTGTGATCATTAAAAATGATACAGATTCAAATGATAAGAATAAGTATGTCTGGTGCACCTGGCTGGTTCAGTCGGTGAAGGATTTGACTTCATCTGAACTTCTCACAGTTCATGAGATGGAGCCCTGTATCAGGCCCTGTGCTGACAGCTCAGAGCCCAGAGGCTGCTTTGGGTTCTGTGTCTCCTTCTGTCTCTCCTCCTCCTCCTCCTCCACTTCCTGCTCCTCCTCCTCCTCCTCCTCCTTCTCTCTCTCTTTCTCAAAAATAAATAAAATTACAAAAAACTTTAAAAAAAGAATAAGGATGGCTTGATTTTTTTCAATTAAACTGTTTCCTCGATTAAAAGTTATTTAATAAAATACAGTATGTGAGAATGAATATTGTAGATGATCGGTGCATTTTGGAAATATAACTGAATTTTTAAAGTTAAAATGTAATATATAAAATTAAGAAAAAAATTAGGTTAATTTAATTTATTTTCATAGACCATAGAAGCCTTTTGACATCAGGAACAGTAATAACTTAATTACAGCTTTTTAAAAAATAGGGATAGCTGTATCACAAGTGTAGCAATGTCTCAGTTAGCTTTTCTACGCAAGTACCTGCTTTTTTGGAGATTACAAAGAACTCTTGTCCATACAATCACATTTTTAATTGTCATAACTACAGCCACAGTAAAGTTAGTGGGATTAATTGGTACTGGGGAAAAATACTTTTGGAGTAACTTTGTACACACAGGTTGAATTCCAGCATGTCATCAATGTAGGCTTCATTATGATTAAAAATAAATTGTAAATATTTGTATAAAATTTAGTGTATGTCAGTGACTACTCCAAGTGTTCGATATATTAACTCATCAAAGCCCAATAAGGTAGATACTGTTATTTTTCTTGCTACATTGATATGGTAACAGAGATGAAGAGAGGTCAACTAACTTACCATTAAGTGCAGACTTAGGGTTCAAAAACAGAGACTCTTGTTTCAATACTTCTGTTCTTAATCTCTATGCTACACCTCCTATAAATTTCTTTTCTTTTTTTTAATGTTTTTTATTTATTTTTGAGAGACGGAGAGAGACAGCGTGAGCCGGGGAGGGTCAGAGAGAGAGGGAGACACAGAATCTGAAGAAGGCTCCAGGCTCTGAGCTAGCTGTCAGCACAGAGCCTGATGCAGGGCTTGAACTCACGAACTGTGAGATCATAACCTGAGCCAAAGCTGGTCGCTTAACTGACTGAGCCACCCAAGTGCCCCTGAATTTCTTTTCTTTATTTTGGCAGTATTCCAATGGAAATATATTAATAAGACAATATTTAGTTTCATAAAGACACTTTGTTTGTCATGAAATAGCTGCTGAATGACTGAATGAATGTATTGAAAGACTAAATAATTACAAAGACAGATGTTTGAAATAAAGGAACCTGGTATAATACTGGTATCAGAATTATAGCATGAACTCTGTGGACCAGCTTCCCTAAGAAATAATCATAACTTGTTGATTGTTATTAACAATGTGAATTTATTTTTCAGGAATTATTTTAAGCGTATACAATAAATGAAGAAACATTGATTCAGGAAGATCTAGTAAACCTTGGTGAGAACATCCAGTAGGACTGAGTCACAATTCACCTCCTGCCCCCCTCCCCCTC
Organism: Suricata suricatta; assembly: GCF_006229205.1. Classification (NCBI taxonomy): domain Eukaryota; kingdom Metazoa; phylum Chordata; class Mammalia; order Carnivora; family Herpestidae; genus Suricata; species Suricata suricatta. Next base: position 67,164,190 of record NC_043700.1, read on the forward strand.
CCCAGCTCAGACTAAAGGAAGCTCTGCTTGGAGACAATGTGGCCAAGAAAATGAGACTCCCATTCTGTCCAGCTCCAAGTTAAGGGCCATGGTATCTCTCTGGGATGGGTGGTGAGCCAGCATTTCTTAACCCCCAGCTACATGTTGTAAAAGCAAAATTCCAAGTGAATGAGGCCAAGAGGCCAGGAATTCCTTTTCTCCACCCAGACTTGACTCATGAACTAGAGGCTTACCACAGGTGTAGAAGGCCCAAAATACTGGGGTTTTGATCACCCTTACCACAGCTTACTCATAGGGTGGAGGTTCCATATTGGGTAAGATCATCTGAAAGTGCTAGAAGTTACTTTCCCCACACAGCACTCCAATCACAAACCAAGGGCTCTACTCTGAAAGTAGTGGGTCACCATTACTGAACCAATGTGGGTCTGCTGTTTGGTGAGTTACAGACCTAGACCGACTAGGTAGGGTTATGTCACAAAGTCACCTTTATTTGCAGCAAATAAGGAGACCACGGGGAAGACTTTGCAAAGCTGTGACTCCCCCAACAGGAGGATGCAGTCTCCTTTTATTAGGGTTTGGAGTGAATATTGAGAGGGGGAGTCCTCATCATCACCTACAATGGTCAGGCATAAAGTTGCATGGCACACTCAAATATCAAATATCATGTCTATATATACATATGCTATGGTAATGAAACTTACGCCTCTGCGAGGGTAGGGATTTTAACTTTATAATGAGGCTGAGGTAACTGTCCAGCACTTTTTAACTCATTTGGGCAGGCGTCCTCCTTGGGTTCTTCTCAAAAATGTTTCTTTTCCTCTTTCAGCAATCCACTAGTAAGTTTCTAAAAGATAAAATTGATAGGCAGAAGCTTCTAGGAGTTTCCTGAGTGTAGCAGGTCTCTCTGGTGACAACTATTTACTCGCCTCCTGTCCCTAAGCAGTGGCTCAGAGATTCTATTCGATGGGAGAGTCATTTCATAAGAACAAGCTTCAAAGCTTTGCCCAAAATAATGCACTGAATTGAAAACTTGTGGGGAAGTTCAAGCCTAACAGTACCCCCTAAAACAACAAATATTTGTGAATATTTTGGTGGTCAGCAATTAAAAATAAGCTAGGTGAGAGCAACAGCTAAACTGTAGGCCAGCTAATTTAGACCTCCTCTTGTCAAAACAGACCTCAAAGACTGGCCACCAAATTATCCCCACAAAGGACCCAAACCTGATTGGATTTGACTAGAGCAACTTATGTCCCAGGGCAGGGCCAGAAATCGGAGAATCAGTGACCAAATAGTGAAGCCTAACACTTGGGTGTGAACACAATAAAGCTGATGATACATGGAGAGATTAGCAAAAGAAAAAAATCAGAAGGGGCCTGCTAAGCCCATTGCCCTTGCAGGTGGACTGTGCATGAGCCCAAAGTTGAGCCCTCTGAGGAGTGGCACCACTCCTTTTTACCACACTGAAGGTAAAAAATTCACTACAATTCTCTGGTCAAGTTACTAAATAAATGAGCAAATAGGTACCAGCAACAATATGTGGAAGAGGGGAAGTGGAGGAAATCATTAGCCCCCAGGGTTACAGTAATTTATATTTTAAATGCCCATTTCTAAAAAAAAAATATTTATATATATATTATATATATATGTATATATATATGGGGCATGGAAAGAAGTAGAAATATATAATCTATACCCAGGGAAATAAAAGACCATAGAAATGGTAGGATCTACCAGGCAAACACTGTGAAGCAGCCATTATAAATAGGTCCAAAGAGCTAAAGGAAATCATGTTTAAAAAAGCAAAAGAAGTACGTCAATCATACTTCAATTAATAAAGAAAATAGGAGATAGGATGTCAATCTCCCATGACATAGAAAATATTAATTAAGTGATAGAAAAAATAAAAAGAACCCAATGTAAACTTTGAAATTAAAAAATACCACTAAAATGAAAAATTTTGCTATAGAGACTCAACAGTAGATTTGAAAAGACAAAAGCGAATAATCAGCGAATTTGAAGATGTATTGATACATGTTACACAATCTGAAGAACACAGAAAGAACAAAGAAAACTTAAGAGAGCCTCAGAGAGGGGGCGCCAGGTGGTTTAGTCAGTTAAACATCTGACTCTGGATTTTGTCTCAGGCCATTATCTCATCCTTCATGAGTTTGAGCCCCACGTTGGGATCCACACTGACAGTGCAGAACCTGCTTAGGATTCTCTCTCTCGCTCGCTCTCTCTGTTTCTCTCTCTCAAAAAAAATAAATAAACTTAAAAAAAAGAGATAGAGAGCCTCAGAGAAATATATGACACCAAATATATGTGCACTAACATACACAGAATGGAAATAATAGAAGGAAAGGTAGCCAAAAACAGGAGAAAAGTGTAGTGTCTAGCCTAAAATCAGGTGCATTTGATTACCATGTGTCTTTCATCTAATTCATTTCCATAGCTTTAGTGTCTTTAATGTAATAATGTAATAACACAGACATTATTACAGAATACAGCCTGCCCTTACTTTTGATACAGAACATGCCTCAGTTTGGGTTGTTTTATGTTGCCTCATGATAAGATTAGATGATAAGTTATACATTCCCACATGGAATAATGTATAAAGGACCTTCTTCTGTGTTTCTTGTAACATCACCTTAGAACATCTCCCATGCTTTCCATATAATTCTCACTGGTAATGTTCAACTTTATTCATTTGGTCTAGAGGTTTCCAATTTCTTCATCACAAAGTTACTATTTTTTTGTCATAAACAATTATGGGATCTCTGAGAAAATAATTTAAGATGATGCCAAATATCCTTATCCTTACCTAAATTTATTTTATTTTATTAATTTTTAATGTTTATTTATTTATTTGGGGGGGTGCAGAGAAAGGGAGAGAGAGAATCTCAAGCAGGCTCCATCTTGTCATCAAGGAGCTCGATGCAGGGCTCCAACTCATGACCCATGAGATCATGAACTGAGCCAAAGTCAAGTATCAAATGCTTAACTGACTGAGCCATCCAGGTGCCCTACCAAACACAGGGTATTTATAAACACACAATCTAAAAAAATGTTATCATAATCAGAGTGTGTCAGATCTGGAATCAGATAGCTCCACCTTTGCATTGAATGCAGGAATTCACTTTAGGTTCCATAAGAACTATCATGGCAAATTATTTCTAAGCATAAATAGGTTAACATTTTTTAGTGCCCAAATGTTGCCTTTTATTTTATCTTTGAATTGTTTTATGTTTATTTATTTTGAGAGAGAGAACCCCAAGTAGGCTCTATGCTGTCAGCACTAAGCCTGACCTGAGGCTCGATCTCAGAACTTGAAGATTATGACCTGAGCTGAAATCAAGAGTCTACCCAGACCCCTCTTATCTCTGTATTTTAAGGATGGAGAAAATATAACTTACCAAATAGCCTGACACTCCCCCTTTTTAAGTGTGGGAAACTGGAGTATAAGAAGTATTTCTGCACAATAGACGTTTGCAAAACACAATAAATCTGTGCAATATTGTCTGAAAAAGAAACTTCTGTAAAATATATGTTTCTTAAGTATTATTCAGCTCACTGGCAATCTGTAGAGGAGATCTGGTGAAATCTTGGATCCATGTATATACAGAAGGCCTGTACCTCCTCCTCTGTCACTTGGGGTATCACCTTTTGTTTTGTTCTTCTTTAATAACCACAATTATGACTGGAATCCTTTACATGGTAACCTCTGGCCCCCACCGAATGTTAGCAAGAGAATCCTGTCATTCTTTTCCTTTGAGCTGGCATCATTTTTTTTCTTGTATCTTCATAAAAAAAGGAAAAACATGCAAATTACTCTTCCCAGGGCAGATAAAAAGCACCCCTCCAAACCACTTCCTATAGGCCTTTTTTCTCTTAATCTATGAACTCTCTGCATTCTTAGACAATTCTTGTGGGCTGTAGGTTATTTCCTCTGTGATTTAGTCCAATCTGATGTCTGACTTAAGAACTATAATTAGGCACATGCTATTATTTCAAGCATGGGAAGTCACGAAATGTCCTTGTTTTTGTCTTAGACTAGAAAACACAAATTCAGAATGTATATTTTTATCATGTGACTGGTAAAAAGGTCTTTGAATTCTGTTTCTTTCCTCACTTTCATGTTAATTTCACTGCTGGGAAGTTTTCTTCCCAGAATCTCACCAACATATGTGAAAAATTCCAATTTATCCATTGGAAATGGATAAAAAATGAAAAAGCAAATCAACAAACCCCACTTTGCTCTTTGCTTCTACTTACTTTGAACAATGACTGTATATTTGTGTGAAGTAAGGTCTTTCTTATGCCTTTAATGTCAACATATAATGTTAAAAGTAAATAAGAAAATAAAAGAGCTAAGTTTTTGGTTAAGTATTTTTTATATTGTGTCTTGGTCTCTATTGTTTTGTTGTTTATTTTACTGAGCCTCATTGGGATCTTAAAAGTAAATCAAATGTGGATGCATCATTGTCATAGTTTTATTACTCTGGATTGCTCTAATCTTTCCTCTGTTATAAATAACACCTCATTAGTTACCAGGACTATTTTTTTTTCCTGTTGATTTAGAAGATCATAGCAATACTCATTCTTTTTAAGTCTGATTACCCTGACTTTAAGGACCTGCTGTTTGATAAAATGGGAGAATCATTTCCTAAGATGTACAAATGTCCTTGCCCATCATTTTACATTGCAGCAGTTAGTATGTCTTGTGGTTTCCTAAATAGATTTGTCATATTTCCATTTCTCTCAATTACTCTACCAACAATTTTCATTAAGAACACAGATTGTTAGTGTCATATGAGCAAAATAGACTGTAGTGACACTAGAGAAATGCTACTCAACTATTATTCCTGGGTCTTTAAGTTGAAATGTTCACAAAAATCCCTTTTAACATATTAAAGAAGGTTTTCTCTATGCGGTTTCTGAGAGATATCACACAATGGTTGAGTTCTGTTGTCTTAGCTTTTCCTCTATATTTGCACACTGTCAACTGCTATATTAATAGGAATGATTACGACACTGATCTCCAGTTTGGCCAGTTCTTACAAATAAAGGGTGTGGCTGTGTTCCAACAAAACTCACAAAAACAGCAGTAGGCCAGATTTTGGTGTGAGGCCATATTTTGCCTGTCTGTGAGAGACACAAACATTCAGCAGATATTGGAGGGAATACAAATAAGTAGACATTTCTAATCTCAAAACATTTACAAGCTGATGACAAAATACAAAAATAGCTTACCATTTTATAGTAAGTTCCAAATGAATGATGTGGAGAATCTCAAAGGCCAGACTTAGCACTTGAGATAATGCATGTGGCAGAACTTTTTGAAATAGGAAAGAGTGAAAATATCATGTTGTCATGGTTTAGCCATCATTGCTATCTGCATTTAATTCTCAGAAAGTTTAACTTTATTGGCAAATTTCTAAAAAGAAGACCCATGAAAGTAAGATTTTGGATTATGGAGTTCCACAAGTTACTCAATAGTCAATCATTTTGTAGCTAGTCCATTTATAATTTTATTTGACTATTCTCCACTTTGTACCATTCTTGGTAATCATGCTTGTTTCTTAGAGCTGTACTATTTATTTACTCATTTTCCTTCCCAAAAATTTATGATAATATCAAAATACAATCTCCTGTGCTTTAAACTACCCTCCATTTCCACATTTGTGACAGCTTATTGTAATGTCTATCCAAACCAAAAAATAAAATAAAATAAAATAAAATAAAATAAAATAAAAGATTGTATTTCTTTCCTGCTAAATTATTTATCCTGTACTATAAGAAAATAGGCACTTCTTCCACACAGTTTAGTGATAGCTCCAAGGCCAAATAAGTCAGAGAAGTAAGATAATTTTCAGAAAATTCATGAACTTTTGCCTCAGCTACCTGTATTATTGAATGTCATTACCTGAGTTATCTGCAGTGCTGGTTTAGTTCTTTGCTCCAGCCAAGAGGTCTAACCTTAATATGCTGGGTAAATGATAATGAACAAAAATAATCTTTAAAAATTACTGCAGCATGATGTACCCAAAGCACAATATATGTTTAGTCCCACCCTGTTCTGTGGGAACGAGAGCAGTATAAGATCACATACATGGACATGGGAGGGATAACTGAAGGGAGCCATTGTTATGTCTCCTATGTGGTCTCACGAGATATGCATTAGCACCTTTTTAAATTTATGAAGAGAGTAGTCTTTGTTCCTACCATGATGGATTTACTTAAATCCATACTTTAATAACAAACTGAGATTGCTACACTTAGCTACCAAAGGGGAGTAAAGTTACACTGGAAAATTAATGTAAAGAAAATAATTCATTGCTTTAGCACAAATAAGTCTTTTCTGTGATGTGGCTGTCACAAGAAGATTGAGGAAAGAAGTAATGAAGAAATTTAACATGTTCTGTAGTTATGATGCTTTATGCCTCTAAAGAGGAAAGTAATAAGCAAAGGAAAAAAATGGATTTGTGTGATGAATTCCCACATATCTAAAGTATATAATTTCTCTAACATCTTTTTCTATATTTTCCTTTTACATTTTACACATTTACATTGTGATCAATGTGAAGAAGCCATTCATGTGCCAAAGTACGCTCCTTCGTGTTAATGGAGAAGAGTCGAGCAAAAATCTGTCTCTTGCAACTCAGAACTGAGGAAACATTTTAATCACACATGAACAAAAAGAGAGCACCCTTATCACTCTTTGGCTGTGTGTAATGCTGTGAAGAGCTTATTCTTTGATATACAGTATCTTGAACATACCTACTCTGAATATCACAACTTGATTGTATTTGCTGGAATGAACACAAATGACATTTGTTCATCTGCGAAGGATGTTTAACCCAAAATCCTTTCCTTGTCTACAGTTTTCCCAAGGCTCAACTTATCCCAATTTAATATAAACACAGCCCGGGCCAAATAATCTAAGTTTGTTCTAACGCAGTGCATCTGTTGATTCAGCTAGGGGTCTGTCACCCTTGTATAATTGAATGGCACGGCTGCCTTTGAAAACTGACACGAACATTTCTTTACCTTTATGTATACTAGGCACTGCTTTCATAGCTAACGACAGTTTGGGCAAGAAAGCACATTTAATTTGGCTCTTATTTCTCCAATCATTATCAAAATTACTTCTAAAATGCCAGTGATAGAAGATTTGCTGTTTTTTTGTCTGGAATGTGACCAGGACTCTATACTAGAGTAGGAAAAAAAAGGGGGGTTGATGTAGCATGTTTTCTGTTTTTATCAGTTCATAATAATTTATCGAAACATTGAACCTCAGTTCAGAAATTCAGCATCAATTTTCACAATTAAAAACTGACAATTTCCTGAAATAAATTCTTTCACAGCTTTCTGTTTCTTCCTATCTTTCCACATGATATATAAAAAAAAGTCTGGAAAACTGAGGCATTTGTAAAGCATGTTCAATAAATGACATGATAATTAATTCACTATTTGGGTAATGGACAAAAGTAATTTGAATAATCATTATGTTTTGGAGCAATTTGATCAATCCAAATGTCCTAAAATATTTAGGTGACAATCAGAGTGTAGTCCTTGGGGAAATCTTTGTACATCAGCATCAGGATAACTTAAGCTGTCTACTCAACCCATGTTTGATCCTTGAAGATTTTCTCATAAACAGGTGCATTTGAATTTATGTGTATAGTCAAACTGTATCTTCAAATTTGTAGCTTTCACTAGGAAAGAAATCTTTAGTGTCACAATGTGTCATTATTCTACCAAACTATAGTCAGTAATTGGTGAGTAAAAATGACTATCTGTTTTATAACACTAATTGAATGTAAAAGAAGCATTAATCCTTTGTCAGCAATGGTTGCATTGAATGGTTAAATGGGAACAAGCTAATATTGGATAATATTGCATAATATAATATGGTTTGTTTTCAGACAATTTCAGAAATTCTAAAGAAAGACCGATTAATCATAATCATATAATAAAGATAATTTATTCACAGCTGGATAATCATGCTGGTGATCAAAACACATGTGCCAGGTTCTCAGATATACTTCTGTTTGTTTGTTTTGTTTCTCTTAATTTCCACACGTGAGTAAAATCTTATAGTATCATGTCTTTTGCTGACTGACTTACTTCATTTAGCAGTACACCTCCAAGATCCATCCCTGTTGTTGCAAATGGCAAGATTTCATTTTTTTTATGGTTCAGTAAACATATTTTAGACTTCACTTTATCCTCTGTGTGAAATTTCCAGATCTAAACAAATTTATAGGTATAACATTGGGTTCCATTCTAAATAATTTAATCTGACCAAGTTTATAGTTCACTAGTTTTCTCTTCAGTTGTGTCTGTGATGATAACCTTGACCATTAAGCTTTTGATTTTTTTTATTAACTACATGCTTGATGTCTAAAATTCTTTTTGATTTTTAAAAAATCTGAGGTTATGTTTAAAATTTCATTTCTCTGAGATATTTTCAAGCTTATTTATAACTCCTAAGCATTATAAACATGATTAATATCTCTAGCAATTCCAAATATCTGAAGTTTGGTCTATTTCTAAGGTGTTACTTTTGCTGGTTTTGGCCTATTTTGTATTATTTCTTTGCATATTGAGTTAATTCTGACTGCATCTTCTCCTTGTTATTGAAAAATTACTTTTACAGGTTTTTAGAAGTCTAGAAAGAAGTAGCTTCTGTTAGAAAAGCATTTGTTTGCTTTTTCCATAAATGCTATCATCAAGACCATCAGAAACCAAAATTGAAATGTTTCATGCACTCTGTAGGTGACATAAACCTGGGTTGGAAACTGATGCTAGATTTTAAACTGATTCAAACCCATGACTAATTCTCATTTCATTTTTCCTCTTTTTAATTGGTCCTTTTCCTTTTTTTAATTCATCCTGCTCCATTCATTGGCAACGCCACCTTCCAAGCGGTGTTCTAGGGGGAGAGGCAGCGCAGTGCTTTGGATCACAGTTTAATATGGGGAGGATTTTTATAAGATGTCTGGGTCTCTATTTTAGTCTTCTTGTCTTCAGACACCTAAATTCCAAATCCCAAATTTGTCTGATTAGTAGATGTCTTGGCCAGGTTTCTTAGTTGCTCTAAGGGACAACTTACCTCTCTGGATTATCACCTTAAACATTTTTGGTTTCGTAGATAGGTTCTTCCTATTTTGTTAGCTCTAAATGTGTACATACATATGCATTCATTTTCAAATATATATTTACACATATATGTTTACATTGTATAACTATAGATACACACATTTGTATATAAATATAAACATGTATTTATTTTCAATCCATTTAGGGAGGATATTTAAAAAACTATTCCAGGGGTGCCTGGGTGGCTCAGTCAGTTAAGCCTCTGACTTTGGCTCAGGTCATGATCTCACATTCGTGGGTTCGAGCCCCACATCGGGCTCTGTGCTGACAGCTTAGATCCTGGAGCCTGCTTCTGATTCTGTGTCTCCCTCTCTCTCTGCCCATCCCCACTCATGCTCTGTTCCCTCTGTCTCAAAAATAAATAAAAATAAAACATTAAAAATAATTTTAAAATGTTTTAAAAATTAAAAAAAAACTATTCCATCCATAATTTTTAGTTGTTTTCAATATATGATGTTATGGGTTGAATCATTTTTTTCAAAAACTTGTATGTTGAAATCCCAGTGTCCAGTACTTCAGAATGGGACCTTATTTGGAAATAGGGCCTTTGAATATGTAACTAAGTTAGGATGCAGTTATACTGGAATAGGGTAGATCCTAATGCAATATGATTAGTGTTCTTAGAAGAAGGTGACATTTAGACACAGACACACACATGGGGAGAAAGTCCTGTGGTGTTGAAGACAGAGACTGCCTTGATGCTCCTAGAAGTCAAGGAATACCACAAATGGCCAGCAAGCTACCAACTGCCAGGGGAGAGGCCTGGAGTGGATTCTTCTTCACAGCCCTCAGAAGGAACCATTCCTGCTGACAACTTGATCTCAGACTTCCCGTCTCCAGGACTGGGAGATGATACATATCTGTTGTTTAAGCCTCCCAGGTTGTGGCATTTTGTGCAACAACCCTAGAAGACTCATACAGGTGAGTAAATTTGAATAATCTTGTCCAATATTACCAGAAACCAAGACCCCAGATTTGTTTGAGGAAGGAGTGATTTGTTTGTGTGCACTTCACAAAGGACAAGACCTCTCCCTCCCTCCCTCCACACTGTTTTAGGCCAACTCTTCCTCTCTGTGTTCTTCCTTCCTTCCTTCCTTCCTTCCTTCCTCCCTCCCTCCCTCCCTCCCTCCCTCCCTCCCTCTCTCTCTCTCTCTCTCTCTCTCTCTTTCTTTCTTTCTTTCTTTCTTTCTTTCTTTCTTTCTTTCTTTTGTTTCATTTCATTTCATTTCATTTCATTTCATTTCATTTCATTTCATTTCTTTAAGCAAAAATCAACTACATGTATTAGAAATACAAGGTTTATAAACCAGTTTCCTAACTCTTAAACTTTATCTATTACTGTCTGTCAAAATATGAGCTTCCTTAGTAAAATAGCCTGCTTCTACAGGTTTGCACATCCTATTCTCTCTGCCTGAATTCATTTTTTTCTGCCTTTTAAATGCTGCTGAATGTTGAAAATAGAGTCTAAATGAGATCAGTAATAAAAAATTAAAAAACAAATAGGAAACATAAATAAATCTGAGGTAGTTTAATACAAGATGCTAAGCTGAAATAAAAGATACCCTTCCTTCTTCGAAAGAAGGGAGAATAAAGGGGTGCCTGGGTGGCTCAGTTGGTTTAGCTTCTGACTTCAACTCAGGTCATGATCTCACTGTTTGTGGGTTCGAGCCCCGCGTTGGGCTCTGTGCTGACAGCTAGCTCAAAGCCTGGAGCCTGTCTTCGGATTCTGTGTCTCCCTCTCTCTCTGACCCTCCCCTCTTCATGCTCTCTCTCTCTCCCCCTCTCTCTCTTTCTCTCTTTCTCAAAACTAAGCAAAAACATAAAAAAAAATTTAAAGAAGGAAGAATATCAAAGAATAAGTCGACATGAAGTAAATGTAGCGTTAATTAATTAAAAGAAAATAATAGAGCAAACTCCTGGGGCAAGTTCTAAGATAAGGATGTGAGTTCCCAAAGAGATTGAAGTTATAGGAGGAGTCTCGTCTACATATTAGAAAATGATAGAAATTGGAGAGAATTTAAAGCAATCAAATGGAGTTCTTTTTCTCTTCTTGTTAATGTTAAGTGAGATAGAAGAATTAGAAATTCGAATTTTAAAAAAACAAGCAAAATATTTGGACAGTTTTCACAAAAAAGGACATATAAGTGGTCAAAGAAATATATAAAATTGCACTAAGCTTCATCGTTATCAAGAAAATACCAATTAAAACCACAATGTAATCACACCTCATATCCATCAGAATGGCAAAATGAAAAATATTATAATGGAGTATTGAAAATATCAAATGTTGACCAGTGTCACAACTGAAACATTCATGTGGCTGGTCCAGCACTTTGAAAAACTTGGGGCACCTGGGTGGCTCAGTGGTTAAGCATCTGATTTGGCTCAGGTCATGATATCATGGCTGGTGAGTTGGAACCCTGCACTGGGATTTCTGCTGTCAGTGCAGAGCCCACTTCAAATCCTCTGCCCACCTCTCTCTCTGCCCTTCTCCTACTAGTTCTCCCTCTCTCTCCCTCTCTCTCTCTCTCTCTCTCTCTCTCTCTCTCTCTCCCTCAAACATAAATAAACATTTAAAACAGTTGAAAACCTGTTTCGTACTTTCTACTAAAGCTGAACACTTGCATATGCTTTGATCCAGAAATCCCATTCTTGGTATAGACCTTAAAGAAATGTGTTCTTTCTTTCTCCAAAGACATATATTAAAATGCTATAGCAGCAATATTTATAGAAGACGCAAACAAGAAACTACTCAAATCTCTACCAAGAGTAAAATGAACAAGTAAATTGTGGTATATTTACAAAGTGGCATACTGTATACCAACAAAAAGGATAATTGTAAGTATTTTCAGTAATAGGAGAGAGTGCTCTTTTATTTCAACCCAATGAATACCAAATCAGGTCGAGCGAATTGATCATGTTAGAAACCCAAATAACAGTTCCTTTGAGGAACACTAGGCGGTATGGGGAAGCATCTGGGACACTAGCTGTGTTCCATTTTTAAATCTGGGTGCTGAATACATGATGGTGTTCACCAAAGAGTACACTAAAGAGATTTATATTGTTTTGGTCTGTATGTTTACCTCATTTGTAAGCAAGAAAAGAAAGGAAAACAAACAAGCAAAAAGAACTGTAAATGACTTGCTAAAGTAACTAAAGTCATTTGAATCCCACTTGAGTTTCTTACAATTCAGCATAGAAGTCTGTTTATTACATATTATAAATCTATAATCTTTAAAATAATAGAAACAATTCAGATATGGTAAAACATTAGGTTAAATGCAGTTTCCAAGCAAATATACTTTCAAATGATTTTTATATTACTAAAAAAGTCAGTCCTACCTTGACATCAATAAGTTACAAATAAAATAATTTAAAAAAAGGGTATAAGATGAGAAGTTAATGCTTTTCTTTGGTTAATCTCATTAGCCATGTCCAGGTAAAATAATGGCAACTCTCAAAACACAGTGGAGGGTGTAATATATGGAAAGTTCCATCTAGAAGCCAAATTGGTTAACTATATAAACCAGTTGTCTATAGCTAGCCTTTTCTATGCAGTATTAGAATTCTCTAGAAATTTATGTAAAATACCAAGGAACGTATAACAAATTTAAATTACTTACATTAATTTATTTTCAAGTACTATTTTAAATTAATAATTATTTAAATTATATTTATTATTTTAAATTATTAAGTTTCTCATACACATTTCCTTTTATGTAATGCTCCTATGTTTGCAGAAGGTGGTGAACAGTCTTTGTGTACTGCATGAAGGCTACCTTTCATTACCTGAAGGAAAATATAGCAAATCAGAAAAATATGACTAAAGTAGCTTAGTTTTGCTTTGATCAGCAAGGCCATTATTATAGCATGATCTTTTTAATTGTACATTTTATTCCACACAACATTAGTAGAGGTAATAGAAGATCTATGCCAGCAGAAAACAAAGGAAATTTTTCTTGTTGACAAATCACTAACATTTCCTTTTACAGTCTTCAAAGTATAAATGATGACAAAATATATTTAAATAATATATAGGTGTACCACATATGAATATTGAACTCATTTATTTATTTTTGTTATTGCACAGAAAAATATGTTTGATAGCTTGAATATTCTATGACAGCCTTCATGACAGGACCAATGATACCAGAGTCCAAGAATCTCATGAAACAGACATCAGCCAAGAACACTAATACAGTGAACTCTCCCATTGCCTTGTTTTGGTTTGGCAGGTGTTAACTATTTTCTGGAAACTATAATGAACTTAATAAATTACTCAAAGGGAGATTAATGACACAAAAATATAAGAAATCAAAAATTTATTAAGATTTATTATGATAATTAAGTGAAGAATGTTCTTTTAATTTACAAATCTGATTATTCACCAAAAATGACTAATAGGATAACCTAATCTAAACCTCTCATTTTTACATGAAAAAACTAAAATCAATTTGAGGCTAAGAACTTAAGAGATGTTTCAAGACATACTGGCTCACTGAGATTGGAACCCCATTTTCTGACTTCTAGACAATTGCATGCTTATTCCTTCTTTCCTTCCTTCCTTCCATCCTTCCTTCCTTCTGCCTGCCTGCCTTCCTTCTTTCTTCATAGATTTACTGATACAATGCACATGCCATACCATACACCCATTTAAAGTGTACAATCTAATGTTTTTAAGTACATTTGCAAAGTTGTGCAACCATCAGCAGAATCTAATTTTAGAACATTTCTGTTCCTTCTTTAAAAGGAAAAAAGCCATACCCATCAGATTTCACTCCCCATTCTCCCTCCATAAAACTTCTAGCCATATACAACCACTAATCTACTTTATATCTCTATAGATTTGTTACTCCTGATATTTTATATAAGTGGAAGAATACAGCATGTGGTGTTTTGTGACTGTCTTTTTTCACTTAGTATCTATTCAAGTTTCATCCATGGTATAACATGTACTAGGACGTTCTTTTTATTATCAAATATTATATTATAAGAAGAGACCACAATTTATGTATGTGTTCATCAATTGATAATCATTGGATTATATCCATTCTTTGTATATTAGTAACAATGCTACTGTGTTGATGTACAAAGTTTTGAGGGGGTTGTGTATTTTCATGTAGCTTCAGTATATACCTGGGGGAGCTCTGTGGTAACTGTATATTTAACATTTTGAGGATACACAAGTGTGTTTTCAAAAGTGTTTTCATTTTATAGTCCCACAAACAAATGCATAAAGGTTCTAATTTCTCTAAGCCCTTACCAACACTTTTGACCTATTGTATGCCTTTTTTATTGTATCTATCCTAGTGGATATGAAATAGTATCTAGTTTTGATTTGCATTTCCTTAATGTCTAATGATGTTCAGCATTTTTCCTGTTTATTTAGCTTTTGTATATCTTCTTTAAAAAATGTCTATTTAGATTCTTTGTTCATTTTTAAATTGTTGTTTGTCTTCTTATTTTTGAGTAAAAGAGTTTTCTTTATTAATTTGAATACTATCCCTTATCAGATATATGATTTGTAAATATTTTCTCCCATTCTGTGGACTGTCTTCTCATTTTCTTGATGATGTACTTTGAAGCAAAGTAATTTGTAATAGTATTACAGTCTTTTTAATTTATTTTTCATTTGTTGTTTATGTTTTTGATGTTGTAGCTCAAAAACCATCATCTAACCCAAGATTATAATTTTACTTCTATGTTTTGACCTTGGGTTAAGCAATTGTTTCTTTAAAAAAAGGTTTTTTTTTTTAATTTATTTTCAGAGATAGTGAGAGGGTAAGGGGCAGAGAAACACCAAAAGAGAATACCAAGTAGGCTCCACACTAAGCACAGAGCCCAATGCAGGGCTTGATCTCACAACTGCAACATCACAACCTGAGCCGAAATCAAGAGTCAAACACTCAAACAACTGAGCCACCCAGGCACCCCAGCAAAGGTTTCTCAGATAAGACATTTACAGATTAAAAGAGCTTTTTGGGGGGGAAAAAATCTCAACTTAATCAAGCTTATAGTTATCTATTTAAAGAAGAAAATCAATGACTCAAAAGAAATATGGAAGAAACAAGTTAAATGATATCATGATTATGTAATGCACAACATGTAGACCGTGAGAAATTAGAGAACAAATAACCTGAATTCCTCATCAAAATCTTTCAAGGAAAAAGAGAGACATGGAGGAGGAAACATTTGCATTGCACAAACTGTTTAGGTTTTGCTGTTCCATTTGTTACTTTTAATGTACTTTTAATGTATTGGTTTCTTGTAATGTTCCTTTTCCACATTAATCAGATTTTAGTCTATCTTCACTCCCCAAATTAGGGATGTATTTCCACTGCGTAAATACCAGTAGGTAAAATAAAACATGACCTTGGGTTAGGTAATGGTGTCTTATATAAGACACCATCACCCTCTGAATTATAAGTGAATTGAATTGAAATAGTCCAGAATCTTTAGGTTAAATACTATTCTGAGGGTGATGGTGTTCAGTTCAGTTCAGTTTATATCAAGTACTACCTTGTTCCCTATTTGCTGTAAATGTCACTTCTTCACACACTTTGGCATTCCAAAAAAGTCATATTATTTTCCTTAAATCTTATTAGTTCTAGCCTGGATCTTCATTTGATGAGCTTGTGGGCAATCTCAAGTACACCAAACTACCCTTTTTGGTACAAATACTTTTGATACAAAGTAACATTGATCTTAAACAGAAGGAAAACTTCAAGGAGTCTTCAGTGTTTATTAGTTAATGTTATTAATCCAGGTGTTGATATTCATGAATACTTAGAATGCATAGGTTAAGGTAGAACCAAACCATGCTCCCTAACCATGGGTCCCACTTCCTATACTTCACAACTTCTGTCATTTCCTGATGATGTCCCTAAAGGACAGACTATCAACTATTTCCTCTTTGGTGGAATAGCCAGTGTCTATATTTTTTTCCTAACTTTTCATCTCAAAGCTTATGTCTGTCTATCTTCACTCCCTGTCTACTATCCAAGACCCCTTGAAATGTCTCCCTAATTTTTTAAGCAACCCCCATCTCCAAACCAGAATAAGCATTTTCTTATGTATTGAGGGCTACAAAATTACTGAGACTTGGGAACAAAAAAGACTAGTTACCTTCTTGGAATAGAAGAAGGAAAAAAATATAGAGAATCAAACAAATAGCTCTTAATCTTTTGGGGAAATTAGCATTGCAGTAAATGAGCCTACTACATACCTAACATACCTGTCCTAAATTCACAACAGTGCTGGGGGAAATAATAATTCTTATGGATTCCCCTAACACATGTTTTACTAATTTACTTCTGCCCTAGAACAGAGAGTTTGAAAGTTTAATCTTAGAATTCAGAATCATGGAATTACCACTCTCCTTGGGAGATACATGTTTTTAAGACTTAAATTTACTTCTCAAAAATGGTTAATGATTAGTACTCATAATTGTATTGTGAGCAATAAATATAAATGATGTATGGATCATGTTACGAATTTGTCACATTAACACTTACTAAGTGAAGCACAAGTTGCCAAATGGTGAGCCACAGTTAAGCAACAGACCACAAGAGAAACTGAAGTAGAGAAGCTTATTATCCTAAGGTCCTGGAGGAAGGATCCAGAATGTCTAGAGGAGCCATCTGGGGAGGTCAAGACAGAGTGCAGATAGCTATTGGACCTGGGACACAGCCTTTGTCCTTTGTTAGGAGGCAGTGGAGACTGTTGACCACAGCCTTATTGATTACAGGGCTGTTAAGAAATCATACCAAGAACTTACATTTGCCTGGGGCTCTCCAGCTGTTACCCAGGGCGTGTACTTGTGTGAAGGGCCAGTGACATGTTAAAGTTCTTGCAGGCGGCTTGGTTAAACAGAATCAGTGTGGAAGGAATAGTACCGTGGAGTAGCTTAGCTAAACTCTCTACAGACCCATTCTATGTGTACACACACACACACACACACACACACACACACATATTTATGGTACATACACAAATACGGTATATATGTGACATATCTGACTATATATATTATGTATGATATTAATAGTCTATATTACATATATATTATATCGTATATTCTATATAATCACATGTAACGTATAAAATATATGAAATAATATATATCACATATGTCATACATGTATATGCTACACACACACGATGGCAATTAAGAGGCAGTTTGGTACAGGCCTCTTGCATTCTTGTATATCTTGAGTTTACAAAAATCACAAGACTTTGTCCTTTACCAGACCACTTCTCAGCATTGTTTATGCAGCTGGCAGTCTTAAGAAGTGAAGAAATACACTGCAAGAATGCTTCAAATAGTTCTGTATGCACCTAGTTATTTCGCAGAAAGATGACAGATTTACTTACTACTTAGCATGAAAGTAGTGGATTCCCTAGAATGTGGATTCACATGGCACATTCCATTGCACATGTAGCCTCCACCTGGCCCCATGGGCTTTACCATGAGATTTTGGGTGCAGAGACTCAGTAGGACAATGCTAACAATCTTGCCCCTGCTTTTGCTGTAATTCAGTCCTTTATCTCTGGCCCAAAGGTCTTGTGTCTTTTGTCAACACCCATGGATCTGTGACAGGCCTCTTTGTTTAGCTTATAGAGATATTTTGATTGGAGTTCTAGCTCTCCTCCAACTGTCAAACTCATTAAAGTAGGATAAAATCCCCAAAACTATACCATAGTTCCCTGGAGAAGATTAATAGAAATACTGAAAGTTGAAGAGACAAAAAAAGCTACAACCAAGCAATATTATATATTCACTTGATTAAAAAAATTTTTTAACCTATTTAATTGGCAGAAATATTTGATTTTTATTTCATCTTGCTAATTTTGAACCCCATAGGAAAAAGGAAATAAATTTACTTATAACTAACAACAAAATAAGGCAAACATTGATTTGAATTATTTTAAGTTTTTCTTGTAAGCATAGTTTTATAAAAAGCAGGTATTTTTATTGCTTTGAAATTTCTCTAAGGGTTTGGAAGAAGACATATCCCGCCAGAATGTGTACAAGTGGTTCTCTTAATTTTTTTTATCTTGTTGTATCTTATTATGTACATGCTGTATCAGTTTAATTTAGTAACATACATAAAGAAAACCATTTCAACTGAGAAATTTGAAATGGTAGATAATTCATCTAACATTCAAAAAAAATTTAAAGAGTAATAAATTAGCCCTTTTCCACATAATTCTTCATAAAATGTAAATAATGATTTATGATAACTTATGCTATACCAAGTTACCCTTACCCTACAGTGAGTAAATCAACCCCTCTGACTCTTGTTTTTCCCTTGTAAATGGTGGTAGCCAGCATATTAGTCTCCTAGGGCTGGCATTATAGAATACCAGAGACTGGAGGCTTAAATAACAGGAATTTATTTTCTTACAGTCCTGGAGGCTAGAAGTCCACCATCAAGGTGCTGAGATGATTAGTTTCTTCTGAGGGCTGTCTCCTCGGCTTACAAATGGTCATCTTCTCTTGCGTTTTCCCATGGTCTTCCCTCTCTACTTGTCTGTGCCCTGGTCGCCTCTTGTTAATAGGATGAAAGTCATATTGCATTAGAACACACAGGAATGATCTCATTTTAACTTAATTACTTCTTTAAAGATGCTCTCTCAAAATATTACATTCTGAGATACTCAGGTTAGAAATTCAACATATAAATTTAAAGGGGGCACAATTTAACCCATTACAGGTAGATTATCATAGTGTATGTGTGGGAGGTTCCTGGAGAGAGAGGAGCAAGACCCAATGATGTTTCCAGAGGCTGCCAGCCTCTGGACGTTCCCAAACTCCGGGAACGTGACCATGCTCCTTAATGGAAGTGCGAATGGTCCCAGAGAGGCTGGGCACCATGACCGCTGAACGGTCCCAGAAAGACCAGGCACCATGAAAAGAGACGGTCCCAGGGAGGCTGGGCACCGTGGACGTCCCCCAAAGACAAGGAGACAAACCAAGAGCTGAGGGCTAATGGCAAACTTTATTAGGAACAGCATCTTATTTTATACCCTCCTAGCAAACCTGGAGGGCATAGTAAACGTTTAGTCAGCAGTAAATGTTTAACTAGAACAATAGAGACAGTTACAGAGTGGGCAGAGCAGGAACAGCTTGCAACAGTGAGGGGGTACATCTCTAATGCTGTAGCTTCTTGTCGCACTTGGCTGATGACCAGGAAGGCTCTATCCAGCACGTCCTCCTGCGACTTCATCAAGTCCCTTGTTCCCAGCGCTCTGGAAGCAGAAGTCCGATAAAAAAAACGTTTCATACACCAGGACGGTAGTGAGAGCTGAGGTCCGATGTCCTATTTCCCAACATGTATGTAAAACATCTAGTAAAAATTTCAAATGTAATTATAATATAATAGCCATTGTTATAGTCACAAGCCTGTGGAAAGCACTAATTTTTTAAAAATTATTTAAGATGAATCTTTTTATCTTGGCAAAAGACAAAATAACATGCAATATTCATAAATGAGAACAAAACATTATGAACAAAATTTATTCTTGTACCTGTTAGTAAGGTTAGTCTTTTGTATTTAAGAAGCATCATTGGATTGCTAGAGTTTCTCAACATGAAATATTTGTTGAACTCAAGCCCAATATATAAAGTGCAAACATCTTACAATATTGACCATCAAAAACACTTCAAATAAAAAGCAATTATACTTAAAACTGGTTTGTATAGCAGTTAAAATTTGTATAATTATAACTCATATCTATTTATGCAATATCTTTAATATCTATGCCGACATGACATTTTTAAGTCTTTTTTTTGTGATGTATATTGGCAATAAAATTGATTGGGATTTGTAACTAGAGTTGATATTATAGTTTACAACATAAAACCCAATATAAATCTTATATCTTCCAGAAAGTCATATAGCATTTATATTTTTTATGACCATATTAACTATACTATATCTTTCTCTAGGGTAAATATATGTTATCCATTATAGTCTATACTATATTGTACATTTACCAAAAATATATCCATATATTTATTTATTATTATCAATGTACACCATAATTATTTATATATTTATTCATTCATTTTCAGAATAACTATTTTTATAAACTGCCTTATAGCATTAGGTATGATCATATTTTGATTATTGTTTGTTTCATGGGTTTGTTCACAAGTTTCTCTCATTTAAATGCTCTATAAGGAAAAGAGTAATTTCTAATGCTTTTTTACTTTTCCAGAAAGTGGTACTTTTATGCTTATACAGCTCTTGTTATAGACAGAGTGTTTGTGTCCCCCTAAAATTCACAAGTTGAAGCCTTGACCCCCAGTGTAATGGTATTTGGAGATGGGGTTTCTGGAGAGAATTCAGTTTAGATTAGGTCATGAGGGCCCTTATGATGAATTACTGTCCTTATAAGGCACTAGAGAACTTGGTTATTCACCTCACACGCACAAAAGAAGAGTTTATAAGAGCACACAGCAAGGTGACAGCCACCTACAAGGCAAAAAAAAGAGGTCTCAGAAATGGAACCTAGCTTACTGGCAGCTTGATCTTGGATTGCTCAGTCTCCAGAGCTGTACGAAATAAATCCCTATTGTTAAAGCCACCATATCTATGGTGTTTTGTTATGATTAAGACAGGTTTTTCTTTTAGTGCATTTATTCAGGATTACAGATCCTATAAAAGGAAAGATCATTTCTAATACTTCTTTAACATCCTGGAATAGTCGTGTGCTTCTCCTTATTTAATTGAATCATATCTTGGAATACGCACTACCAGAAGTCAAAACCAACAGTGATTTGCAAACATCAAAATGGCTTGAGATTTCTTTCACTGGAGAACTGCTTTCATGGTCATTTCTTATGAGTAATTTAATCAGAGAGAACATTTGGCAAGGAATCAATTAGTATAATGGTTTTTAGATGGCAAGGACTCATAGCCTATATTTGTTACATCTTTTGAACATTTATTAAAGATGCCTTACCATTCAAACTGAGTTGTTTGGTAATTTTGAAGAGAAATGTCATGGCCAGGGTCAAAGATTTTATTTTGTGGATTTCAGCACTGACTCTGGGAAATGGCTTGAATACTAAATGTCACTTGTACCTGAGGGATTCAGCGTACTGGCAAATTATTCAATTTAGAATCCAGACTCTCTCTGTAGCCTCTGTCTATTTTGGGTCAAGTGTATTTATGACCACCTTTAGAGAGGCCTTGGGCTACATTGTAATAGATACCACTAGCATCACAGATATTATCCAGTCTTGCCTTCATCTTTGTTGGGACTCTGTTTTATTTTCATTCTTTCTTTACTGCTAACATTATTTAAGTTTCTTATGAGTATAAGAAGTATCTTAATTTTTTGTAATATGTTTAAATCCATTTAAATCTATGAAATCCCTTTAATTTTTATTTCCCCATTTAGCCCATGTTTTTGTATAGAAAAAAAATTCTTTTCAAAAATAACTTTTCCCAAGAGCTTTTGGGATTATGGTACAGAACCTGGTGTCATTGTCTCCTACTAAAAACAAACAGCAACCTTAGGTATGAAACCTGCCTTTCATGGAAATTATTCCCTCATATGTAACTAACCAATCTAAAGTCACAATGGGACCAGAGAGGAATGACCCCGGAGCCTGTAGCAAGCCCCATACCTCTTAATTTCATTTGTATGTTTTTTCATCTTTTGATGCTGAATGCAGTATGAAATTTAGGGCAGCATATCTAATGCTGCTTTCCAAGATTGAAAACTAATATTTAATATAACTCCTCTGAATCCAGCCTGCTTGCTTTATTTATACAAGTAGCAAATACTGTGCCCGCACATGCTTCCTGGAAAGTCAAGCTGCAGCAGCTGCACCCCTGTGTGCTCAGTTATGCAATCTTTATAAGGCTGTAACTTTGATTAGGCCAGATACAATAATGCAAAAGTACCAAGGCCAGAGTTTGTAGTTCAAGGTCAACCAGGAGCTGTTTTGTACACTTATAACAAGCATGAAGCCCATCGGTCATTCTGTTTGGATCAAGAATGATTTCAATGGACTGGTTGAGAGTTGCACTGTTTACTTAAGGATAATGAGGGGAGAGCCATGTGGGTGGCTCAGTGGGTTAAGCGTCTGACTTAAGCTCAAGCCATGATCTCATGGTTTGTGAGTTCGAGCTCCACGCTGGGCTTCACGTGGAGCTCCACGTCTGGCTTCACATCAGGCTCCATAGAGCCTGGAGCCCTCTTCAGATTCTGTCTCCTTCTCTTTCTCCCTCTGTCTCTATCTCTCTGTCTCTCAAAAATAAATAAACATTTGAAAAACTTAAAAAAAGAAAAGAATGGTGAGTGGACATCTCTCTATGAACAGTAAGCTATCAGGAGGTTTAAGAAATTCCTATTTTTGATCATTTTAACATCCTCAGTATATAGCACAGCCTTTGGCACATAAAGGGGACTCAGTGTGTTTTTATTAAATGAATACAATTAAAAATATCTTTTGACTATAGTAGTGGTTTCTAATTTTCATCCATTACTAGTTTTTCTTTGTTTATGGTCTCACAAGAAGACCAAACCTTCCAAGTCCTTTTTTAATTAGGTGAGACTATTGACTTGATCTAGGTAATGAAATGTGAACAAAAGTGATGGGCGTCACTTCTGTACCAAGGCATTGAAGAGCTTGTATGCTCCACTCAGCTCTGTTCACCTGCCGTCAGCAGCACAGCACGGGGAGTGGAGACCACAGTTATAAGATGAGGCCTTCTGTGTCTCTGGATTGCTGCATAGAGGAGACTTCCTTCGGAGAGCTGCTCAACTTACATGTGATTTCTGCAAGCTTTTGTTTGTGTATTCACCGATATTTGGACATTATTTTGTTATATTTCTATTATGCTGATGTGTAACATTGACTTTATACCTGCTAATTTTATCTCTAATAGACATTGTTGAATCTACATTAGTAGATATTTAACTTTTCATTGTTTGTTAATATTATGTATGCATCATCTTTGAGAAATCCATCCTTGACTTAATTTGTAAACAGATCCAATAAATTTCCTATAAAGTCTTAAATATAAGCTCATTTTATTTATTTATTTATTTATTTATTTATTTATTTATTGCTTATAAACCTACTAGTGACTATATGGTAAATAAATATTTTTTAACAGGCTTTTATTTTGGAAAATAAAGTGTCAATCGAAGAAGAAATCCATAAAAAATTTAACAAATGCCACAGGTGAAAATAAATAACATGCAAATAATAGGTAAGGATTACTTGATCCACAAAAATGACTTAATTAAATAAGCATCATTCAAAGTTTTTTACTTCAATAATTGAAACTTTCAGAATCAATTAAGAAATAACTAATGTGCTATCGGGTTTCCACATTGCTCTCCTGCTCCACAGCACACATTTTCATTACCTTCTAAACTCTAATACTAAAGCCATATTGTTCATGCATGCAACAATGAAAAAATGCTTTAAAAAGGGGGGAGAAACACTTTAGGTGAATGTTCCATTATTCTTATATATTTTTAGATTTAACCTAGAATGTTGGCTTTAAAAATAAAATAATACACCTGACTTCTTATGAAAAATGTGGGGGGTGAAGTAATCGGTGAAACCAGGCAAGAATACCGTACATATGAT
This sequence comes from Suricata suricatta, assembly GCF_006229205.1. Taxonomy (NCBI): domain Eukaryota; kingdom Metazoa; phylum Chordata; class Mammalia; order Carnivora; family Herpestidae; genus Suricata; species Suricata suricatta. The sequence goes on from NC_043700.1 coordinate 67,187,972, forward strand.
GGATGTGGTTTATTTTTGTTTTTATTTTTTGGTAGCCAAAACCTTGTAAGCATGAAGCAGAAAGGAAAAGGAAAATAAAGATTTAGAAATGTGTTTAACTTTAGAATTCAAATTTAGAATCGGAAAAAAAAGGGAACTATTTATTCACCAAATATTCAAAAGCAATTTTACAAGTGATGGAGTTTTGAGCCTATGATTAAAACTTCACAGGGAATTTATTGAAAAAGTTTCACAAATTAGATGAACTATAACCAGCACTTTACGTGCACAGTTTTAACTCTTAGAGTAATTTTGTGAATTAGGTACTTTTTCAGTTTTGCAATTGAGAAAATTGGCTAAAAGAACTTGTAAGCTCACTTGAATAATAAGGATGGAGCCTGGGTTTACAATCTTATACATCTTATTACAAGGTGTATAATATATCCACTAGATCTCATTATTTTCTTTAAAAGTCAACTACGCTAATTTGTGAGAGAAGCAAATGGTAGCCTAATTAGTTATAGATAAAAGGAAGGCAAAGATTAGCTATCGTGACTTTTATTTCAAGAGTCCTGTTACATGATGGCTTTGTTTATGATAATAGATTGACTATGAAGTTTAAGAGAGAAAATTAGAAGTTTAATTAAAAATATTTGGGTGTGGTGGGGTCTGCGATGAAGAACCCAGATGTTAGAGTTCTATGAACATGAGTTTAGTTTTATATCTATAAAATGAAAACAAATACTTTGCTTGTAGAATTTTCATAGACAGAGGTGATAATGCATAAGTACTTGGGAAAATGTCTGGCATATGCTAAGAGATCAATATATGATAGTTCCCATTTTCGCATCTCTTTGCACTCTGCTCTTTGGACTGAAGGCAGCCCAGATCGTTTCTGTGCACATAGGAAATAAAAGTAATCAGGTAAAGCTCATAAGAGTCAGGTCAACTGCATGGCAGCAAGACAGGGCAATATTTTTCTACTAAAAGAAAGTCAGGGTGTGATATTAAAAAGCATAATACCAGGTAAGACATTAAAGACAGAAAATTTGGGGGCACCCAAGGGGCTCAGTCAGTTAAGCATCGGACTTTGGATCAGGTAATGATCTCCTGGTTGGTGAGTTTGAGCTCCACGTTGTGCTCTGTGCCAACAGCTTGGAGCCTGGAACCTCCTTGGATTCTGTGTCTCCCCCTCTCTCTATTCTTCCAGCTTGCATTTTCTCTCTCTTTCTCACAAAAATTAATAAAGATTTTTAAAAATGTACTGAACTTGGCCATGGCCACCACATGAGTACCATACACACCTCCCAACATTAGAAGAAAAAAGAAGTATGCCATCAAGGGTACTGTGGCATAATGCTGATTCTTGCTCTTCCCAATCAGCTTCCTAAGGAAATGGACTAGGAGCCACCCGATAGAAACAAGCCTGTGTTCTGGTACTTCTCACGGGTCACTTTACATCCTCCATCACCGTAGTACTGTGTGTTGCCATCGCCAGTGTTCCTACAGGATCACTCCAAATGTTTTTGGCTGCAATTTTTGATGTATAAATTAGCTCTCATAAACCTTTTAGATTTTCATAGGAATGTCTGAGAAACGTTAAAAAACATCCTGTGCTGGCTATGCAGGTCTTGATTCTGAGCTACAAATAAATCCACCTTTCCAGACTCTACTGAGGCTGCTGAAAACTGCAAACCACATTTAGCTTTCCTGTAGCCCCACTAGGCTTTGCACAAAGAGGGTGCTAGACAGAGACCAAGAAGCTAAAGAAAGGGCTTCCTCCTTCCTGTTAATCGTTGATTTCTTGTTCCAGTCAGCACTGCCCTACTCCTTCTTCTCCTTGGTATGGCAGTTTGTAGAAACAAAGGGTTCCCAGATTGCACTGTTTCCATTACTTGCACAACCAGTTCATGAAGCCCCCTTTGAGACACCAGCATCATGCATCTGATCCCACTGTCCGCTGCCAGATGTATGATGCCAGCTCCATACCCTGGTCGCCCACGTAGAGACAAGATGGCCAGAGAGCACTGTCCCCTTTCCTCAGGTGTGAGTTTGACTCTGGGACATTCCTCCCCCAAACTTTAATTTTTTTTTATTTTTACCTTTATCTATTTTTGAGAGACAGAGAGAGACAGAGCATGAACAGGTGAAGGACAGAGAGAGAAAGAGACACAGAATCTGAAGCAGGCTCCAGGCTCTGAGGTAACAGTCAGCACAGAGCCCAACACAGGGCTCGACCCCACGAATGGTGAGATCATGACCTGAGTCGGAGTCCGGAGTCGGACGCTCAACCGACAGAGCCATCCAGGCGCTCCAAGCTTCTAAATTTTAATGATGCTAACCTCTTTTCATTGTTTCCTTAATTCTAGGTAATTGTTTCCTTCAGCCTCTAGCTCAGACACCTTGTGTATGAAAAATAGTTCACGTAACAGGCTAAGAACTGCTCTCCTCGGAAAAGTCTTGCTTGCAAGGTTGGCCCCTGGCTGGTGTCTGGGAATATAGATTTTTGATTGGTTCCCACCCTTCCCTTGTAAGAATGGTTTATTGTGTGGCTAAATACTGTAGTTTATACAGAATCCTTGCTTTCCTTAGTGGGGGGCCTGGAATTCTGGTATGTAATGGGTAGAGAGTGCATTTGTGACCACCCCCAATAAAACTCAGTTACTGAGTGTCTAATGAGATTCTCTGGTAAACAATATTCCACCCTTGTTCCACAGTTCACTGGTGAGGGAGCTAGGGGCATTCTGTCTGACACCACTGGAAGAGAACCTCTGGAAGCTGGTCAGATTTCCTCCAGACTTGACCCATGAATCTCCGTTTGCTGATTTTTCTATCATTTTGCTGTAATAAACTATAGCCATGAATATGACTGTATGTTGAATCCTCTGAGTCCGCTCAAAAACTAGGGCAGGTCATGAGGACCCTTAACACACCTTAGTGATGCAGGGAAATAAAGGCAGAAGGAAATGTCAGATGAAATTAAATTTCCTGATAACCCCTATCCCATTGACAATAACTTGAGGCAGGTAGAATAGAACATTCCTCCAGGAACTCTCTATTGCCTTAATGTTAATGCTTTGCTAGAGGGAAGAACAATCTTAGCTTGACAATAGCTAGGCCTCCAGTATCCCCTGAGTCTTCTTTAGCATATGAAAATCCCTTTGGAACTTTCCCTCTGGCTTTATCTTCCCCAGCTCCCAAGTATATAATCAGTATCTCCTCAGGGGCCTGGGGCAGGTCATCCTGCCCATGGTCCTGTCCCCGTGTTTTAATAAAATCAGTTTTTTTGCACCAAAGACTTCTCAAGAATTCTTTCTTGGCTGTTGGCTCTGAAACCCCATAATTCCAGAACCTCATCACTTAGTATCTCTTCTACCCCCCCTTTTAATAGTTTTCTATATCTACGTAATAATTCTTTGTATAAAATTTTCTCTGTTAGAATACCTGGTGTAGATTAAGCTCTAACCTAAAACTTCTCTATAGCAGAGCTTTTTACAGTGTACCTTTTTACCCAGACCAGTAAAATTACCTGGATACAGTTACATATAAATTCACACACACAGTAGTGGTGCTAAATTGGGGACTAGAAGTATTAGGAGAGGGAATTGGAAATTTGGCTTAACATACACCACTGAAGATGATAAGCTAAAATAAATTTGGAGAACATTTCTCAATGGTGTAAGATAAGTTTATTCTTTCTTGAATACCTGAAAAAGTATTTATAGTAAATCATATACTTTTGCCTTCATGGAGTGAATTTACTTCTTTTATATGAGCAGGCCACTTCCCAGTAGTCAGCATATCCTTGGACACTTAATACCTATGGTTACTTAATACGTTGCAAATTGTTTTATAACCATATCATTAGTTATTCATAGAATCTGTAGGTAATATCTACTTTGGGTTTATTCCAAAGTCTTTGATAAGGTCGATAGAAGTTAAATTGTAAAAATGTACCCTGGCATAATAAAACGTTTTACTCCCTTCTTTAAACTAACATTTTATTTTATTTTAAGTAGCAGGGACATTGTAGAAAAATTTCTAAGAGGCCCACAAGAAACTGACATGTACAATGAAGTTATGCTAAAATGTTTCTAAATATTTTCTATGGAGTTAATATTTTTTATCAGTAAGTTGGCAGAGCAAGAATAAAGACCATAAAATTAAAAACATATGGCATGCAAATGAGACATAGAGATTTTAATTATAAAAGCATAACTTAATCCTCTTATCTCTTTTGAATATATAAACATATAACTCTTACCTTTTTTCCTTTCTACACTATCATCTTGGGCTGTCATCTATGATGTGACAATTTACAGAGTGAAAAATGAATAATGGGTCATAAAATCGTGCTTAAATTTCCAAAGGTATTAGGGCAGTTAGTGACCTCACTATTCCATTCTGACTTTTAAAGAAACACTTTGAACAAATAGAGAAATTCAAAGTTACTCTCCAAGAATTGGGAATTAAACTAGATGGCTCAAGATCTTTGATTGGAGGCATCTGCTCTAGGTCACGTTTTTTTTCAGAGCAGAGATGTGGATACCTACGCATTGCACTAGATTCAGATTTGTTCTTATAACATCTCTCCGCCTAACTCCTGTAGGATTCTCCTGGCACATCGTAGTCATTAAACACCATCACAGGATGCTTGGAGCAGGATACCAAACAACGCATACTCCTTTGTACTTTTGGAGTTAATCTGGGAAAAAGACTATAACAATAATCACCATTCCCTTCCCTGATCACCATGGCGTATTGCTATACAATACCTCTCCTAGTTTTGACTTGCTGTTGCTCCTGGGTAAAATAAAGAAGATAATTGCAGTTATATTTCAGATTAGAAAACTTTGGAGCTTCTTAAAGGGAATATACCAGGTCTTTTCCAATATTGAACCAAGTATTAATGGAAAGAAAAGATAAAAACATATAGAAACAAATTAGGTTATAGAGGAGAGATTCTTTTTGGTTTCACTCAAAATGTTCTGATATCTTCCATTTGCCTCTGTACTTGACACTTGAGGATACAGACTTGGTTTCTCAAAAAGACATCCTTTGAGTTGCCTCATTTTTTACTTACTGTGGCAACTGGTCGCATTTTTGGTGGGATGATTATTTGTGTTTGCCACATCACAGGATATTAAACATCTCTGGCTGTTGTCTACTAAAAAACTACAATAGCCTGCTTTATTATTTTGGCTACCAAATACACCACACACATTGCTGACGTAAGACATGTGCTCCACTTGAAAACCACTATATTTGAATTTTATTCTATAATAATTTTTAAGTATAATTTCAATTATATAATTTAAGAGTCAAGAGGACATCATTCCAAAATGTATTGTATCTTTTTGCCATCTGAAAGATTTCTTTTCTTTGTTAACACCTAATTCTTTCACTTCTTTTCTGGGCCAGCATCTCAACTTTGTCACATTCATGGTAACATGATTTCCAGAGTAGATGAGCTTTTTCTTGGAGACTAAAAGCTTCATGTCAGTTTCCTGACAAGGGAACTTTTGTATTCTTCGTCTTGCAGAGCTGTTCTTTACTACTTAACTACCCACTAAATTCCAATTTCCTGTCTGAGGCAAGCCTTCAGTTCTCTACTAATTTGCCAAGCACAGATGAGTAGTAGGCCCTGAGTCATCAAGGAATTTCCAGTTTGGTTACCAGAGTTAACCACTTTCAAGGCAGTCTTTTATGAATCATTTAGATTTTGACTTCCCTTTCTCTACTCCATCAGATGTTCCTTCTCAATCACGTCACCTTGGTTTTATAACAAAAATCTGCATCATACTGTCAATGACTGTAACAGACCACTTCTAACTAAAATAAGAACTGTTTCTTTACACATGGACAAAGAGACAACTTCTCAGAAGACAGTTATGTGTCTAAAAGCTTGAGTATGAACCATTTACTTTAGCTGTGAGGTTGTGGGCATGTCCTTTAGTTTCTCTGTGTCTTTCTTTTAAGTGAAAGGCAGGGACAGGTAGTCCCTAAAACACCTAGCAATGCTGTGAGTCTAGATTAAATGCCAAAGGAAGTTGAGCGTTTTTTGTCTGTGAAGTAAGAACAAGTGACACCTGTATTTTAAACTCTAGGCTATACATGTAGTTCCTGGCTAGTCATTGAGTTATGATGACCAGTTTAAGGTATATAAGAGAATTAATGTAGAAAAGGTGCTGATGTGGCTTCTGAACTATACTTTTAGAAGACTCTGGATTCTGATTTTTCCGTTGTACTTTGTAAAACCCCATTTTGCTATCATCCAAGCTCCAGTGTTTATCTAAGCTAGACAAATACAAGTGACTTCAAGATGAAACCTTCTTACAGGAAGGCCAAGCAGACCAGGACAATCTGTTTATAAATCAAATCAATGTCTGAATAGGACAGAAAAAAGAAGAGGAAAATCAAATGCAAATTAGTTGCATATTCAATGTTTCAAGTCAAGATCCTTAACCCCTTAACCAGTTGTGTTTGAAATGATAAAGTTCTTCATAGTTATGAATATTTTCTTTTTTAAAGTTTATTTATTAATTTTGAGAGAGAGAGAGAGAATGCATGTTAGAGGAAGATATAGAGAGGGAAAGAGAGAATCTGAGACAGGCGACGAGCTGTCAACGCAGGGCCCAACCCAGGGCTCAATCCCACAAAATGCGAGATCATGACCTCAGCAAAAATCAAGAGTGGGGTGTTCAACTGACTGAGCCACTCAGGGGCCCCTGAATATTTTCAACTTCTTTGCTTTCAAGTAGTTAAACACTTAATATCTAGTTTGGTATGTATTTGAGGACAGATGTAAAAAGTCTCAGAGAAGTGAGGTTTAATAAATAATAAACTAAAATATTAAGGGCTACAAAGGTATATTCATAAATAGGTTTGCGACTATACATTAAGTGACATACACAGTTGTAACTCTATTATCACATGAAATTCATCCTTGCTATTCCATCATGGAATACATACTTTTTATGTTCTATAAATACCAGTTTTGTTGTTGAAATATTTCTTTGAAAGATTTTTTTTTTACTGAAAAATGCAAGGAAAAGAAGAAGTCAAATTAAAATAAAATTTGGCAAGTCAAACATTCAGATTTCTTACAATGATTAGGAAGTATAGGAGATCCATTTTTTATATGCTGATAGTATTTTAAGTGCTGACTCGCTGTACCTTCAGAAGATGTTGAGACATCATCAGTTCCTGGCTCAGACTCTGCAGCAGCCCCTCATCTTATCTTACTCAGAGTAAAAGCAATGCATTCTCAGCCATTTCCACCACTGATATGATCTGTCTCCATGGTAAACTCTCTGTTTTCTAGACCTCCATTCCAGCCACACTGGTCTCCTTTGAATCCCTTCCAACTTCACATGTGGTCTTGTCTTAGGGCATCAGGACTGGTGATTTTCTCTGCCTAAAACTACTTTCTCTGGCTAACTCTTTCATTCTCAATAAGCATTTGCCCAAACATTGCTTTTCTGATGAGGACTACCACTAAACTTTTAATTGTAACCCATTCCATATTTCAGTTCCTTCAAGTCAACAGTCAAGATGTAGCTGACCCCGCCCTATTTTTTTGCTGCTTTCTGTGACATTTAATGGCTTATAAAAATGCAGTATAATTTACTTATATATTTAATTTATTGAGTGATGTTTGTCTATATCTTGATAGAATATAAATGGCAAAAAGCCGAGTTATCATGATACTCTGAATGTTAAGTCCTACCCAAATCCATATGTTGAAATTTTAATACCCAATGTGATGGTATTTGGAGGTGGAGCCTTTGGGGAACGGTTAAGTCATGAGGGTCCAGGCCTCATAAATGGGACTGATGCCTTTATAGAAACGACTCCAGAGATCTCTCTTGGCACTGCCACGTGAGGACAGGTGAGACGCCGCAGGCTACAACTTGAAAGAAGGCTCTCCCCTGGCCCTCTGGGACCCTGATCTCATACTGCTGGTGCTCAGAACTGTGAGAAATACATTTCTGTCATTTGTCATTTGTAAGCATTCCATTTGTAGCTTGTGTTTCTTATTTTGCTATCGGAGCCCCAAAGACTCACAATTGTTTACCTGCTTTATTCATTCATGTGTCCCAATTGCCTAAACAATGATGTGCTCACACTAAGCACTCACTAAATAGTTGAATTTTTTTTAAAAGAAATAACATGATTAGATAATGATGGTAAAGATGATGATGATGTTAATGGTGATGATAATAATGATGATGAAGTGATTATTCTGTTTTCTACCCTAAGCTAAGTAGTTTACTTTCATAATTAACTCAAACTTCCCTCTAAAAACTATTGCACAGAGATATCATATTTATTATGTTATCAATGAAAACACTGCAACTGGAAGAGTTAAGGAACTTGTCTCAAATATAACAGTAATAAACTAGAGGAACAGGGACTGGCATCTAGACCTGTCAGTCTTCAAGGTCTAGGCCCTTATCTTATACTATGTGATAATATAGAATTTAGGTAAGAATTTTATATTGACAATAAATTTCATATACTGTAGTACAGTATATCATATGAACTTTCACCTTCCATTTGACTTTTGGACACTGTTATTCTGGCCCTTAAATTCATGAATTATTTATCACACTTCTACTCACTTTATAAAACTCTGAGAATTAATTGTTATGAATATCTTGTGGAAGTTTAGCAGCACGAATGAACAATTTGCAAATGAAACATGTAGAGGAAAAATTTTATTAACTCAGCTTGCTTGATAACACAGAATCCCAAGTTAAAAAAGTTATGGGAGACGAGAGAGCAATATTGTCAAAGGAAGGAACATAAAAGTTTAAAGATTCCAAGTGGCTAAGTGAAAAATAAGGCAAGCAAGCAATATAATAGTTATTATCAACAAGCAATGTATGCTGTGAAGAGTGGGGATGGAGATTAAAAAGAAAAAATGGATAAAATTAAGTGGATAGAAAATATTCCCATTGTGGAGTACAGTACACCTACAAGTTAAGTGCATGAGCGCTCTTAAATTTGTTTCTTTGAATTCCTGATAAAAATAGTATCTACCTCAAAGAGTTGTTTAGAGAAAAAAAATGAGTTTGTATAATTAAATTGGTTAGAAATAGAGCCTAGCAAGCATAAATATTTTCTATAACCATTTTATGATTCTTATGGGCACAAATCTCTCTCTCTTCACTTTCCTATTAAGGAAATCAGTTGCTCATGAATGATTTCCCCTCATATCTACTTAGAAGTGGGTAGATTTGAATTCCAGTTGATTTAAGTATTTTTATGAGTCCTTTTGCTTTTCTTTTCCCTCAGTATTTGGGAATAGATGGAAACAAATAACATGTGATAGAGAAAGGAATAGTCTGTTACCTGAATATTGTCCTCTAGTAGCTGGCCTTTGTACTTAATCTCTCCTGGTCTCTGGGCATGTGTTAACATCCGGTGAAAATCTCTAAGGTTTCACAGTGGTTACCTTATCCTACACTTTGCACCTCCTTCCTGAAAACCTCAAATTCTTTCAAGTTACCAGTTCTCTGCACACCTGTGTTCATCATCGAAGCTACAGAAGTAACTGAGTTTACTGCATGCCAGGAGCAGGAAATGGGGAGTGCAGAGCATTAACCTGGGCTCTTTCTCTGCCTAATTAACACAATGTCACTATTTCTACTCAAATAGAGCCACATGTGGTGGTCATGGAGCACACTGTGTGATGACTTCTTCTTAAAAGCTCCAAGTGATAAGCAGTGCACAAGCTTCCTCTGTTTTCATATTTCCCCTCGATGTGTGGATTCTGCCGCCTCATTCTTCTACTCTTGGCCAAAGCCCAGGTGGTGATGCTTTTGCTAGGTGAGCTGGGGAGACACTGAGCCCTGAGGCCTCTACCCCATTCCATCCCAAAGATGTTGCCAGACGCTCTGGGTCACATGACAAGAGACAATTCAAGACAGACAGCACACAGCATATGACAACAACAGGGGAGAGTTTCTTAAAGTAAATGTTCACTCTCCAGATGCTAGAGTGGGTGAGCTCAAGAGAGAGCTGCATGCCCTGGAGCTTGGTTTTCTATATTTTATTGATAGTTGTTTACTATCAAGTGGAATGTTCATTACCTGGGACAGGGATTTCTTGTAAGGGGGGAGGGGTCATGCCTTCTCTTCCTTATTTGGTCAGGGGTTTCCTGTCATGGCACCAGCTGCCATCTTGGGCTTGTCTGGTTTGACCCAGCTTCTTGTGGAGTGCTGCCAGGACTGGCCTTCCCCGTAGCTGGTCATGACTTCCTTGTTGGTGGCTTCCAGGCATCTTATTAGAATTAACTAACTGCCTCTAATAATGCTGCTGAGTCCTATCTCAGGGAGCTGGGCAGCACTTTAAACCTAGTTTCATTCCATTCAAATCTCCCAGGGAATGCTTTTCTTTCTCTTATGTGGGGGTAACTACCTTACATTGTATCTTGTATCTTCTATGTCCTGTGGCTAATAATTAAAAATAATCATAAAAAAATTCTCAGGGAACTGAATCAGATTTCGATTTTGAAATTTTGTAAGAAAAATATGAGTGTACAAGTCTCTTCTGCTTAAGTCATGAGTTGAACTCTGACCCCTCTGTTCAGCCTTTTTAATAGAAAATATTAGGTGACAGGAATTAACAACTGGAATCAAAACACATAGGACATTAGTTCAAAAACAATTTAACTCTTTGTAAGAGTAAGAAAGGGAAAGGAAACATACTTACTAAGCATCTATTACTATTTCTCAGAGTGTTAAAATTGAAATGGAATATTTAACATTTATCAAAAGAGTCACAAAGTGAACAAGAAATCATTTTTATATCAAAACATTGTATTATATTTAAATAGCAGTCATTTATATTCAAATAACAATTCTGGACTTGAATGGATTCCTGTTCTGGTTCCAATGCTCTCCTCTCCCTCACATTTGTGACTCATTAACAGTCACATGTCAATCTCTATTCCCAGGAATATTCTCCTAGACTATTGGTCTCCCTGTGACTTTTGTTTCGGATTACCATCTCTGCCAAACTACCAAGAAAGGAAATTCATTTGCTCTTTTTTTCCCAATGACTTTAATAAACATCTTTTTTAAAGCCTTAATTTCCCTCATCTTTCTATATATTGAACTTCTTCATACTGTATAAATTATACAATCCATTATTTACTTATCTGTACCCTTTAGATAATATAATAGATAGATCCATGCTATCTTTATATAGAAGTTCTTCTAGACATTTGAAATAAATATATTTCTTCAAAAAATAATACAGTAATGTTTGTCAAAATCATCTTTAACTTTTCCTGTTTTTAATTTTCTTTTCTTACTTCCCAAAAGAATAGGTGTGATGTGGGACACCAAATTAGTAACACAAAACATAACATCCTACTTTTTAAAATGCTTAAGACCTATATAGAATTCCCATTATTTATTATAAATATGTACTGATTAGAACTCTTTGTCCTAACGTCTGAAAGAGTTTGTCATTTAACACAGTCAAAATGCTTCAGAAATTCTCCAGTATCATATCTGTTTTTAGAGTTAGCCAATCCATATGGAAATCCATACCTTTATTTGCATTTAAAGCTCTAAAACTTATAATTGCTCAACTTTATTTAGCATATTTTTAAACATATTGTAATGATTAATTTTATGTGTCAACTTGACTGGGCCACAAAGTACCCAGGTATTAGGTTAAGCATTATTCTGGGTGTGTCGTGAGGGTGTTTCTGAATGAGATTAGCATTTGAATCAATCGATCCAGCCAAACAGATTGTTTTCTTTAATATGAGTGTCCCTTATCCAATCCACTGAAGGCCTGAACAGAACAAAAAGGCAGACTAAGGGAGAATGCTTTCTGTACCTGTCACTAAGCTGAGACATATATTTTTTTCCTATTTTCGGATTTGAACTCTGAGTTGAACTTCAACTAATCAGCTCTTCTGATTCTCAGGCCTTTGAATTTGCAACGGAACTGAGCATCAGCTCCTGAGACTCCAGCTTGCCAACTGCAGATCTTGGGATTTCCAGCCTCCATAACTGCAGGAGACACATATTGAACCACAGGATTCAGTATTCTTTTTCTCTCTACTCTAAATAACTCAAGGGTTATGGAACACCTTTGGAATCTGCTGCTGCATCAATGTACATTACTTGCAGGATTTTAAAGATGTGTTCGCTTTAATAATGTTAAGAGTTTATAGATAAGGCAGGGCTAGATTAAAATCTGAAGCTAGATAGATGTGATGACTATAATATAATTTTTAGTAAGTGTGGAGGCTGCTTTTAGGAAATAGTCTTGAGCGATAGAATGTAGGAAGGGCCCTATGGCTGCCCCTGGCTGAATACAGACAGGATCATCAGGCAACCTACATTGAAATATGCCTTGGCCCTATCTAACCAGTATGCTACTTACAAAAAGTCACAGTTACCAAATAAAAAAGGCAAAATTCCTTAAGTCCCCAAACCTCCTCACCTTCTCACTATTAATTTTAAATTTTTTAAATGTTTTTATTCACTTTTGAGAGACAGAAAGAGACAGAGCACTAGCAGGGGAGGGGCAGAGAGAGACACACACAACATCCAAAGCAGGCTCTAGGCTCTGAACTGTCAGCACAGAGCCTGATACAGGGCTTGAATCCATGGATCATGAGATCACGATCTGGATCTGAGCCAAAGTGGGATGCTCAACCACTGAGCCACCCACCCAGGCAACCTTTTTTCAATTAAAAAATTATTTTTAATGTGTTTTTTAAAATTTTTTAATTCTTTATTTTTGAGAGAGAGGGAGAGAGAGAGAGAGAGAGAGAGAGAGAGAGAGAGAGAGCATGAGCAGGGGAGGGACAGATAGAGAGGGAGACATAGAATCTGAAGCAGGCTCTAGACTCAGCAGTCAGCACAGAGCCCCAATGCAGAACTTGAACTCACAGAGCATGAGAGATCCTGATCTGAGCCAAAGTCTCAGACTCTCAACTGACTGAGCCACCCAGGCGCTCCTATGTTTTAATTGTAAACAGTTTCTCCTTCATTGTCCTGCCCCTGTCCCCTGTGGTGTATACTTCTGTCTCTTTTGTTCTGCCTCAGGTGAATCCTTTCACTGTGTCTGCCACCAAATTCTGGCAAATTTTTGCCCATTTGGTGCCTCCATCTGATCAGAGAGACAGTATAGAAATGTTTATCTAAAACTAATTGGAAAGAGAGAACAGATACTTTTGTAGCAGGAGAACTTCCTCCACAGGAGGACCATGTACTGGCAAGGGGAAATCTAAGAACACTTGTGGCCTACATGTGGAGGAGAAAGATTATAGAGACAAGAACAGAAGGTATTTGTTCCTTTGCATTTTATAAAAGCTTATCAGCCTCGCACATATTTCCTAGGACCTCCCAGTGAGAGTTGTCTTCCATAATCTGATTATTTCACCCCATTATATTAAAATTTTCAGTGGTCCATCAGATATCCAATGATAATATATCCCTTCATAATGTGGTTATCTGGCTCCAGAAGCCCAGGTAATCACGTCTAGAAAAACATGAAAATTCAAGGATACTTATTATGTACTCAAATCTATTCACTAGTTTACTATTGACTAGTACATGACTGGGGCACTGGGGTGGTGTCTGACTTTTGATTTCAGCTCAAGTCTGACTTTTGATTTTGGCTCGAGTCATGATTCAAGAGAAGGTCATGATCTCAAGGTTGTGGGATCAAGACCCACATCCTGAGCATGGAGCCTGCTTAAGATTCTCTCTCTCCCTCCCTCTCTCTCTCTTTCTGTCTCCCTCTCTCTCTCCCCACCCCCTCAGCCTCTCCCCACATTTTGGACACTCTGTCTCTAAAAGAAAAAAAGAAAAAGAAAAAAAAAAAGAAAGTAAATGGTTGTGAGAAAGAAACTGAGAACTTGAGAATCAGATGAAGATACAAGGGAGCTGCCAGTGATGAGTAGAAACTTTACTTAGAGAGACAGTTGCACTTCCTGAGATAAATAAGTGTGATAAACATGCAAACTTGGGTTACTTGTTGATTAGATGGTGGTAACACACAAACCCTCACCCCAGATTATTCTCACGCCTTCCTCTGACTCTTACCTCCACTCTGGCACAGGCCTCCCTTCATCCATTATCCTTAAATCCAGACTTCAGAGTCATAGATGCACTAAGGTTTAAGTATGGCTTGTGGCCTGGATTTGGGGTAAGGGTTTATCTTTTGCAGATTTCTTGGTAATAAAAATAGATACAAACTTAGAGTCTGAATTTCAGAGCACCTAAAAATCACTAGGTTTAAAATCGTTTATGGGAATGACTGCCTTACAATTATGTTAACATGTCTTGTACTTCTTCCTGGCCAAATACCTTTTGGCTTACTCAGAACAACACAATAGTTACTTCTCAAAGCCTTCATTGCCTCTGGCCTTTCAAGCTGGAGTTAACAACTTCTCCTTTGGGTTCTCATCTCTTAGTACAATGCATGCTCATATAACACAACACAAGACATGAATGCTGACTTTCTTCTCTCTACTTCTCTCCAGTAGGACATCGACCACAGAGAAAACTTTATTAAACATATTCCCACACCTAACACAATGCCAGCCAAATAATGGGTACTCAAGAAAAATACACCATGTGATGATTAAATAATAGATCTACAGTAGAAAAGCTCTTTACATTTTTTTTAATGTTTATTTGTTTTTGAGAGAGAAAGAGAACACAAAAGTAGGGAGGGGCAGAAAGAGAGGGAGACACAGAATCCGAAGCAGGCTCCAGGCTCCGAGCTGTCAGCACAGGGCTTGAACTCACGAACTGTGAGATCATGACCTGAGCCAAAGTCAGCTGACCGAGCCACCCAAGTTCCCAGAAATGACACTTAATCCGCCAAGATTAAACTACTGGATTACAAATAATTTACTTGACAGTGACTTCAGAAATACCTATTTCTTTGCCTTTGTTAAAACATAGGCAAAAAAATAATATTCAGATTTATTGCATACCTATAATTTAGTCTGAAATACACAGACATGGGAAAATTATAGGCCCTATTTACGAAAATATGAAATAGTATTATGTCAAGTAAGAAAAACAAATACTGCAAATTCCTATGATTAAGAGTATTTAAGACTTTAGTTGGATGAATTTTCTTTAATTAGCCTCAAGTTATATTAAAGAGAAATAGATGAATGGATTGCTATTTAAAACTAAAACTAAACATTCCAAACAGAGCTTCCAGAGCTGAAATCACTAGGTCGATCTATATTCCTTATTGAAAATCGACAGTCCGTGAATAATCCCATCACAATCTAAAGTGTTAAGTAGCTAATACTTTCATGGCCTTTGCTTCCAAAAATCTATGGACTTCTGATAACATTTCTTCACTCATTAGTTGCAAAAAAAGCAGGAGGCAAACTATTCAGAACACATGGACCATATTTCTAGGGCCAAATCCTACTCATAAAAATACTTTATTATTAGGGGCACCCGGGTGGCTCAGTTGGGTGAGTGTCCAACTCTAGGTTTCAGGCTCGGGTCATGATCTCACAGTTTCATGAGTTCAAGCCCTGCATCGGGGCTCTGCTGCCCATGCAAAGCCATCTTGGGATTCTCTCTCTTCTCTCTGACCCTCCCTTGCTTTCTCTCTCTTAATATATAAATTAACTTAAAAATACCTTAATATTAATAAAAGCAATGTCTTACATTTGATGGAAATATACTGTGAAAAATATACTTATTTCTCACGTGATTCCCACAACATACATAACGGTAAGGGTTAGTATTGTTAAATCTAAATTATAGATTTTTCAAAAAGCCTGTTTCTCAAGATGGAAAAATTATTTCCATTCAAAAAGCTGACATTAAAATACAGGAAACTGTTAATGAACCCCTCAGCTTTTCTCTACAACCACTCTGAGCAGAAAACAGAAGTTAGCAAAAGACTGAAAACAACTTTTTCATTCATATTCTAAATTCAGAGATGGGTACTTAGGAAAGATTAAGCTAATGTTACACTACCTTAAACCCACACAAGAATAACACCTTACAGGTAGTGTAATAAGTGTGTTTGTTGAATTGTGACTCTAATGTGGGTTTTTACCAGCAATTATCCTTAATCCTAGCACCTTAAACATGTTCCTTTTTTCTTTTTAATATTTTAATCAGGGGTCTCATTTGAGCTGGAATTTAAAAAGTCTCAGAACAATTCCTGCCTTGACACAAAACTTTGTTTTTGTTATGACTATAATAAGTAAGATTTTCATAATCTTCTGTTTCAGGGCAAAACTGTAGCTTTTGATGTTTAGTATTATTATTTGCTTTCTTTTTTAGGCAGTTAATCTTGGCATCCTAGAGTGTTTTCTCAAAAACTAGAGTAATAGCATACCTTCCCACTATTTGGCTACTGTTTAGAACAAAGAAGTTGGGTATTATCTGAATGATTCCCTATTCAGTAATTTCTTAATTTTTTAAATTTTTTATGTTTATTTATTATTGAGACAGAGAGAAGCGGAGCCTGAGCAGGGGAGGGGCAGAGAGAGGGAGACACAGAATCTGAAGCAGGCTCCAGGCTCGACTCAGGGCTCGAACTCACGAACCGCTAGATCATGACCTGAGCCAAAGTCAGATGTTTAACCGACTGAGCCACCCAGGCACTCTAGTAATTTCTTAATTTTTAACTTCATTTGGTTAGATTTTCATTCTTAATTAACTCTAAATATGAAAATGTTTCATTAATATGTTATATTAACAGAGAAAAAAGGCAAACATGAATTGTCTAAAGTGAGTTTAGCTGCAAACGTAGAATTGGCCAAAACAATAACTCTTAAATTAAAATATTTACTGACTCCAATGCATTTATAATTTAAAAAGGAAATAAAAACCTGCTATCCTTAACCCAGCGTATCACTTGTAATAGTGCATTGTTCTAGGGTTCTAGTTTAAGTTTAACTGCATATTGTATGACTTTATTTTTTCTGTTATTCTGTCTTAATCATCATTTGCTTTCATTTCAATGTCTTGCTTATTTAACAAAATAATTATGAGGAACTATCTCTGTTCAGTGAGTTTTTGGGTCATTTCACTGAAAAAATTAAGAATGGGTTGTGTCTTGCAAAGGTATAAGGCTGATCGTATGTGCACGTATTTTTATAAAAATATTATTTGCTGGGAACCTGAGTGGCTCAGTCTAAGATTTTGACTCTGGCTCAGGTCATGATCTTGCAGTCAGTGGGTTCTGACCCTGCATCAGTGTTCTGCACTAACAGATCAGAGCCTGGAGCCTGCTTCAGATTCTCTCTCTCTCTCTCTCTCTCTCTCTCTCTCTCTCTCTCTCTCTCTCTCCACCCCTCCCCTACTTGAACTTTGTCTCTCTCAAAACTAAATAAAACATTAAAAGAATTTTTGAAAAATGTTAATTTTCAATGTAGGTTAATTTATTAGTTAATTTAATCCTTAATTTTATATGTCTCCAAACTAATGTATGGTAAAGTTTAAAAATATACATGCAGGGTGCTTGGATGGCTCAGTAGGTTAAGTAGGTCTGAGACTTCGGCTCAGGTCATGATCTCACTGTTCGTGGGTTTCAGCCCCGCATCAGGCCCCGTGCTGACAGCTAGCTCAGAGCCTGGAGCCTGTCTTCAGATTCAGTGTCTCCTTCTCTCTCTGCCCCTCCCCTGCTCATGCTGTCTCTCTCTCTCTCTCTCTCAAAAATAAATAAAACATTTAAAAAAATACATGAATTTATCTCAAATAAAAGTAATAATAGCAAATAAACTAAGCACACTATGAGTCCAAACCTATGTATACCTTTACACAAACCTACCATTTAGGGGCCCCATTTGACAAAAGAAGAAACTGAAGCTTGAAAAGGTTAAACAGATTACAAATTCATCCGGTTAGTAAATTCCTGGGCTGACATCTGAACCCAGTTACAACTAAACCAAAAAACCTTGTTTGGAACCCCTTGCTATATGACTGATAAACTGGAATAAACCTATTATATGTATGGATTGTTCAGAAATGCAAATGTCAGACTACTGAATATAACTATGTCACAAATTATTTATATGACTTTAGATAAATTGATCACTGACATTTGGTGTCCTTCACCTGTAAAATGAAAATATTTAGCCAAATTCAATTAAAGCAGCGTCTCAGAGGACATAAATGTGGTGCCAGGTTAATCGTGTCCATCCCTATGATGGTAAGCATGAAAAACAACAGTTGGCAACCAAAGTGGCTTACACAGGTGAACATGTAAACATTTCAGGGTTTCAAAACTCCGTTAATACTTTCCTGTCAATACCACTGCCACTTATGAATTACTGCAACATGCAATTATAGGACCACAAAAACCCCCAAAACACTGAGCCCGAGAAATTCCTGTGAGGCAGAACAAGAACGTACTTGAATACTAGCAAAGGAATAACAAACTTGATGTTCTTCATTGGTTTACGAGAAAATTTTTTAAAAATAGCCTAGATTGTCTGCTTAAACTTTGCCAGTTTTGATGTTAGCTGATTTTCTAATTACACTGGAATAACAGCAGGTTGTGACTAGATTGTAATTAGAAGTTAAAAATAGCTTCTCACCAGTGTGACAAAATCCACATAGATCTTGCATCTTATGGGAAGGGTGGTGATGCCTACAGTCCAGCATTGTTGCTCAGATTTGCAACCACCTTCTCGGGTATTTCTGTTGAATATACCTCAGCATAAGTGCTGGAACATAGAGTGTCTAGTACTTTTCCTAGATACTTCCAACAACTTGTGCTGTGAATGTACCAAATTAACTCTTCTCAGCAGTTAAGTAGGAGAGAACTCTCACTGCTTGACTTGGAAACCTTGAAAACAGAATTTAAAACTTTTTTCTCTCTTTAGTCATTTTGAGGTTTGGATTAAAGTATTATGAATTTGATTTGTATTCTCTTGTTGATTAAAAGAGATTTGTCTAATATTTGTTATCTTCTTTATGAAGTCTTTTAACCCATTTTTTCATTGTAATGGTTAATTATTATTGATCTGTGCTGGGCTCTGTGCTGACAGCTCACAGCCTGGAGCCTGTTTTGGATTCTGTGTCTCCTTCTCTCTGCTCCTCCCTGTTTGCACTCTGTATCTCTCTCTCTTTCAAAAATAAATACATTTTGGATATGAAATTTAAGTCAAATGTGTATAAAGTAAATATATTTTCAGGATCTATCAATCTACTTTTTTGCTCTCCAACAGTCTTAGATCACCATTATGTATTAGTTCTGATATAATCAAATTTATCAATCATTTGCCCTATGGTTAGTGCTTTTCATGTGTTATTTAAAAAATATTTGCCCTCATGAAAATGGCAGTGCTGTTGCACTTTATTCTCCCCCTAATATCTTATTTTCAGGTCATATTTCAATCTGCACCTCACTCAAAATTTATTTTTGTGGATGAAATGCACAAAATAATCTTTTTTATCTCTATCATTGTACTAATGCCACAGGCATAATTATTATACCTTTAAACTATGTTTTAATTTTATCAGTGCAAATCCTTCATTGTTTATCTCATCAAATTGCCTTGGTTCTTACTAAGGCTTTGTATTTCTCATGAGTTTTAAAATCATTTTGTGAATTTAAAAGCAAAACAAAATGAAACACATAACCAAACTGTGTATTGCATTGAATATATTTTCATTGAAAAATTTGTACAAACTTTTGATCCATCAACATAATATAACCTTACATCTACTTAAAGCTTTAATTTTCATTAATATTATTTTGTAATTTTCAATATAGACACTAGTTATTTTATTTTTGGATGCTTTGGTAACTAGTATCTTTTCATACTTCTTTTTTCCCTCTTTTTTTGTTCTTGAGATTTAGAAATATTTGAATGACTTTTATATTTTGATTTTTATATTGAACAATATTGCTAAATTCATAAATTAATAGTTTATGAATTTTCTATAAAATAAATCATATTGTCTTCAAATAAGGACAAATTTAATTATTTCTTTTCATTTATGCATTTTATTCCATTATGCTGCCTTTTTGCAATGATGTATTAAATAAGATGATTATAGAAGACAGCCTTACCCTTTACTCAGTTTCAGGACAAATTTTATCACCAGGTATGATCTTTACTATAAGTTTGCTTGTAGATATTCTTTATTAAATAAAGAAATTCAACTTCTATTCCTAATTAGTTGAAAGTTTATCAAAAATGTGTACTAACTTAACTGCCTTTATAGCATCTGTTGAGATGGTCTTGTAACTTTATCTTTTTTTCTGTTAACATGGTGAATTATACTCATAAATTTTGAATACTAAAGCTAACTTGTATATCTGAATAAACCTCATTAATGATGGCATATTATCCTTTTTAAACATGACCAAATTTAGTTTGCTAATATTAAGATTAAATTTTTTCTTCTTTGATAATGGAAAGAATTTAACTATAACTTTTCTTTCTTGTAATGATTTTGTCCACTTTGTATGTCAAGGTTATTTAACTGGCCTTCTGAAATGTCTCAGTATGCATTCTCTTTTGTTCTATTATCCAAAATATGTTGTGTCAGATAAAACTCTCTCTTTCTTTTTTATAAATCTTTTTTTAATGTTTTATTTATTTTTGATACAGAGAGAGACAGAGCATGAGAGGGGGAGGGGCAGAGAAAGAAGGAGACACAGAACCGGAAGCAGGCTCCAGGCTCTGAGCTGTCTGCACAGAGCCCAACGCGGGACTTGAACCCATGAACATGAGATCTGACCTGAGCCGAAGCCGGAGGCTCAACAGACTGAGCCACCCAGGCGCCCCAACTCTTTCTTATATAGTAAATAAAATTCATCACTAAAGCCAGTGGAATCTGGGAATTTCTTATTAGGAAGGCTTTCTTTAACACCTTTACAGTTTTGATAGACATCAAAGATATTGAACAAATTGAATTCTCTATTTCTTTTTTGGTTGGTTTTGCTACAATTGTTATTATTTTCAATTAATATGCTTATTTCATTCAAATTGCCAGATTTATTGCTTATAATTTATTTATAATAAATCACTCAGGAAACTATTTCTTGGATAGTCAAATCTTTTTATTCTTTCTATTCCAGTTGGAAATTAAAATAACTGCACAAGAAAAATGAAATTGGGACAAGACAGTAAGTTTGGGGGTTCTTCATCATGCATCATCGTGCAAAGAAAACCAGATTGATTTTCAACGTTATTTTTGTCTGGCAGAGCAGACTCTGTGGGGTGTGTGTGTGTGTTCTTAAAAATATGTAAAGAGTAAATCTGAGACTCAGGATTCTCTTTACTAATTGTTCAGGCCCTCCAAATTGTGAGTGAACATGCACAAAACATCAAGGACAGTTAGAAGTGCTGAGAGAATGATGGAAGAGAGGTTACTTTTAGAAAATGGAAATTGGGTAGATGAGCGGTAATATGTTTAGGAAGCTAGAGGAAACTGTATCCTAACTTGTTTTGCTGTGTTTCCATCTATTACAGTTTTCATTCTGGATGCCCCAAATACCCTCTTTTTTTGTCCAGCATGTTCCTTTTCCCGTCAGCTCTTGCTTTCTCTAGACATGAATCTACTAACTCTGAAAGCTACTTTGTTTTCTGGTATGTGAAAATGGTTCATATACATCTTGCATATTTTCTGCTCCCAATCTGAAATGGTTTCTTTTTCTAAGAAGTCTCAGTTCTTCTGACTGGAAAAGAACTATTTAGAGATCATAATCTGTGCACTCAGTGTGATCATGCCTAGTGAGCTGTTCACTTTACCCCGAAGTAACCCTATCAGTACTGTTGGTTTGGTATGACCCATTTCAGGTTCATTCTCCTTAAAGCAGTCTTGCTATTTGACTCTTCAATCATTCTTGTGGATCCTATGCATTTCTCTTGGTTGAGTAAATGCTTTCAAGAATATACATCCGTGCCGGCCACCCTCTGAGTTTAGAGATCTGACAACTGAATGATCTCATTGTCATGTTGTTTAGAAACTCTAAGGATTCAATGTCCTGAAGTGTGACACATGAGAGCTTATGAACACAATTTGGGAAAGAATTTAATGTGATGTTGTCACAGTCTAACATTCTTGGATAAGGGCAGAGTAGGAGAAGATTATTTTTAGCTGTCATGATGTTACTGTCAATGACAGGACAAGAGAGTCTGTGGCTATTTGTATTCTAACCACAATACTTAAAACTACTTCTTGATAAAGGCTTGTGTTCTGTTTTGTTTATGTTTTGTTTTATTTTTCATGAACTGTGAAGTCTAATTGTCAGCCAACGAGTGTACTATGGCTTGTAACCATATCCCCAAAATATGATAAAAGCAGATATTTGGGAAAAAAAAGCATACATAGTGTTTTCTTCAGGAAAGTCTTTCTAATGATTTCAAGAGATAAAAATGGTATCAGTGCTAAAAGAAAATTAAAAAAAGAACACAGAACAAAAGCTTTGAAATAATGCAATGTATATCATTCATACGTGATTTCAGAGAGGAGATAAATTTGGATTGGAAATATATCCATTTACTTATGCATTTACTCACATCTTCCTCCAAATATATTACAGGGATTTATATAAACACATATAGTGTAAATATATAATGAATTACAATGCCCACAATTATCAAATGAATAGAGAAATTGTGTAAAGAGAAATTTGACAAGTATCAATCCTTTTAGAAATATGCACAACTGATTAATAAAGACTTTCTCTTCCATTAATTTACATGAAGAACAGGAAGCTAAGGATTTGACAGTGAAGATATTTAACACAATGCTATTTGTCATGGGAGTAAAATGTTTACCCCTGAACATAGTTAACTATTCAGCCATATGAAAATACTTCATATGATGTAGGATTATAAAACCACTGAATATCACATTTTCAAGTAATGTTTAATACCATGAAAATATATAATATTAATTTTAAAAATATAATATAAAATTATAATTTAGCACATTTCAAGCTTGTTAAAATAATCATAAACACAAAATTTATAGAAAAGCAATGTAAATAGATACAAATAATTGAAGTGATTATTTTGCAAGGCTATTTACAGTTAATTTTAAATTTGTTTTATATTATCTTTTCTATTTTTCAATGATTCCTACAAGGAGTTCCTTTTGTAGAATGACTTTTTGTGATATAAAATTTTATTTCACCTTTAGAATGTGATACAGTAATAATTTTTAACGTATTTATGGATGGATGGATAGATAGATAGATATACACACACATTAGGAAAAAGGAGAACTAAGGCAGAAAAATTAAATAATTAATTAACATGTATCTACTTACGGTAGTAATTAGCATACTTTCAAGTATTTTACAGCCTCTAAAATAGACCACAGATTTGAGCTCAAAGTTCCTAATAATCAGGTAAACATAGACACAAAAACTATTACATGATTGGCAATATAAATAAGTCAAAAGCAAACCAGGTACTCAGAGGAAACGCAATTATCCCTGGTAATGGGACTTACGAGACCTTCTGTTGAACTTTATGAGGACACTGAGTTACATTGTCAAATGGAATAGACAGGAAGTCTTTGTTGAATGGGCAGGATTTCAACGAAATCTTTAGGTTTGAATATTTGAATAAGAGAAGACACTGAGTAGATACATTCCAGACAGAGAAAACAACAGGAACAAAGCTATGAAGTGATGAATGAGTAAACATGTTTCAGGTCATTTAAGAAGGAAAGAGTAGAGGGTTTATAATGGAGAGACATTGATAAAGTATGACATACAAATGTCAAACATAAAACTAGTTGGGATAGAGATGAAGATAGAAATAGAGAGGGGGAAGAAGAGGAAGAGGCAGAGAGAAAGAGGAATGCATTAAGACCCACTGGGAAGGAGTATGTATCAGTTTCTGAAAAAAAATATTGGTCACATTTAGAAGGAGAAAAATACTCATATAAAATTTAATTTTGTATATTTAGAAAGAAAACTTTATAACATCATAAAGCAGCTACTGTTTATTGACCTTTTAAGGAGAGTTGGAAGTTTTGATTAACTTATCTTTAATCTTCACAAAATGTTCAAGATAAGAATACTTATTCCCATTTTAAAGATATGGGCATTAAATGGTTCAGTCAGTTGCCAAGATTGTACAACAGTTAAGTGGTAAAGATAAGGTTTGATAACTACTCTGCCTATTTCCAATGTTTGTGTTCATTTCCATCTATATATTGTGGAAGCAAAAAAATGAAGGCTCTGTATTCAGACATGAGTTTAAAAAATGAGCTATTGGCTGTTAAAACATCTTGGTATTTCCATTTCTTTCTCTTATAAATGAGTATGAGTATAAATATGTATAATAATAATGCAATATACCTTACAAGTTAATTTTGAAGATTCAATGGTTTTTATTTATAACATATCTAAAACACTACCTAGCATGTTGCATTTACCTCTCCTTGTGTTTTTCTATCTCTTATCACTTTGAGCCAAATATGGTAGAAAATATAGAAAATAATATTATAATTTATTACTCTGAAATAAAATATTTAATAAAAATCACTCTCACCTACAATTCTTTCAGTCTCACCATACTCTTAAAACCTAGTAGTAATGTCATCATTTTTCTGAGAATTTTTTTCTGCCTAGCCTAACACCCACAACTTCCAGGGCTTAGGTGTCCCACCTCATGCCACCATAGCTTGACAGGACTCAGTTTATCTATTTATGTATCCCAGAGTCTGCCAAATTGTATGTATGTAGTAAACATGTCAATAATAAAGCAAATGTTTAATTTCACTCATTAGTCTTAAATTTCCTTAAACGTGGTATAAAGTACTTTCTCAGAACTTGAGTGCCTAGACCATAAAATTCCCAGGGAGCTCTTCAATATTTATTTTATTTTATTATTTTATTTTTTAGAGAGAAAGAGAGAGTGAGGGAGAGTATATGAGCATATGAGCAGGGGAGAGGTGCAGAGGATCTTGGAGAGAGAGAGAGAGAGAGAGAGAGAGAGAGAGAGAGAGAATCTTGAGCAGGCTCCACGCTCAGTGCAGACCCTGAGGTGGGGCTTGATCCCACAACCCTGGTATCATGACCTGAGCTGAAATCAAGAGTTGTACACTCAAATTGACTGAGCCACCCAGGGACTCCTCAAAATCTTATGTTAATAGTTAGATAAAGGATTTAATGTGAGGATTAGAGACACTGTATTATTCTTGGAAGAGTGATTAGTACACACAGAAATTATGTAAAATTTTAATGACATATATGGAAATTATGCTTACCTGCCTTGAAATGATCTTTTGTTGACACACTCCAGAATGTACTTTATCTTCACCATCAATGGAAGTACTCTTATAACCCTGCAGTAATTACAATAGTGCTTACAGACTCAGTAACAGTGTGGACTGGCCATTTATTGCTTTATGCATGGACTTTCTAACACAGACTAGTTTAAGACTTAGACTAGGGCTTTTCTGCAAGAGGAAAATACACTTTGTTTACTATAAATATCTTACTTCTTTCTTTTTAAACAAAATAGTTGACTCATACATTTTCAGATTATCTTTCAACCATTCAAGCATGAGTAATTCAAAAAGACTTTAAAATCAAATTGGCCTATTCTGATTTACATTGCAATTGTTCATGTGGGAAAACAGCTCAGATTCAGAGCCCTATATGTTCTATTTAATTTCTGGGAAGAGGAAGTAAGACTTAAAAAATTTTCTCTCCTACTTGTAAATATTATATTGCAGGCTTAATTGTCTGTCTTAATTATGGTAGAAAGAAATTGAAAACAAAAAAGAAACCAAAGTTATGACCTGACAGGCTGAATTCTTTGAAGTAATGAAATAAAGTAACTGTTCAATAGACATATAAGAAGACCTATTATGTATTGGTATTGTTAGTAAGAAAGAAGTTAGTAGTTAATATTTAACCTTTCATCTTAAATTTCTAAATACCTCAAAACCAATTTGAACAAAAAGGTTAAGAACTGCATGCAAATCTAGGAAGATGGAGTTAAGAATATAAGAAATGAAAAAAATGTGTAAAATCTGAATTTTGTAGCATGTAATATATGCTTTTTGAATTTAGAAGTTTTAATTACTTTTCTTGCTATATGTTTGGATTTCATGGATAATATTTCAAAAGCAAATACAGATATTATTTGAAATAATAGGCAGTCACATCATGACACATCATGATAAAGCTTTTGAAAAGTAAAGAAAAAGAAACAACTTTGAAACCAGCAAAAGACACTATACCTTTACTGCAAGAAAAGAAAAAATGCAAATGAAAAAATTCAAAAGAGTGTATTTTTTCATCAGAAAACCATGGAAGCAAGAAAGAAGTGACACAACATTATTCTAATGCTGAAACAAAGTAATTATCAGCCTTGAATCTTATATCCAGCAAAAATATCCTTTAGGAATGAAGAGGAAATTAAGCAGATAAAGAAAAAATAAGAGAACTTATTGGTAATCCTCCCTTCAAAAAAAGGAAAAAAAAGACATTCTTTACACAGAAAGAAAACAATAAAGAAAGCATTTTAAAACATAAAGAAGAAAGAATAATGAAAAAGTGAATATAAAGACTTTTTTTTCAACTTTTGAGGATATTGAATTATTTGACAGAGCATACAATGTAACATTGTTTGATATGGGTATCAACATAGGTAAATGAATAGTTAAGCTAATTATATTAAAATCAATGGAAGACTAATGGACTTAAAAGGAGGTGAAATTTCTACACTTCATGTGAATTGATAAAATGTCAACACCAGTCAATCTTTTTGGTGATGGAATAGTTCTTAATCTTGATTGAAGTGTGGTTAGAAGAATCTGTACAGATGTTTCCAAGTAACAGAATTCTACACACACACTGTACCAATATGAGTTCCTGTTTGTGATTTTGACTATAGATATAAAAGATGTAATCAATAAAGGGGCTGAGTGAAGGGTGTATAGAACCTCTATGTATTATCTTTGCAGCTTCCAATAAATTTGCATTTATTTCAAAATGAAAAGTTATGATACACACACACATACACACACACCCACAGACACACACACACACGCACAAATGCTTTGAAAAACAAGAATGCTGGTTTGAAAAGACTTGTTTCTTAGTTATAAACTCTTAAGCCATTATTCCACTAAGAATGATCCTCCATTCCAGGTTTCCTAAAAGTTCAGATTCCATACGTGGATTTTATTTTTGTTTTAATAGATTTTTTAAAAAATCATTATTCAACTAATCTTTAAACCCAGTAATATGTCAAAAATTGATTGAAAAAGAAACTCTGAGTTCCATCTTTCCAATTATTTTTAGATGTATGTTCAAACACAAATGAAGGAAAGACTCAAGCCACACACAGAGAAGAATTAAACCAACAAGACTATGTTTTATTCTTTGAGGAAAAAAAATCTCTAATTTTGAAATATGAGAAATGAACAGACCTGTTTGGTTTTGAAAAGTTTTTACGTTGAGGTAATTCTAGATTCACAAGAATTTGCAAAGTACATATAGACAGGTTTCATGCCCCATAGTCTCTGCCAATGGCATTATCTTACATAAACACAGTATCCTGTCACAACCAAGAAATTGACAATAATAGAACCTATAGAAGTTATTCAGATTTCAGTAGTTACAAATGATCCCATGTGTGTGTTCATGTGTGTGTAGATTTATTCACTTTCATTATATGTGTAGCACTGTGTAACCATCTCAATGATAAAGAGAAAAGGGTTGAAGAATGGATAGGGATTGTATAAAGGGGTAAAAAGAGCGAGTCTGATGGTGATAGGACAGTTGAGTGAATTGGTATTTTTAACATACAATGTAGAATGTGTTTTTATTTAAAATCTTTAAAACTTACTTAGAGTAAGGTTTATACTGTTGCCCCTGATATGAAATTCTCCATGAATAAGATAAAAATAAACAAGCAAGAAAATGTGGTTTAAAAAAATAATTTACTAAAATCATAGACTACCATTCTCGTTTCAGATTGTCTTACCATTTAAATTAAAGTGTCTGGGGGAAAAAGTGTTTGACAACAAGCAGAATTCAAATGACCTCTTGTGTTTGTTAACCCTATTAATTGCTTTAACATCCAAGTGCCTGCATATTTACTGGCACAGAAAGTTCCTGTTATTTATTGCCATTTATTGTGGAGGACGTTTGTTCTTTGTTTTTTTCAGCTCTGTTATTCTTAAGAGCCAGGAACTCTGACAGCTGCTGCCAGCCCTGTGCAGTTTGTTTAAAACAATAGGGAACATTGCTTAGCAACCTCACATCCAGCTTCTGGTACCCTCATGGAGATCACATTCCACACACATTCTGCTCATCTCCATAACCCCAAGGGAAACACACACACACACACACACACACACACACACACACACAGGCACACTCTACACTCAAAACTAGGTTGATCTTCACTTTTCTTAAAAAATATGGCCCCATAGTTCACAAGCACTGCATTTCTCCAGCATTCAGATCAAAGCTGAGTTGTCATTAACACTAAAGGGATCACATAGAGATTTACAGAAATGAATTAGTTCCTTCCTCTATAGATTTTGTTGTTAAGGGTGTATTTTTAAAGACATTGGTGTGCAGCTTCCATTGCTAAAATGAAATAAACATGCTCTTTATACATTACTAAGTATATGATGTCTTTTAACTAGTAATATTGACAAGGTTGAAGGAAATACAAGTTTATTTTGAGTCAGAGCATGGCAAGAAATTAAACCACCATTGTTTGAATCTTGGTAATAGCCAGAATGCTATCATTATTTCCTTTTCCTATGCTCCTATTTAATAAGTGATTATGAGAGATGTTAAAAATATTACTGGATCCTGTGAGATCACTGTAGCAAAGATTGATTGACAGTAAGAGTTAGAAGTCTGGACTTCAACTTTGAAATTGTGTTTGGTCATTTTGTTTTCCCTATTTATATTGATTTAAGCAATCACTTAATTTTTTTTTTGCACCAATATCCCTATCTGCAAAATAGGAATTTGCATTGAATGATCACTAACGTCTTTTCTCATCTAACATTCCATAATTCCTTAAATGGAATTGGTCTTTTATGAGACTCTTTTATACAGAAAATTAAAATGGAGAAAATGGTTTTTGTAGATTGTTTGTTTTATTTTGTTTTGTGTTCTTATTTAACTATGCCTTCAGGCCACGCATTACAATCCGTAAAACTGGAAGAGAAAAATGAGTTCGATGTCCACATACCTACATGACCATGTAAGATGTCACAAGTGTAAATGTATACAACTATTCTATATAATACAAGTTATACATACAACTTCTTACAAAGTCTTGCAACATGATTTAAGTCAAAGCAGTAAGAGAGAAATTCTAACGCAGAGGTCAGAAACTACAGCCTGTTAACCAAATCCATCTTGTGACCTAATTTTATAAAAATTTATTAAAACATGGCACACTCATGCTTTTACATATTGTCTATCGCTGCTTTCCTACTACAATGGAAGAATTAAGTGGATGCAGCAGAAGCCATTTGTCCTGCAAAGCTGAAATATTTGATTTTTTACAGAAAGTCTGTTGAGCCCTATTGTAAGATATGAGAAACTTTATTTATTTATACTTGAAATTAGTCACTTCCACCAGACTGTATATATCAATGAAAGAAAAATTTTGTAAATATTAAATTATAGAATTCAAGGTTCTAGTTACTCGATTTCAACAGAGTTTCAATAGAACAAACAATTAAAAAGAAATTAAAGACTGAATTTAACAGAAGAGGAGTGATATGTGTTTAACATTAATTTCTCAAAATGGGTTGACTATTATATTTAGGTTTTCTCATATATTTATTATTTTTATTTTTTTTTACATTTATTTATTTTTGAGAGACAGAGAGAGACAAAGTGTGAACAAGGGAGGGGCAGAGAGAAAAAGAGACAGAATCTGAAGCAGACTCCAGGCTCTGGGCTGGCAGTCAGCACAGAGCCAGATGGAGGGCTCTAACCCACAAACCTGAGCCAAAGTCACTCAACCAACTGAGCCACCCAGGCACCCCAAGGTTTTCTCATATATTTAAAACTAAATATTAAAAAAACGGTTGGAAACATAAAATTACTACATTTGAAATGTAATATCTATTCAGAAGATATAATATGAAAATTTGGAGCTCCTTAAAAAACAACACTAATCCTAAGGAAAATGTGGAACTTGGGAGCCTGGACTTCCTCAGGATCATTGACATCAATAAAGTTCACAGTCGTGATTGTAAATGTATGCAACAATGAAATAAAGGCCTCACACACAGCAATACACTTTGCATACACTTTGGTATGATTAGATCAGACGTTTCAATTCCCAATTATAGAGTACTTACTCTGAAGTAGTTTGCAGAATCTTTAAAATGGAGACAGAAAAGTATTGAATCAATGGAGAAAGAAATATTTATCTTTTTTGCTTCTTTTTTCTTAAGTCTTGCTACCCAAACCCCTAAATAGCAAAGTGGAGGGAGATAGAGTTCTATCTTGCAAGGACTTTTCTCAACACATAGGTAATTTTTGTTCTTTCAGGTATATTATAGGTTAATTGTTAATCTCCTGATGTTCTAAGAATCCTGTGATTTAATAAAGAGGGTCATCACTGAGTAACAGATAAAACCCAGTTCAGATGCCATAGAATTAGAAGATGGTATTTTAAGAGCACAGGAAAGTGGATTGCATCTTTTTTACCAAATGGAAGATTTGCCAAGACCTCCTGGGCCTCCAGCTACCGTCTAAATGACCTGCTGCCATGACAAGTGATGTTGTGATGCAAGAGAAGGGTAAGAATTCCATGAGATCCTGGTGCAAAGGGGGAAGAGTGATAAAAGGAGCATCCAAAGGAAGGAAAGGAAAGACGAGGAGTAGAAGGAATAGTAATACACTACACAAGTAGGGAGGAACTGAAGAAAGGCTACAATTTTTAGTCATGGTCCCCATGTAAAAATGCTCTTGATTAGAGTGGTGGTAGGAAATGGAGATGAGTCTACAGGGAAATTAAAGAAATTTATGGATTTTGTGCGATGATGTAAGGCTCGCTTTGGTATTCAGCTACCACCTGGTTTCAGTCATGGCTAGGCTTGTTTATTCAGCTCTACCCTTTTATTCTTCGGCCTTGTTTTTAGCCACATGTGCTGCTTATCTGTCTCTCCACATTAAACTTTTGTAACTATGATGATCCCCAAAGCTGATTCCCTTTTGTTGCCAAGGTTGGGTTAACCTAGTCTCTTTGATGGTGATCTTTTATTACACCATTTTCCTTTTAGATCTTGTTGCCTCCTCGACCAATAACAGTCAAATTACCTGGAGACTGACATCCTGAATCTCATGGTCTTTTGCCTTTGAATCTGCAACCTGTCCAGGAATTGATTTCTCTGCTTTTGATTCTGCCCAATCACCAGGATTCTGCCATACTGCCTGCACGTGTTTTGCTTTTGCTGCCATCTACTGGGAGATCAACTACTTTATCTCAGATCCTTGCTGAAAACTTGCTTGAAACTCTTCTGCTCACCAGACTTAATCACCTAGAAATAAACCAGTTCCCCCAGGACTTGACATACCCAAATTGGTAGGTCTCCTCCCATATCTAGGATGTCTAATGATGCTGCAAATACCTTAAGAAAAGAATACTATAAATCATTGAAATGAAAATGAAAGCACAATTCACTTTCTAATAATTTGATGTAAAATATATTTTTCCATGTGTATATTCTGCCACATCCCTAAAACCCTGCATATCTGGTCACAGAAAGTTTGCTAACATTAGGCTGTTATTGGTGAAGAGGCCACCTTCTACAGAGTCCATAAAAAAGTAACAAGTTAACATTGGTATTTCAGATGGAGAGACTTGGTATTTAACTCTGGCACCACCATTAACAAGCAAAAAGTTATATAACTCTATGTCTCAGTTCCTTATCTTTAATATTGTAGTGATACAACCATCAACCTAATAAAATGTATGAAGAATAAAAAAGGAATTAATGCCAAGTGCTTATCTCAGTGCCAGGTACATAGAACTCACTGATATGTGGGATCATAGATGTTCGCTGTCTGGCACATATAAAAGACAGAGTCAAATTATGATACAGCAAAATGAAAACACTCTTTTCCTCTTTTTCTAAAAGATATTTCTAGTCTATGACATCATCTTCATTTTTATCTTTCTTTCTTGCCTAGAAGAATTCTTTGTCCACACAGGATAATTCATATATGCCATTGCCTAACTGGACACATTCCAAAGGAAGAAATGGAATCTAAAAGGAAAGAGAAAGGCAGAGGGAATAGTCATGCATTTTTTTAACCACTCATATGCAATTTAAGGAAGTTTGCATTTCAATAATTTAACTATACCTCCTGGGTTTGCTTTTAAGACTTAAGGAACTATGTTTAAATCATCAGAAGAGACATGGTTGATAAGGTTGAAAGAAGCTATTTTGTAAGAGAAGCTCATTAATGGACTCTTAACCCAATGACATTTGTCAACAGTGTTATTCTATTTCTTTGGCAAACATACTGCTAATAGTTGTTCATAAGTAGAGTGTATCTACAACTGAAAAATAAATTCTTGCATATTTAATTGGTTTCTGGTACTCTTACCTGACCCATGCCCTCATAAAATTTCCTATTGAACGTTTGCCAACTTGGACCATGACCAACTCCATGTAAAGTTATAATTACAAGGAGCAAAATTTGGTCAACAAAAATGGCAAAGTGGCAAGTCCTACCCTGATGGTTTGGACTCAGAATTTAGTGGCAATTTTTCTTCTGAATGTAAAAAAGTTGGATAAAGTTTAAAGGCTGCAAATTAAGAAAAACTTTCCAGGTCAATTTTTGTTTTTACCTTGATACTTGAAATTTTCAAAACATATTCACCAATTATCTTTAGAATTGTTGACGAAATAATAATGATAGTCCATATCCTTCCAGCAGGAATATAAAGAGTTAACAGAATTTATTAATGTGCAGTAAGGAAAGGGAACGATCTTGATTACCAAGTCTTTCAAATATTTCAATTGTCCATTAAATGCTTCAATTTCAGTGCCTTAGTCTGCTCAGGCTGCCATCAAGAAATAGCACAGATTGGCTGGCTTAGATGAAATTTATTTCTCATATCTCTGGAAGTTGGAAAGTCCAAGATCAGAGTGCTGACCAATTTGATCACTGGTGAGAGCTCTGTCCTTGGCTTGCAGATGGTCTCCTTTTTGCTGTGTCTTCATAAGAAGAATAGAGAAAGAGGACTTTTGGGTTTCTCTTCCAATTAGGACATATAAATCTTATCAAATTAAGGCCCATCTTGATGGCATCATTTAAATCCAATTACCTCCTATGGGTCCTATGTCCATATACAATTACACTGGGGGTTAAGGATTTCAACACATGAATTTTACAGTGCACAATTTAGTCCATATCACTCAATCTGTGTTTTCAGATAGAAATAA
This sequence comes from Suricata suricatta, assembly GCF_006229205.1. Classification (NCBI taxonomy): domain Eukaryota; kingdom Metazoa; phylum Chordata; class Mammalia; order Carnivora; family Herpestidae; genus Suricata; species Suricata suricatta. The sequence goes on from NC_043700.1 coordinate 67,221,352, forward strand.
AATTTTCAATATTGTGTATATCAGCTTTGTACATACTATCAATGTTTATGCTTGCATCAGTACCTTATATAATAACAGAAAACTCAAAGAAAGCTATTGTGTTCTGTAACACACACCTATATTCTAAACTGTTAGAAATTTGTTACCTTAAGAGAAATTAAATATAAAGAAATTACTGTAAAGTCAATATATTAAAAATTATGTAAATATGCAAAGTAATGTTGTGATTTGCTTGCATTAATAATAACTTTTTAAATGCTGATTATATCATTACATGAGAAAGAAAATACTCAAAATATATCTAAGTCTAACCCAAGGATATTTCAATTAAGTCATTTGAAATTAAGCCAGCAGCAAGTGAGAAGTTTGAAGGCACAGAGTTTGTCACAACTTCAAAATATTAAGTCATCAGGAGAAAGCTCATTTGAAGTTAGAAGAATATAACTTTATAATTAGCACAGAAATGTCACATATATTATTTATTTCCTCCTACCCTAGCTCTCTAAAAAATAGAACAATCAATTAGTAGTATCATTTCCTACTCATTTAAAGGAGTTAGTCTAAAGTTATCATGAATGTGTTAAAGTTACATTAGTATATGGGAAGTTGTCAGAGCATTAGGGTAACTACTCAAGCCCAAATCTTCTATATCTCAGTGTCTAAATAGCACCATCTCTACTTACTGCTTTTTGTTAATAACTGACTTTATGGTTGTTATTAGTAGGAAAATCAACCAAGTAAATTTCAACACTGCTAAGATTGGTCATTCATTCAGATAGTTAATTAGACACCAAACTGCTAATCTTATCCTGCGGGTGGCATAGATCCTCCCCTTCCATTTTTCATTCTTACTGTAATTCCTCCTCCTATTGTTATCTAAATAAAACATTTTCCCCTTAAAAGGGAAAGAAGAATAAAAGAGTCTCAAACTATTTTATTTGCTTTTAGTAGTAAATTATTTGTGTGTAACTTTCAGTTATGTTCCTGTGAGGAATGTCTGAGCGTCTGAAGTTCTGCTCGTTCCCTGGGATTACCACTTAAATGATGCTTGTTGGTGCTTACAACTCCTTATTGGAGTTACACTCACCACTCAGGGCCAGGGGGGTGGTTTTGCAACTATGGACAGAATCTTCTCTATCTGTCTCTTTTTAAGTTTATTTATTTATTTTGAGAGATGGAGAGAGAAAGACAGAGAGGGAGAGGGTAGAGAAATGAGAGAGAGACTCTTAAGTAGCCACCATGCTGTCAGTGAAGTGTAGGGACACAGGTCTCGATCCCACAAACCATGATATCATGACCTGAGCTGAAATCAAGATTCGGACACTCAACCGACTGAGCCACACAGGTGCTCCACACCTTCGCTGTATCTGTCTAAATATTATATCAATACTGTCTTGCCTGTGTATTAGAATGAGGTTTAACATAACAGTGGAGGGATTTCAAATGCAACTGAAAATAATACGGGCAAATAGCTTTGTGACTTATTGTTTAAAGTCAATATACATTTATTTAAGATATTGAATGAAACCAAAGAAAAGCCATTCTGTAATACTGTGAGGTAAAAAAAAATTAAAAAGGCAACATATATTTACATCCATTGGAAAGTCTGAACTATAACATTTTATAAGTATTTACTTCTTTGACTTAATTTCATCTTTTAAGTGAAACTTCCTTTAGAAACACATAGCCTATCTTGGCTCCAGTAAAATTTATCCCTAGAATAAGAGTAGAAGAGCTTCTCCCACTATAAGCTGCATGTATCTTTCAGAATATTTGTATTCTGAATATTTTCATATATCTGAAGACCATGAAAACAATAGATTTATCTCTGTTGTAACGAGTCCCTGCCTATGTTGTGGGCAGAGATTTGGGGATCAAAGGTTACTGAGAAAAGTACAAAAAATGCCAAGATATTTCCAGTATAAGTATAAGAGAAATGGCTCCAGAGTATTTTGTGAATTGGTGTCCTTAAGACTCCTATTGAGCATTGAACGTAAAGTGTAAATGGACATATTAAATCACACCAAAACTCTTCCTTAAAGCAAAAAGCTCTGTGTAAATGTATATGGAAAGGTAGAAACCAAACCAAGGGCATGAAATCTAATTTTTCCATCTTTTCTAATAACATTTTTTCTTAATGTTAAAATGTACTTATGGTAAGAAATAAACCATGAACTCAGAAATATGAAATCTTTATTTACTTGATAAAAACCTTATAGAAAAGAGTTTTCAAACATTTGATTGATCACTTCTGTTTAAATAGCTTACCAAATTCAACTTTTAACTTATTTTAGTTAAGCAATATATAGAAGGAAGCACAAAGGACAAAATATGAAAAAATAACCGTTTGGAGGTGTGTTTACTAAATAATACATGGAATTACTTTAGACAGGTAAATGTGGAATAGTTAGCCATGATCCTGTTTGCACTTTAGGCAAATTAAAAACATTTAAAAGAATGTCAATGTAAAGAAAACTAAGATGTTAAAATCATTGAATGAATCTCTTGTATCTCTTGCTTGGTAGGAGTGTGAAAACTGGATCTTGGATCCAGCAGATGAGAATGGGATTGAGTTAGGCCTTTGAAGTGAAAACTATCTCCGGGCAGTCATGCCACAAAAGCCACAAAGCTGCGAATGAACTCAAAAGAACTGGGGATAAGGATACATATTATGTGAAGGTTCTAGAAAAGTCAATATCAGAATATTTGAGCCATGCCTCAGAGGCAAGAACTCACCATCTGGAGAACAAGATGATACAAAGGTAGATGTCAAGAAAAAGGTTGAAAAGAAATAGAGAACATAAAAATATTTCTGGGCCTATCCAGTAGGCAGCGACTCCATTATGGAAAAGAAGAACTTTAAAAATGATTAAAACTTCTTTCGAAAATGTAAAACTAGAAGGGAAAATGTGTCAAAGCTCCAGCCATTAATAGATTACTGCTAAGTGCTTCTATGAAAAATGACATTGGCTATTTTGTATCATACATCTCACTTTATATTTATATTAACAATGTATTTACTATAATACTTTCAATTTAATACCTAGTAATTGAATCCTTAATGTTGTGTGATGTTATCAAACTGTTCCCTCATCCTTGAATACAGAGTAGCTGCATTTAAAAAAAAAATCAAACGTGGTCAGATCAGAATGAATAAAACCAACTAGATCATTCACACACAGGTGCGCTAATGCTGTGTTTGCCCTGTTGCTTGCTAGACTAATATAATCTGTCATGGCAGCAAGGAGCTCTCCAAGCAAGACATTCACATTCCTTTCTAATGAGTGAACTTTCCATCCTATAGCAATATCAGATGTCATTCAAATCAAGCAAAGAGAAGCTATATGCTAGACAGAAGGACCTGTGGTGCCTTGAGTTCATGAATTTAGCCCTTTTGCCCTTTTAATTCTTTAAGTTTTTTTAAATGTTTATTTACTTTTGAGAGAGAGAGAGAGAGAGAGAGAGAGAGCGAGCATAAGTGGGGAGGGGCAGAAAGAGAGGGGACACAGAATCTGAAGCAGGCTCCAGGTTCTGACCTTTCAGCACAGAGCCCGATGTGGGGCTTGAACTCATGAACTATGAGATCATGACTTGAGTCTAAATTGAATGCTAAACCAACTGGGTCACCCAGACACACCATTTTTGTGCTTTTATAACTACCCTGGGGCGGTTAGTGATACTACCACTCTGCTTGATCCTGCATTCTGAATCAAGAAACTAAAATTAATTTGAAAATAATTTATTTTAAAAGTTAGAACGGTACAATATTATTGCTTGGTGATTCTTAAATATGTCACTAATAGTTACTTCAGAATATTCAGGTTGGTTAACTAACTGGTTGCCTTAAAGACAATTAATGTTCTACCCCTAAATGCCTTTTGTTTGAATCCTTACTTCTTAAATGTAGTCCAATTTGTGCAAATTAACATTTATTTTTGCTAATTATAATGTTTTCTTGAAATTATTTTGTTTCATGGAAAAACTTATTTCTTTAAATAATTTACTCCTACTAGCATGTGAATTGTTTGACCATCTTGCGTACACAATTTTCTTCCTTACAAAGCAAAATGACAATGCTGTGGTGTCTTTATTCTAGGCCTTGGCTGTGCAACATGTTGAGATCGTATAATGACAAAAGAAAAGGAAAAAATAAGGGAAAAGCAAATGTGTGTGAGAATGTGCCTATGTAAACATACTCTAAACCCTCAAAAGCCACAAATCAAATAATGAGCTTGATGATTATTTCCCCCTCAGTCTCAGTTAAATCAACTTTAGCTAGTTGACTGAGGCTGACACCTTGTCAAGCCACAGTCAACAGTTTTTTGACTCCCTGAAGAATCATCATCCCCGGTTCAGATCAATCCACTGGTGTATATGATTCAGTCCTACTTCAGTAAGTGTTAGTCTCATTCAAGCCTAGAAAATTTAGTTCATCCAAAGAAGATACTGTTACAAACATTCTTTCCTCCATCTTACATAGCATTTTTTATATTCTTTGCATTTTATGCATAATAAATTTTTATATCTCCAGCATTCATTTTTATTGATATTTATAGATCCTACTCTAGTTGTACTTGGAAATAACAATAGGCATTAATGAAAGTTGGCATTCTGAGGTAGATCTTTCACATACAAGAACTCTAATTTAACAGTGTCTGTGTTGAGAGTTGCTGAAGAGGTGTCAGGTGGCGGGGGTATGAGACTAAATGGGTGATGGGCATTAAGGAGGACACCTGTCGGGATGAGCAACTGGGTGTTGTATGTAACTGGCGGATCACTAAATTCTATTCCTGAAACCATTATTACACTATATGTTAACTAACTTGGATTTCAGTAAGTAATAAAAAATAAAATAAATAAATAAATAAAATAAAATAGTGTCAGTATTGTAGACATTAAAACTGTTTATCAATATTCTGTCTGTTCTCTCATTCCTGGGGTACTGGCAGGACTGTGCTTCTTCACTTTCACAGATGTTGTCATGTAATTTGCTTTCGTCAATGAAACGTGAGAAGTGAACTGCCTGACTTTCCAGGGGAAGTTTTATGAGCTGATCTGTTCTTCACCATGTTCCCTTTTCCCTCTGTGTCCATGACGATCGGTGCCCATCAGCATGTGTCCTAGAGTGAAGACAACAGATGCAGAGCAGAGAACACGAATGATCAAATAAATGAAATTTATTATTTTTTAATCCACTGCAATTTAGGGGTTAAAGCTATGGGGCCTGGCTACACTGACCGACAGATTGAAGAACTACTAAAATTTGAAGTCTGTTTCCAGATTAATAAATTATTTGGATTAGGAAAAGATAATAACATGAACAAATTTTTTAAAAATATGTAACTTAGATCTTCTTGATAAAGCAATTCTAGAAACAATACTTTACATACTGATTTGTTTATGACCAGATACAGGTTCAGCCACGTGAAATGGCCTGTATTTGACCACTGTTTAATGTAAAAATGGCAACTTTACATGGTTTAACCTAATAAATGTCCTGATGATTTTACATTGTTTTGTGTATCTAAGGGAACTACATGTTATGTCTTAGTAAGTTGATTGCTGAATTGAAATAAGATTACTCATATTTAGTATTTGTTTCGAGTGTAATCTCATTTCATTAATGCCTTATGTTTGGGACATTAAAGATTTAGGCCAAATAACACAGTGTGATTAACATTTGTCTTTTTGCAGACATGATCTAATGCATTTTTTAAAGTTTTTGTTTTTTAGTATGTTAACAGTTGCTTGCTTTAGGACACATTCTTGAGGTCACAGACAACATTTATCACACTTAAAGTACTATGACACAGGGTATTTTGTTGGTTTTTAAGTTTTTGCCAATGAAGAATAAGATAACTAATTATCCAATATGGCTTATTATGTTAAATGTACCCACGAAGAGAGCTTTCAAAGTTGTTAAAATGCAATTTTTCACCCTCAGAGTGGGAACATTTCCATTAAAAGACAACACACATGAAATATTTGACTATTACTCAGATTTTTAATTATTGAAATAATATTCCATTAGGGAAAACTCAAATCTGTTACGTTGAAATACCTTACAAGAGGAACACTCAAAAATGTTTTACTAAGTTTACTCCTACTCGCTTTCAGAAGTGTACCAAATTAAAGTCAAGTTTGAGGTTCTAGTTCTACATAATTTAGAAAAATGTTGACCTTCTGGTTTAAAGAAAAGAAGTTCAAGAATTATTTACAAAACTTTAGACTTTCCAGATGTAACTTCTCATAAAGCCCTTTGGATATCAAATGCATTTACCAAACATTTTGATGAGTTCAGTGTAAATGAATCAGTAACATAAGGATTAAATTTCTCCACAAATGCATAAGAGCCTAAAAAATTAGGAAAAAGAGTGCCTTGGCAGAATTCAGTTGGGTCTTGTCAAATCCGAAGGGTTTTAAAACTATGTTTTGAAGTTTTTCTGAAACTCAAGCCTCTCTAGTTTTGATAATCTTTTGTTACAAATCCAAACTGGATATTGTTTTCAAGCTCTATCGGTGATAAACAAATCGAAGGTGGCTAGAACCATGACCACAAATTCACTTTCATAAATAATTTTTTATAGCATCAAGAGCTCTACCATATCATTTTTCTATCAATAATGTTTCCTAGAGTTATAAAAATTAAAAGTGGAGGAAGGTGGTCAGAAGTTACAAACTTCCAGTTAAAAGATAAATAAGCCCTAGGGATGCAATGTACAATGTGGTGATTATAGTTTGCTCGGCTGTGTGATATATATGAAAATTGTTAAGAGAGAGATCCTAAGAATTCTCATCACAAGAAAATTTATTTTTTTCCTTTTATTTTATTGTGTCTATATGAAATGATAGATGTTAACTAAATTTATGTTGGTAATCATTTTACAACATATGTAAGTACCAATTATGCTGTAGTATACCTTAAATTTATACTGTAGTGTATATCAATTATTTCTCAATAAAACTGGGGGCACCTGAGTGGCTCAGTCAGTTAAGCATCCAATTTCAACTCAGTTCATTGATCTTGCAGTCTGTGAGTTTGAGCCCCTCATTGGGCTCTGTGTTGTCAGGTCAGAGGCTGGAGCCTGCTTTGGATTCAATGTCTCTGTCTCTCTCTGCTCCTCCCCCACTCATGCCCTGTCTCTCTCTGTCTCAAAAACAAATAAACATTAAAAAAATTAAAAATAATAAAACTGGAAAATATGTAAAGAAATCTGAATTTCAGTAAATAACAAAAGTAAAAATAAAAAACATAATCTGGCTCTATGAGTTCTCAAATTTTCTGATATCAGTGATATTTTCACAGCAGCCTCAGGCCAAAAGAAATCCTTAATAGCTTTATTTATTAAGTAGCTAGGTCTACACAACTTACTAAGTTTTAATATTCCAAAGATTTAATAGCCATATGCAAAAATGCTACAAATAAATAAAAATTATATTTTATTTCATTCTTAAATACTATGATCAATAACAAGTTACATGTGTCCTGGTGGGTACCACAAAATTTCTCAATCCTTGAAATCTCATTGGACATTTACACCTCAATTCTTGTTCTGATTTTTTGATAATATCTGGGCTTTTGTTACAGAAAAAATGGAAAGCCCAGGTTTATAAAGGTATAACATCACTGAGAAGAATGCAACATGATCTAACACTGACAGTGTGAACTACCTTGATCTAGTAGTTTAGATAGTGTCCAAGAGATAAGTATTTTTACTTTTTTTTTTAATTGAAAATATTCCGTGGCACTACTGTCACTTCACTGAAGCACTGCAGGGTGCTCAGGACACATTTTGGAAGCTGTGGGCTTTAGCAATTCCCTTATCTTGCAACCATTACCGAATTTGAATAGCAATTTATTTACAACCGAGCAAGTATTGCCAGCAATGGAATCTAATATTAAAAAAAACTCATTAGTTTTACTGAACCTTAGTTATAGTACTTTATAATGCATTATAATATATTCTAATATTTAAAAATAGTTTTAACAAATTATAATAGTCACTGGAACTTCTGATTTTCATGGCAAACAATAGAGTTTACTTTGAAGAAATGTTAACTAAAATGTCAAGAATTTTTTCAGTTTTTTAAAATTGAAAATATAAGTATTATTTGTGTTAGGAAGGAATTTCAAGATAAGATTTATATGTTTATTTATTTTGAGAGAGAGAGAAAAAAAAGAGAGAGTACAAGCATGAGCTGGGGAGGGGCAGAGAGAGAGGAAGAGAGAGAGAATCCCAAACAGGCTCTGTACTGTCAATGTGCAGAACCCCATGTGGGGCCAGAACTCACCAACTGTGAGATCATGACCTGAGCTGAAGACGGACGTGTGACTGCCTGAGCCCCCCAGGTGTCCACAGGATAAGATTTTTCAAAGGGCATATTGGTTTTGTATTATTTTATTAAATAATTATCTATTGTATAAAATACTGCCTACCACCTGATACAGAACCAGATACTATTTCTGACCTTGTAGTATTTTGTGCATATGTTGTACACATTCCTTTTAGGAATTTATTGGATAAGAGTAATATTATCTCTCTTTTCTGTCTTAGGTAGTGAGGTTCTTGAAGATAGAGACAGGATGCTACAGATTTTTGTTTTCTAAACACCCATGATAGTGCTATATTATATTCTGTCAATTCTTAATGTCTTGATATATTTTTTAAAATGTGTCTAAGGGGAACATAATGTAATACAATTATATATACATACATACATGTATGTAAAAATATATATGTATATTATATAATGATATATAAATAATATAATATATAAAAATTATAATGTAAAAATAATAATATATGCTAAAATTATATATAATTAACCATGTATATATATTTTTAGTTTTAAAGAATAATAGGAAGGATGAATTAAAAAATAGTTTTAATTTTTCATATTGTGTTATCTGTTTCTGTGTAACAAATAATCCCCAAACTTAATAACTTTAAGTGGTAAGCATTTATTATTTTACAGTTCTGTTGTATAGAAATTTCAAGGTAAGGAATGTCAGAAGCCATTTTAGAGGCATCTTACAATAGTTTATTTTCTAGCCCTTGTTGTTTTTTATTCTCCTTACATGCAATTCTCCCTACATGCATGAAAGCATTGTCTAAAATCTAGTTTCTCATTATCTAAATCAAATCCAGATGTGAATAAAGCTCCTTGGTGTAGTTCCTTAAGTAGAGCTAATGTACAGATCCTCTTGTTTTGTAGACTTGGAAACTAAAGAGACTATGCATCTGCACTCCCCGCCCATACTCAATACACCATGGTGGGACAGGAATAGGGAAAAATGGAAACCAAACATAAATCACACTTCCAAAACCCTGCCAGATAAATATTGGGTTTCCTGATTAGGTACCCAAACCAGGGAATAGTTTTAATTGTCTCTTTGCATTTCCGAGCTTTATTTTTTAATAAAAGGTGACACACACTTTCAGCTGAGTAGTTTTCTCATGCTACTTATTGCGATGGGTTTATGTCGGGGCGTAGGGAATTCCAATTGCCTTTCACTCTGCTATCACTTTGTGGGCCTCCTGTGAATGTCATTGAAATATGCTCCATTAGACAAAAACCACATCTACAAAGTTCGAAGATTTAAATCCTGAAGATTCTTCTTAACAAATATCTTGTGTGAGTGAATATTCCTGAGACATTTGCCATTGATCTTTCTGAGAGCTTACCCAAAGATGGACCAAAGATCATGCTTTTTAAGCAACGCCATGGAATTGGTCTTTTCAAAGAAGATATTTCTTGATTTCAGCATCATTTGCCAGTTGGAGAGATTGAGAAATTTAAACACCATCAAGTTCTGGGTCCTTTTGTTAAAGATTTCTTCTCTCTGTATCTAGTTTTAACATTTTATGATGAGTATTAAGAAGAAACAAGGCAACACCTTTGACATTGTGCTTTGAAATCTCCTTAGCTACATCTTCGGACACATTTTCTACATTTCAGGTGGCTGCTTGTAAGAGTGCTGCTAAACTTTCTGCCACTAAATACCAAGGATTCCCTTTCATTACTGTTTCCAATAACATCTTGGTCACTTCTTTCTGAACTCTCATTGGCAACATCCTTGCAGTCCAGAAATCTGCTGAGAGTCTCTTCAAGACAATAGACTTTCTAACAAACTTTACAAGTCATTTCAGCCTTTGCCCTCTGCCTGAGTACAATGACACTCACACGTTCTTAGGTATTTTTATGGCAACTCTTTACTTCCAGGTACCAAAATATCAGTTATCTATTGCTGTGTAACAAATCACCACTTAACAGAATAAATACTTATTATCTCAGAATAAATATTCTGTAGAGCAAAATCTGGGCATAGACTAGCTGGGTTCCTCTGTCCCATAGTGGGTCAAAAAGCTATCGTCAAGGTATTAAGACTGCAATGAATTCAGGGATTAACCGGGGGAAGGACACTCCCATGCTCACTCACACGGCCAGAAAGAAGGTGGATAATGTGATGAAGATACCTTGAAAATTTTCAAATGACACATCTTTTGGCAAATATGCTAATAGTATACTCAAAAGAGAGAGTCCTAAACTGTGGGACTGATTTTGTAGGTAGGATGTGCCTGTCTCATTAGGTTTGTATATAGTAAACAAAGCTCCACTTTGTGTATGTACAAGGTATAACTCCTAGGAAAATGTCACACAAGCAATATAATGATCAGAGCATAAAATGGAAATATATTTTAGCATTGAAATAATTCTGTTTTATAAGTAAACATGTATTACTTAGAGACTTCAGATGTTAATCTGTACCAGAGTGTGGCAAAAAGACGGATCTGAGAAGACTTCCTGCTTCTCCTATGCCTTTGTATTCTTGTGCTTCTGAAATAACTTGTAAAGCCTGATATTCACTAAGCTTTCTGATGTTTTAAAATGATTTGATAATATATTCTACATTATTTTACAAATAATCTAAAGTGAAATAAAACATGCATAATGGTATAGTAAAATAAAATTGCCCACTGAAAAGATAATTAGGGGTGTTTTAGGGAATAAAGATTTTAAAGCTACTTACCAACCCTTTCATTTGACATTTTCAGTGTGTGTCTGAGTGTGAATGTGAGAGTGTGTGTGTTTTCTTAAAAATATGAAGTATTTGGATACATAAAACTTCAAAATTTCTAATTTTTACATTTAAAAGTAAATTAAAAAAACAAATAGAAAAAAGACTTACTAAACAAAGGCAATCATTAATATCTATCGACCTTTTAAATGACCATTTCCCAAACAGAAAATTGAGAGAGGGGGAAAAATGCTATTAATAATTGAAATAGGAAAAAAAAGGGAAAGCAATTTGTCAAAACAAAAATTTTTGGAACATGTCACTAATTTTACCTATGAAATATTAAAGAAACTTTTTCAATAGATAATGCTGAGTATTTTCTAGAGACAATGGATGTGGTTACTGTATTGCTGGGATACAAGTGTATGCATTTTATATTTAGAGGAAAAATTTACATTATGTATATGACCATCTAAAATGCTTCTGCTACTTGACCAGCTATTTTCACTTCCATAAAAGTAAAATAATATTCTGAGATGTAGAAAGATTTATATGGAAAAGTGTTAATAATACATAATATAAAAAATTTAATTGTCTAAAAATAAAGAATATTTTTTAGAATATGATACATCCGTGAAGTCCATATGATCTAATGATTTAGAATTACCGATTCACAACAATAATTACCACTCACTAGTGATAGGTAATACTCACGGTGTGTTTCTTAAATGTCAGGCATTTTTTTTCCATACACGTATTGATGTGGTTGTGTATCTGTCTGAAAGGTACTCTATGTAAATAGTTATTTCTGAGTTGTTTGATTATGGGCAACTTTTATTATGTATTTTTACACTTCATTGTATTTTAAAATTTTTTTATGCTAAGATTTTTTTTCTATTTAACAATAACAAAGAAAGTATCATCATAATAAAAAGAACTAGAATGTTTTTCATTTCATGCTGACTGCCTCTGTCTGATTGAGCAATTGGTAGAGGGAATAAATCAATCTTTAAATTTTATGTGTATTGCACTATAGCAAAAAAGATACAAAGACCTACTTTTTATTTTACCGTTCCTTGTTTTTAGAAGAGGAAATATATATATACACATATATATATAATATTTATAGTTAAAAAGCACGGGTTGGTTTTGAGATCATTTGGACACTCCAACAATAGTTTATTGCAATGAAAAATTGTTATTTTATGATCACAATTATTTATTGTGCACACTATACCAACAGCCATGCTTGGTATTGTGATACCAGGTTGAATCAATGAGTGTTCTTAGGAAGAAAAAGAAGTTAATAACTAATGTGTTAAGTGATGCTCTTAGTTTGTTTCTCCCAGACAGGCTGCAGAACAAATGCCCACATACCTTTGGCCCCCAAAAAAGATATCCAGCCTCACTCTCCCTAAAAAAAAAATCTTGCAAAACACTCAAGAAAAAGTAAGCCAGCTAACAAGCCAAGCTAAAAAATATAAACAAGAGGAAATTATTCCTAGCTATATATTTTTATTCTGATATGAAATGATTTTGTAATCAAAAATTTATTTATCTTATGCCATTTTAACAATTGCTCACAGAGAGAGGGACATCTTTCATCCGTATTCCTTCTATATCCATTTGAGGCAAAGACGACTTAACTGTTACTCCAGAAAAATAAGCTTCCAAACAAATAAATCTGAAAAGGCTTGGTCTTGCTCTCAGGGTGGGCCAGATCATAATGGAAAGGCAAACAAACCCTGCCATTACTGTAGTAAATTTGCATGGAGTTTGGATTAGATGACTTTGAAAACACCCTTTCGTCTCTATGCTTCCAGAAGCCTGTGATTTGATGCTCCTTGACTTAACCTTCTGTCTGACTTCCCGTTCCCTCTGATTTGGTTTGTAATCCATTTGGAAGCACTTGCAGAGCCAGAGTCTAAAGTGGTCAACATTGACAGCAGCACTTTTTCAGAAATAATGAAACTTTGTACAGAAACAGATGACTCCTCAGCATTTCCTCTACTTATTTACATTTCTTCTTTGATATAAAGTATTTTGATATTAAGTATGTCACTGTCATGCCACCATATTGGGTTGAATTTGCTCCTGGCCAGAACAAAGAAGAGCTCTCTAAAACAGTCACACCAAATTTAATTGAGGGCCCAAGTGCCAGAATATTATTTATTGGAATTTTCATATGCACAATTGACATTCTCCTCAGGGATATAACAATATATTATTTCATTCAACATGAACCACAGTATTGGATAATAAGACATTGGTGTTTTAAATAACTTGTTTGTTATGATGTTTCTTCACTTGCATTTTCAGTACTGATCATCAGAGTTTATAAAATAAACACAGATCATTGAAAAGGGCAATTCATTTGGTGAAGCTACTTCAAAAGTGGAAAAGGGAAAGAGAATTAGGCCATTCAACACTTGGCCTATAGTGGCATTTCTCACCACTGCCTTAATTAGAGCTATTGAATCATTTCGGTTCCTGCACATTGCTTCTCCAACATGATTAGTTTTTATTACTATGAGCAGACTCATTATCACCTTCTGCAACTTTAAATTTATTGATTTAATTACATGATGAAATGGCAAACATGCAACCTCAAGGCATCTAGTTTCATATTTCAATTTTTGGAAACACAAACATAGGAAGCTGGTTCCAATAGTTTTTATCTGAAATGAGTGAAGTTATATGCTACTGTTTGACTTCAAGTGATAGTTATTAAAAGGATGGGTCATTGAAAGAGATTTCTTTACTGAATATTGTTAATGATCAATAAATGCTGAATGGAAATATGTATTTGTATTTCTTTATATTTGTAACACACAGCACTACAAATTATATTTATGTTTCATTTATCATGCACAAGCGTTCACCAGTTTGTGTAACTCATGCTCTCAAACTGAAGAAAAATGAAAGGACTTGAAAAAGTTTAGACAAGAGCAGTCTGCCCATAAAAAATTGGCATTCTGCTCTAAGGGCAACATCAACCTAGAACGGAAAGTATTGAAAAAGAAGAAATAAATACAACAAATGATTCAAAAAATGTCCTTGGTTGCTTTGGGGTTGATAAATTATCCCGTCACTCCTGAAAATTTCTGCTTGTCCGTTATCTAATTAACCTACTTTTCCCACTTAGGGGACCACGTCCTCATTTCTGTATTTTAAATTGTGTTTGCCAGTTCTTGGACTTCATAAAAATGGAATCATACATTTTATAGATAAGAGAAATTTTAAATTCTACTTTTTTCTGCATAAAAATATTAACACCTCAAACTTATGGTTACAGGAAAAAAAATCCCAACATTAAATCTTCTGGGAGAGATCTTCAGAAATATTTTGTCAAGAATAATTGTCAATGGGAAAAAGAACTATTTATGTTCACATGTTTATACTTCATCAACATGTGATAAAAATATTTAATTTCCCCAAGTATTTGTAAGTCCATGGTGAAATATAGGTACAGGCTTTAAGTAATCAGATCACCCAAGTGTTTCCATTTTGTCTTACTGTGGTTCAGATATTTGGTAATTATTGGTTTTGCCTATAAAACAAAATCTGTCAGAGGCTCCTGGGTGGCTCAGTCGGTTAAGTCTGACTTCAGCTCAGGTCATGATCTCATGTTTGTGGGTGCAGGCCCCATGTCAGGCTCTGTGCTGACAGCTAGATCAGAGCCTGGGGCCTATCTTCCGATTCTGTGTCTCCCTCTCTCTCTCTGACTCTCCCCTGCTCACACTCTCAACAATAAAAACATTAAAAAAAAAAAACCAAGATCTGTCAGTGTACTTCCAAATCACTTCAGATATAAGATAATGTATTTTCTATATATGCATATATTTGAAAGTTGAGAATGCAATACTTAATAATTAACCTTATCCAAGAATTTAAAAGATATTGGAATGTCATGTGATGTAAACTAACATTTTTCATTAAACCCTTTTGTCAGAGGACTAAGATATTGAGGCATGAATCTGAATACTATTTTCTAAGCAACCAACTTAATTTTGGGTCTTTGGTTAGTGGATCCATATTTATATTTTCTTCATTTTAGTTTCCTAGAACTACCTCCACCCATCACCATGGCACTCAATATATTGAAGGAAATAAATGTGTAGATGTTTTAACACACTATGAAATATGTTAGTATGTGAGTTCCTTCTAATTAATTGCAAGGGATTTTGAAAAGAAATAGCAATGAGAACACTCATGGGGGAAACAGTAGTAGTTACACACACAGAAGACAACATGTGATCTGAATCTTGTTTGAAAATTAAAAGTTTGCAGGAACACTAGAAGAATTTTCCAAGCACAAGAAATAACATGAGAAAAAAATATTAGGGGCACCTGGGTAGCTCAGTCCGTTAAGCCTCTGACTTCAGCTCAGGTCAGCTCTCATGTTTGTGAGTTCGAGCCCCACGTCAGGCTCTGTGCTGACTGCTAGCTCAGAGCCTGGAGCCTGTTTCCAGTTCTGTACCTCCATCTCTCTCTCCCCCTCCCCCTCTCATGCTCTGTCTCTCTCTGTATGAAAAAATAAATAAAACATTAAAAATTTAAAAAAAAATTAAAGGGCAAAACTATTTCTATAAGGCTATTGCATGTAGTTGGTAAGAATAGATTTGTGAAGGATTTATATGTTGCTCTAAGAAAAGAGATTTTATTTTTTAAAGATTTTTTTCAAGCAAGGTGGTAGAATTATCAGTATAACATTATAAATGACTGGCATATTGATTTTCTACATCTGCCATAACAAATTACCTCAAGCTTAGTGAATTGAATCAGATTTATTACTTTACAATTCTTTAGGTCAGAAGTCCCACAGGGGTCACAATGGCTAAAGATGTCAGTAGAATGTGTTACTTTCTGGAGAAATTCTTGCTAATTTAACTGTTGGAAGAATTCACTGCCCCATGGTTATAAGACTGACATATGCTTTCCTTGATGGTTGTTAGCAGAAGGTCATCCTCAGCTGCTAGACTTTACCCACATTCCTTGGCTTACTTACAGAACTGTGGATAGAGCCTGTTCAACCCAACAACAGAGGAAAAGCTCAGAATTTACTGATCACTGGGTTGAGTTCTCAGGAGATTATTTCTTTAATTATGAGTAGTAATGAGCTCTAGACCAATTAGACCCACCTAATAAATCATAAAAGAACTAAAGACTAAACTATCTCTAAGTAACACAACTGCACCCCAGAGCAAAGCTCAAAGATATTTATAGGAAGATGAAAATATTCAATTTCCAAAAAGGTAAAATTCACAATGTTTTCTATATAATCCAATTATCAGGCATGCAAATACGCAGAAACATGATCCATAATGAGAAGAATAATCAGGTGAAATAAATCCAGAACAAACACAAATGTTAAAATGGGGGAAAATGTATATTGAAATAATTAATATAACTGCACTTTATTTAACTTAATATTTAATTTAAAATTTAATTAAATTATTTAATTAATATAACTGTGTTTCATTTTAATTAATATAACTGCACAAAAAATTTAGTAGAAGCATGAAATGTATGAAAAAGATTCAAATCACATTTTTAGAGAAAACTACCATGTCAAAAGTGAAAAAACACTCGATAGATGACATCACTATGATATGAGGTTTAGCTTTATATAGATGAAGACGGTTACCCATTGAAATACTTTTAAATATATGGACATAAACAGGCTAGTATACACACATATGCTTTCTTGGTCTGTCATCTGAGATGGCCTAAAAGTATTGACACTCCAATTGCAATAAGCATAGCTAGTGCCCAGATCTTGGTTTCGAATACCATTCTTCAATTAAAGGAATCATGGTTCCTTGGAGAAATGACTCATTTCTGGGCCAGAAAGTCAATAATATGAACCAGAAAGTAAGAAAGCATTTACAATAATAATAATAATACTGGGAAAATGTTAATTGGACAAAGAGCTAACCAGCAGAAATCCCTACATCAAAAGCAGGCCTGATTTGAGAAACAAAATAAAGTTATATTGGATCAGAACTAAACTGTAAAATAAATATCTAAGAGTCAGTACTGATACAAAACAATTGAATAAATAATGAAGAAAGATAAATCTGTTATGCAGAAGAATTTCAAATGACTTATGTAAATATTCTATTTTCAACAAGGTAAAGCACAATTCCTAACTCTTCAATTATAAGTTGCACACAGTAACTTCCTTCCAAACACTACAAAATGGAAAGTGGGACAGAGTAATTTTTTAGAGAAACCTGAAAAGCACCACTTGAGCCAGGGAAAGGTTGATTTTAACAATAATAGG
Organism: Suricata suricatta; assembly: GCF_006229205.1. NCBI lineage: Eukaryota > Metazoa > Chordata > Mammalia > Carnivora > Herpestidae > Suricata > Suricata suricatta. Next base: position 67,238,658 of record NC_043700.1, read on the forward strand.
TCATGTTGATGATATATGTACCCTTGACATGATGGGATGAGAACGGCATTATATCTTTCTTTTTCATTACAAAAAATTCCATAACCCAACTTTAATAATTAGAAACACATCAGAAAACCGTAGATTGAGAGACATTCGACAAAATATCTTATCAGTACTCAAACCGTCCAATAAGAAAAGCCTAAAAACCATCCAATAAGAAAAGTCTAAAAAACGTACATAACAAAGAGAGGCCTCAGGAGATATACTGAGTAAATATATGATATTCTGGAATACATCCTGGAACAAAAAAAGACATTATGTAAAAATTAAAGAAACATTGGGCCGCCTGGGTGGCTCAGTTGCTTAAGTGTCCAACTTCAGCTCAGGTCATGATCTCGTGGTTTGTAGGCTCAAGCCCGGCTCAGGCTCTGTGCTGACAGCTCAGAGCCAAGAGCCTGTCTTTGGATTCTGTATCTCCCTCTCTCTCTGACCCTCCCATGCTTGCACTGTCTCTCTCACAAAAATAAATAAATAAGTAAAATATTAAAAATTTTATTTAAAAATATTAACATATATACTTAAGTTAATTGTAATATATCAATATTGATTTATAAATTATAATAAAGGCAACATTCTAGTATAAGATATTAATAACAGAAAAGTGGGTGTGAGAGTATATGGAAACTCTTTACACATTATTATACTTTTTTTGTAAGTCAAAAACTGTTTTAAAATTGTTTAAAAAGAGTGAGGAAAATGAAATGAATAAAATCTATAGGATGGAATTAGTGGCAGAAAAAAAGATCAGTAATATTTTTTTGTGTCTTTTTTTAATCTGGAGGTGTTTTTTTTTTATTTATGATAGTTTATTGTCAAATTGGTTTCCATATAATACCCAGTGCTTCTCCCCACAAGTGCCCTTCTCCAGGACAATCAACCCTTTCTCCCATCCCCCTCCCCCTTCAGCCTTCAGGTTCGTTTTCAGTATTCAATAGTCTCTCATGATTTGTGTCCCTCGCTCTCTCCAACACTCTTTCCCCCTTCCTCTCCCTATGGTCCTCTGTTAAGTTTCTCCTGTTCTTTTGTTAGACCTCTGAGTGCAAACATATGGTATCTATTCTTCTCTGCCTGATATATTTCATTTAGCACGACACCCTCGAGGTCCACCCACTTTGCTACAAATGGCCAGATTTCATTCTTTCTCATTACCATGTAGTACTCCATTGTATATATACCACATCTTCTTGATCCACTCATCAGGTGATGGGTATTTAGGCTCTTTCCATGATTTGGTTACTGTAGAAAGTGTCGCTATGAACATGGGGGGACAGGTGCTCCTATGCATCAGCACTTCTGTATCCCTTGGGTAAATCCCTAGCAGTGCTATTGCTGGGGCATAGGGGAGTTCTAGCGATAGTTTTTTGAGGAACCTCCATATTGTTTTTCAGAGCGGCTGCACCAGTTTACATTCCCACCAACAATGTAGGAGGGTGCCCGTTTCTCCACATCCTCGCCAGATTCTATAGTCTCTTGATTTGTTTAGTTTAGCCACTCTGACCAGCGTGAGGTGATATCTCACTGTGGTTTTCATTTGTATTTCCTTGGTGATGAGTGTGACGCTGAGCATTGCTTCATGTGTCTGTTGGCCATCCTGATGCCCTCTTTGGAGAAGTGTCTTTTCAGGTTTTCTGCCCATTTCTTCACTGGATTATTTGTTTTTTGGGTATGGAGTTTAGTGAGTTCCTTGTAGATTTTGGATACTAGCCCTTTATCTCATATGCCATTTGCTACTATCTTTTCCCATTCTGTTGGTTGCCTATTAGTTTTTTTTAATTGTTTCCTTTGCAGTGCAGAAGCTTTTTATCTCAATGAGGTCCCAAGAGTTCATTTTTATTCTTGATTCCCTTGCCTTTGGGATGTGTCGAGGAGGAAATTGCTGCAATTGAGGTCAAGGAGGTTGCTTCCTGCTTTCTCCTCTAGGGTTTTTATGGTTTCCTGTCTCACATTCAGGTCCTTTATCCATTTTGAGTTTATTTTTGTGAAGAGTGTAAGAAAGTGGTCTAATTTCATTCTTCTACATGTTGCTGTCCAGCTCTCCCAGGACCACCTGTTGAAGAGACTCTTTTTTCCATTAGATACTCTTTCCTATTTTGTCAAAGATTAGTTGGCCATACACTTGTGGGTCCAATTCTCAGTTTCCTATTCTATTCCATTGGTCTATGTGCCAATTCCAGACTGTCTTGATGATGACAGCTTTGTAGTAGAGGCTGAAGTCTGGGATTTTGATGCCTCCCGTTTTGGTTTTCTTCTTCAATATTACTTTGGCTATTTGGGGTTTTTTGTGGTTTCACACGAATTTTAAGATTGTTTGTTCTAGCTTTGAGAAGAACGCTGGTGCAACTTTGATGGGGATTGCATTAAATGTGTAGATTGCTTTGGGTAATAATGACATTTTAACAATGTTTATTCTTCTGGTCCATGAGCACAGAATGTTTTTCCATTTCTTTGTGTCTTCTTCAGTTTCCTTCATAAGTCTTCTATAGTTTTCAACATACAGGTCTTTAACATCTTTGGTTAGGTTTATTCCTAGGTATATTATGATTTTTCATGCAATTGTGAATGGGATCTATTTCTTGATTTCTCTTTCTGTTGCTTCATTTTTGGTGTATAAGAATGCAACTGATTTCTGTACATTGATTTTGTACCCTGAAACCTTACTGAATTCATTGATCAGTTCTAGAAGGCTTCTGGTGGAGTTGATCAGGTTTTCCATGTAGAATATCATGTCATCCGTGAAAAGTGCAAGTTTGACTTCTTCTTTGCCGAAACTGAGGCCTTTTATTTCCTTTTGTTGTCTGATTGCTGATGCTAGGACTTCCAGCACTATGTTAAACAACAGTGGTGAGAGTAGACATCCCTGTCGTGTCCCCGATTTCAGGGAGAAAGCTGTCAGTTTTTCCCCATTGAGGATAACATTAGGTGTGGGCTTTTCATAAATGGCTTTTATGTTTAAGTAAGTTCCTTCTCTCCTGACTTTCTTGAGGGTTTTTGTTAAGAAGGGATGTTGTATTTTGTCAAATGTTTTTTTCTGCATCTATCAACAGGATCATCTGCTTTTTTTCTTTTCTTTTGTTAATGTGATATATCACATTGATGGATTTGAGAATATTGAACCAGCCTTGTAACCCAGGAATGAATCCCACTTGATCATAATGAATAATTATTTTTATATGCTTTGAATTCAATTTGCTAGTATCTTGTTGAGTATTTTTGCATCCATATTCATTAAGGATATTGACCTGTAGTTCTTTTTTTGTTGGGTCTCTGTCTGGCTTAGGAATCAAAATGATATGCGCTTAGTAGAATGAGTCTTGAGTCTGGAAGTATTCCTTCCATTTCTATTTTTTGGAATAACTTGAGAAGGATCAGTGTTAACTCTGCTTTACATGTTTGGTAGAATTCCCCTGGTAATCCATCCGGCCGTGGGCTTTTATTCTTTGGGAGATTTTTGATAACTGATTCGATTTCTTCACTGGTTAAGGTCTGTTCAGATTTTCTATCTCTTCCCATTTGAATTTTGGTAGTAAATGTGCATTTAGGAATTTGTCCATATCTTCTAGATTGTGCAGTTTGTTGGCATATAATTTTTCATGGTAATCTCTGATTGTTGCTTGTATTTCTGAGGGATCTGTCATAATAGATCCATTTTCCTTCATGATTTTGTCTATTTGAGTGTTCTCTCTTTTCTTCTGAGAGGTTTATGAATTTTGTTTATTTTTTCAAAAAAAACCAACTCTTGGATTCATTGATCTGTTCAATTTTTTTGTGGATTCTATCTTGTTTAATTCTGCCCTGGTCTTTATTATCTCTCTTCTTTTGCTGGATTTGGGGTGCTCTTGCTACTCCCTTTCTAGCTTCCTTAGGTGCTCTGTTAGGTTTTGAGTTTGTGCTTTTTCTAGTTTGTTGAAATAGGCCTGGATTGCTATGAACTTTCCTCTTAGGACTGCCTTTGCTGCATCCTAGAGAGTTTGGATTGTTGTCTTGGTTGCATATTTTTCTTGTTCATTTGTTCATTTGTTTCCATGTATTTTTTAATTTCCTCTCTAATTGCCTGATTGGCCCAATCGTTCTTCAGTAGGATAGTTTTTAACCTCCACATTTTTGGAGGTTTTCCAGACTTCTTCCTGTGGTTGATTTCAAATTTCATAGCATTGTGATCTGAAAGTGTGCATGGTATGATCTCAATTCTTTTGTACTTATGGAGGGCTGTTTTATGACCCAGTATGTGATCAATCTTGGAGAATGTGTCATGTGCACTGAAGAAGAAAGTGAATTCCATAGCTTCATTATGCAGAGTTCTAAGTATATCTATTCATCCCATCTGTTCCAGTGTGCCATTCAGGTTCATTGTTTATTTAGAGATTCTTTTTTGTCTGGTTGACCTATCCATTGTTGTAAGTGCGGTATTAAAGTCCCCTGCAATTAGCACATTCTTATCAATAAGATTGCTTCTGTTTGTGATTAGTTGTTTTATGTATTGGGGAGTTCCCAAATTTGGTGCTTATAATTGTTAGCTCTTCCTGATGTAGAGACCCTGTAATTATTATATAATGTCCTTCTTCATCTTTTGTTACTGCCTTAAAGTCCAGTTTGTTTGATATAGATATGGCTACTCCAGCTTTCTTTTGGCGTCCAGTCACATGGTAGATATTTCTCCATCCCATTACTTTCAATCTGAAGGTGTCTTCAGGTCTAAGGTGAGTTTCTTGTAGGCAGCAAAAGGATGGATTTTGGTTTTGATCCATTCTGCTACCCTGTGTCATTTGACTGGAGCATTCAGTCCATTTACATTCAGTGTTATTATTGAAAAATGTGAGTTTAGATTCATTGTGTTCCCTGTAGGGTTCATGTTTGTATTGATGTCTCTGGTGTCTTATATTCCTTGCTACCTTTCTCTCATGGAGTCCCTCTTAGGATTTCTTATAGGGCTGGTTTGGTGGTGATGAATTCTCTCAACTTTTGTTTATTTGGGAAAACCTTTATCTCTCCTTCTGTTTTGCATGACAGGCTCACTGGATAAAGAACTCTTGGTTGCATATTTTTCTTGTTCATCACATTGAAGACTTCCTGCCATTCCTTTCTGACCTGCCAAGTTTCAGTAGATAGGTCTGTAACTACTCTGATAGCTTTCCCTTTGTATATTAAGGCCCTTTTATCTTTAGCTGCTTTCAGAATTCTCTCTTTATCTTTATATTTTGCCAGAGCCACTATGTTATGTAGTGCTGAAGGTTGGTTTACATTACGTCTTAGGGGAGTTTGGTATGTCTCTTGAATTTCAATGTCTTTCTCTTTCCCCAGATTGGGAAAATTTTCGTGTATAATTTGGTCCAGCACCCCTTCAGGACCTCTCTCTTTTTCTTCCTCTTCAGGAACTCCTATGATATGGATATTATTCCCTTTGATTGTTGAGGTCTCTGATTCTTCTTTCATGCTCCTGTATCAATATCTCTCTCTTTTTCTCTGCTTCCTCTTTTGCTATAACTGTGTCTTCTAATTCACCTATTCTCTCTACTTCTTCAATCCGTGCATTGGCAGCCTCCATCTTATTATTCACCTCATTTACAGCTTTTTTTTAACTCATCACTGCTACTTTGAAGGTTCCTAGTCTTTGTATCAATATCTTCTCTGACAGCTTCTATGCTTTTTTACAAGCCCAGCGATTAATTTTATCATGATCGTTGTAAATTCTTGTTCAGTTATGGAGCTTGTGTCTGTTTTGAGCAGTTCTGTGGCTATGATTTCTCCATGGAATTTCTTTAGAAGAGAGTTCTTTCGTTTCCTCATTTTGGCTAGCTTTCTGTCTCTTATCAGTTTTAAAAGCTCTTTCTGCACTGTGTACCTGTTAGTATGGCTATATTAAAGGAGGCTCTTTCACTGTCCAAGGCCTGTTAGTTCAGGAGATGTTCTTTTAATGATGTCTCATTTTCTCTTGTTGTGTCTGTAATTAATATATTTCCTTACTCAGTAATTTTGGAGACTTTCCACTATGTGTGCTTTGGACTGTTTCTTGAGGTAGCCCTAAAAAGGAAAACAGACAAACACACAGGAAACACAAGCACTCAAATGCACTGACAGATATGGTAAGCAAGCAAACCAAATGGAAATTTAAAAAAAAAAAGGGAGCAGGAAAGAAAAGAGAGGACAGGAAAGGAAGAAAAAAAAAGCCGGGGCACAGAGACAGCAAGAGATAAAGGACAGTCTGAGAGCCTAAAAGCTACAGAGAAGAGAGATAAGAAGGAGATAAGGGAAAAATATCTGGATGGTAAGGGTTGATCTAATCACAGGGTGCTTAAATGTTGGTCTTTCTCAGACTCCAGGGGGGAAAGGGAGAAAAGGAGGAAATAGGAAAGTAGAAAAGAGAAAACAAGGAAAAAATTATAAAAACTAGAAAATTAAAAATAGTAAGAAAAAAACTTGAGAAAAAACGTAAAAAATAGCACGAAAAGAAGAATCCAGCTCTCCAGGGCAGTGGGTGTGGTTTGTTGTAGGTAGGTCAAGTCTCCTGGCCTAGTCTCTGAGGCCCCGCCTTAGTGGATGCAGGGAGAAGAATGGCAGCACCTCAAGTCCCTCTCAGACCACGCGTCGCCAGCCACTCTCTTGAGTCCAACCTCCCCGTGCCATGGGCAGGTCAAATTGTTTCAGTTTTCTAAGGTCCGCTAGGCCTTCAAATCCTAGTCCAACCACATTAATGTTTCTGCCACCGTTAAAATAATCTCTGGCAGCCAGGTGGCTTTCTGGTCCCGACTGCTCAGGGGGATAGGAGAGGCAGCCCTTTCCTGGCTCCACCTGAGGTCTGCAGGCTGCAGGGCCCACCAGATAACAAGCCCACTGAGGGGGTCAGATTTCTCTCCCTGCGCCCAGCGGCTGCAAATGGAAAGTTTGTCTTTCTGCCGCGCCACAGGCTGAGGTCTCCTTTCAGTCTCTTTTCTTCTGCTCGGCTCTGTACCTCCCTGGAGGCTGCCTGGCACGCAGCTCTCAAAATTCTGTGCCAACCTGCACGGTTGTCCTGCAGGCTGTCCTGCGCGCTCGCAGTCCTGAGTGGTGTTGTGCAGCCTCTGGACCCATGTTCTCTGCGGCCTGGAGCTAAGTTTATGGGCACTCTCTTTCCCAGCTTCGATTAGAGCCAGCACTGTCTCCTTCAAAGTCTCCTTCCAAGTTCTCACTCACTCAGGCATCCGTGAGGCTGATATCAGTAAGGGGTCAGTGCATGCACCTCCACTCCTGGAGATCAGAAAGTTGTGGTTTTTTAATTCCTCTCAGTTTGATGGTTGAGGGTGTGCAAGGTAACAGTGTTCCCTTCTTCTCTGCCATCTTGCCCCAACTCCTCAAGATCGGTAATCTTGAATACATGGAAATGAAAACTTTCCAAAATGAAACATAGAGGAAAAGAATTTTTTTAAAAAATGAAAAATATGTCATGCCTATGGGACAAATCAAGTGAAATAAAATATATTTGATTAAATCAACTGAAAAAGAGGAAAAAATGAGGGCTAGAGACAAAAAACAAAAATTGAAGAAATAATGGCTTCAAATTTGAAAGTGAAACCTACAGATCCAAAAAACTTACACTACAATCCCAAGAAACATGAAGAAAACTACACCAAGGCCTATCATACTCTCATTGCTCAAAACAGTGATAAAAATATATCTTAAAAGCAGCCACAAAAAAATTATACATGGCATACAAGGGAGGAAAAATAAGGATGACAATAGATTTCTTAATGCATGTAAGAAAATAGTGGAGCCACATCTTGAACTTAGAAGAAAAATACTGTTTTAGTAACTTTCTATTGCTACTATAACAAAACACCACAAACTTAGTAACTTAAACCAGTTTGAACTTTTTACCTCACATTTCTGGAGATAAGAAGTCTGAAATCAGTTTCACTGGGATAAAATCAAGATGTCAGCAGGACTGTGCTCTTTCTGTAAGCTCTAGGGGAGAATCCATTTTCTTGTCATTTCCTGCTGGCCCACCTGTATTTCTTAATTCATGGTTCCTCCTTCCATCTTTATAATCTGTAGCATAGCATTTTCCTTCCTTGGTGATAGTTGTTTCTGTCCTTATAACTTCTCTTTTTATCAAGATACTTGTGAGTGCATTACCCCCTCCACCCCAGATAATCTAGGGAAATATCAAAGTCTTTAACTTAATCACATTCACAAAATTCCCTCTACCATGTAAGTTAAGGTAGCCACACGTTCAGGGAACGAGGACACAGACATCTTTGAGATGTTATGCAGTCTAATTGTCAACCTATAATTCTATTCTTGGGGCGCCTGGGTGGCTGAGTCAGTTAAGCCTCCGACTTCAGCTTAGGTCAGATCCCACGTTCGTGGGTTTGAGCCCCACGTCAGGCTCTGTGCTGATAGCTAGCTCAGAGCCTGGAGCCTGCTTCCGGTTCTGTGTCTCCTTCTCTCTCTGCCCCTCCCCCTCTCTTGCTTTGTCTCTCTCTGTATCAAAAATATATAAAACATTTTAAAAAATTAACAACCTATAATTCTATTCTAACATAAATATTTCGGGAGGGGGAAGGCAAATAAGGAGTTTCTCAGACTTAAGAAACTTGAAAAAAATTTTGTCACAAGCAGTCTCACACAAAAAATAATAAAGCAAATCATTCACATAGAAGAAAAATGATACCTTATGGAATGTATGATTCCATTTACACTAAATTCTAGCAAAAGCTTTATAGAAATATAAATGGCATATGTAGCAGAAGTGATTGCGGTTGATTATATCCATTGATTACTATCACTGGGCATTAAATGCATTGCAATATATTTTGAGTAATTTTTTATCTGTTTCCCAGACACATCATAAATGACAAAGAAAAATATTATTTCTCATCATATTAACATTCATAAAGTAAGGATGGGTTTGAGTGCAAATAAAGTATAGAAAACAGCAAAACACCTCCAAAAAAAAAAGATGTTAAATAATAGCCTTGGTAATGCAAAGTGATATATGTTTTTAAAATATCATTAAAAAATTTTTACATTTTATTTGTATATAATATTTTTTCAGGGAAAGTATGTATCATTTAAAAATATCTAGTTCTACTATTAGTCAACCAGGTAATCTTTAAAGAGGGACCTGAGTTTCTCTTATTGAGTAACTTCTAGCATACAAACAAAAGGATTCAATTGTCTGACTACAAAATCTTCAAGTCTTGAGTTTTTGTTTTTGTTCTGTTTTTCAGTCCACTAGCTTCAATAGACTGATTGGTGGTTCAGTAATTTTAAATATATCATGCCCAAAATCACTCTTGGATCTACATGAATCATTAAAATATACATTTATTGGCTTAATTACTTCCACACACAATTTTTAAAACACTATGGTCAGTACTGTTCATATAGTCTTTTGTCCCTCTTACATTGCATGACCATGAAGAGCCATGACCACCTGGAATAATAGTAAAAAGGACAATAGCATTGTCTACCTCATCTGTTGAGCAATAGAAAGATCCTAGTCCTTTACCATATGTCTACATTCTCAGACCCCTTTTATATATAAGAGCAATTGGAGTGTTAGTGAGTAGACATCTGACAACCCCCAAGATGTATTTTAAATTTATTACTTAACCTTATTTAGAAAAAAATGTGCATATCTCCTTTAAACAGTAATTATCTTCTTGCATTGGCAGGTTTTTTTGGATAAAAACACAGAATCATGTATACATTCTTATATGTCAACTGCTATATTAGTCACCAGTGAAGGTAAGTAGAACCGAAGTAACAGAAATAAAGTACAAGCCAATCATAATTTTAATAGGGGCCACAGAAAACTGTAGAATATTTGAATTTTGTGCAACTTTTGACTACAACCAAGCTGACTGCCAGGTGACACTATAATACATTAACATATGCTGAAAAATGTCCTGAATATATAAATTATCTGCATTTTTCCCCACTTACATATGTTTCTGAGATTTTTCACCAGAACATAAAACACACATGGATAAAGGATGTCTCCAAATGCTTCAAAGAAGCCAAGATTCTCAAGATATATTTCAAATATGCTCATCTTCAGAAAACTAAAAACACATACACTCAGCATGTTTTGATGCAAATAACTAATAAGGAAGGGAGTAATAAAAATAAAAAAAAAAGAGATGACCCCAGTCTTATTTCTGTCAATGCAAATTAACATTTAAGAGCATGGATAAAGTCATTCTATAAATTAGTAATGCCTTGTTAGTCTTCATTAAAAAAAAAAAAAGAAGAAGAAGAATTGACAATTTAGAGGAAAAAATATGGTAAAGAGTTGGCAAATTAACAGATGCTATGCTAAACTCATTATTCTGTATCTTGCCCAATCTTGCTGAAGAGGGCATGTGGTGGGGAAAAGATCATTGCCAAAACCAGCAGGGGATTAATTAAATGGGGTGGTTTGTTCATAACTTTCCTCATCAGTTCTGTTCCATTGAACTCTAATGGTAAACAGGGCAGAAGCCAAAGAGAACAGTTTAAGATAAACTTTCAAACAAAATTCTCATGCAGTTATCCATTCAATATTTACGGATACACTGCTGGGACCCTGGGTCTGATCTATCTTCTTTCATTCTCTCCTGTCCAACATGAGATCCGCTTTGGACTCTACTCTCCCTCCTATCTATCTGCTCCCTTCTCATATCCTCTCTCTATATTAACTGCTCTGTAGCTTCCTTTTGGATCTGGTCCACCCAAGGTGGCCTATTCCCAGGCTCCTCAAAGAATGGGAAGTGCCAATCAATCAATGAATGACCACCAAATTTACATGTGACTTCTTTGAGAAATCCCCATGAAAGTCAAATGTGTAGGCAATTTGAAGTGAGAGTATTAGCCTCTTCTTTGGTCCTGTCCTTATTTATTATATATGCCTTTTTTGTCTTCTCTACCCAGACTCTTTGTCAAACATAGGGGTAAAAGGAGGGTTAAAAAATCCTCCCTCTTTCCTCTGCTACCTCTTTCTCTCCCCCCTCCTTCTTCTTCATATGCACTGGTAGATATTGACAAGTCTTCAAAAATAATAAAATCGCGAGTTGTGATGGGCATAATCCAAGAGATTAAGCAGAGTCTTTAGTACATTTCAAGCAATAGCGATTAATGGGTTTGGGTCTTAAAGATAATGAATAGTAAAGCTTATTTATCTCAAATTATTTTTTATCTGTTACTAAGGTTCAAAAACCACAGGCATTAAAAGAAAACAGGCAGCCCATTTGTAGACAATCCATTTTCCTCCTGCCACTTCAGAGAAATTTTCCCTTCTGCTGGTGGTTATCAAAGAGTAAGGTTAAGGTGGGAGCACAGGACAGAATATAGAAGGGCTCAAGCACATGCTCATCACTTACCTTCATATTTTCAGAAAAGTGTGGCAGTGTTTTTCAGAGTATGTGGAGGGTCTCGTCCGTTTTGACCCCAAAATCACAGAGCAGAAAAAGTGTAAGTGTGAACAAAAGTACTTTGTGTATCAATTCCCAGGAAGAAATGTTCATAATAAAATCTTAGGTGGAAAAGAAATTAAACAAAAGAGTCAAAAGGTATTAGTGTTATGAATTCTGTTGTGAGAGAGTGGTAAATCTCTTGTACATAAAATGTCCAAACATCATTATCTTATAACATTGATAAAAAGGGCATCGTTTGACCTTCCAGGCACTTGTTTTCTTTATTAAGTAAAAATTGAATTATCTTTTATTAATGATGAGATATATAAAATAAAGTTCCAGAAAGGAAGTGGAAAAACACATGACTGGAATTTTATGCTGTGTTTCTAGCAGAAGATCAAGACATAAGATTTCAGAACTAACAAATTATTATATAGTATCTAGGACATGAAATAGTATTCATATTACAAATGAGGTTTTTACAGGATATAATGAACAAGGGAAATACTCAAGATGTATGAAAAGTGAAATGGAGGAGCACCTGTGTGGCTCAGTCAATTAAGCATTTGGCTCTTGGTTTTGGCTCAGGTCATGATCTCATGGTTCATGGGTTCAAGCCCCAAGTTGGGCTCCATGCTGAGGGGCGGAGACTGCTTGGGATTCTCTCTCCTTCTCTCTCTGCCCCTCTCCTAATCACACTTTCTCTGTATCTTTCAAAATAAATAAACAAACAAACAAATGTGAAATATATAGAGCATATTGATGCATAGACTTTGAACCCCATAGAGTATAGTGAATATGCCACATATTAACTATATTTACTGTAAATTGTGAATTAGTGGTGTTTTGTATTCCCCTTTACTTTTTCTATGTTCTCCAAAGTTTCTGCAATAAACCTGCACAAATGGGAAAAGAAACGTTGAAAAAGTGAGAAAGACTCTTGCTTGAACAAGAGTGACCTCCTCCATTATGCAAATAATGTGTTGAATAAACAATTGCCACTTACCTACAAATATGAAGGAAAAGAGTTTACATTCCTGACACTGATCATAACTTTTGTGTCAGAGAAAACTGATCTTAGATTTAGTGGTAGATTTATATAATAATATAATAGCAGACTTTATGATCAGATGAAAAGAAAGCACATGTATTTTTAAAGAAGGAATTCAAGAACCTTGGACAATGATGTTTAAAAGCATTCATTTAATGGCTTAAATTCACAAATAGGCAAAAAGTGTGTAAAAAAAAAAAGTGTAAGCCATGCAAGCAAGTAGCTTCATCGACGAAAGTCATGTTGATTTGAGTCCTGAAGTGTCATTACCATGACTACTGTTCCTTGGAGAATGAATTTAGCCTTTCTATGAGAAGCAATATTTATTTTTAAACAAGTACTTCAGTGACACCTTCATCCCTGCAAATGTGGAACTCAGTGATTTATGCATGAGAGGGAAAAGATTACAATCTCTTCAAGCCTTCTTAGTCCAAATGAAACAGAAATTTGAAGCCGTTTACCTTTCATTCTGAGTGATAACAGGTTTTCACATGTATTTTTCAGATAATTGCCTCAATTTTCTTGTTCAATTTGGCTGAGAATTCCCCAATTCTCCGCACACTTTTCTCTCATTTTGGCCTCTGGGCATAAGAAAAGAACTAAGATTATACAAACCCAACACTGTTGCAGATTTCTAAACTGAAGGGCAAACAGATGAATACAGCCAAAACAGCCTGGAGAGGCTCTTGGTTACTATGGAGTTACAAGCAACCCCAGCTACGTTTGTGTCAACATGGATTTTCAAATGACCAAGGAGTGTTCTGAAAGGTTTTGCCATGAGAGCAAGTAAATTGGAAATGGAAATTTGGAAAATCTGAAGCACAGGATGGCTACTGGTGTGCTGGTAAAACACAACTCCCAGTTCGTCTCTGCATGACCATGGTGGTTGTGTGTTTTAAGTTCACCTTCTTTACTTTTTCCTAAGCACGAGATTTATGTCCCTAGGGAAACCTTTCTACGATTTTGAAATTAGGGAATCCGTTGCAACCTCAGGAAGGTACGAATGTTCCACTTCTAGCTCTAATACCACACGATGAGTTAGGGAGAGAGCCTTCTATTGATTTTTATTCTGCACAGTCCCCTTTCATTTTTCCATGTGAGTGAGGTGGGAACACGTGGGGGTTGCAATCAGACAAACCTGCATTCAAATTCCTGCTCTGACCCAGAGACATTGTTTAACCATGGGCAGTATGTTTAACTTCTCTAAAAACCTGCATTTTCACCTAGAAAATGCAAGAGAAGATAATAATATCTACCTCTAGAATAGCTTTCTGTGAGAATTCACTAAGTTTATGTACGTCAAGTGCATGGCCTAGAGGAAGCAGTTAAATGTTAGTATCCTGCCTCCCTCACCTGACTTTATGCCTCCCTCCTTTTAAGCCCAGGGGCCAGCCCTTGGCCACTTTATTCATTTGTTCCCTTAAATCTTATATGGACATGGGCACCTGGGTGGTTTCGTTGGTTAAGCCTCTGACTTCAGCTTGTCATGATCTCATGGTGTGTAAGTTGGAGCCCTGCACTGGGCTCTGTGCTGACAGCTCAGAGCCTCGAACCTGCTTCGGATCCTGTGGGTGTTTCTCTCTCTGTCCGCCACCCCCCTCACCCCGCTCTCACTCTGTCTCCCTCTCTCAAAAATAAATAATAAAACATTTTTTAAAGAGCTTATATGGAGACAAGCAACTGGGTGGAATGGGGCTATAACTGCAGGGTTGAGGGGACAAGAGAAAAGATAAAACAATAAAGATTAAATGAAAGCCTCTATTCTGTGCTTTTGTACATTTGTTTGCTTTAGTTCAACTTAATTCTGAACGTGGAAAATATTCAAAGTGACATAGACACATACACGTGTGCACACACACACGCACACACTCAATGGCAAAGAAAAATATTTGAGTGGAATGCCTTGTGGGGAGGAGGGAGAAGGTAAAATAAGAGAAATAGTAAATGAGTACCATTTAAAAGTAGTATCCGGTTGTTCTTCCCTTTCTTCATTCCAAGTAAAATAGGACAAAATTTTGATCTTGGGAGAAAGGAAACCGAGTTATCAAAACTCCCTCAGAATTCTTCGTGTGAGTCAGTGTTCTGCCTAGCTACCCACAGAGGACATCCCCGAGGTGATCCATCCGTGTTCTTGGCCATGTCGTGCTGAGAGGAATGTTCCTCTGAGATTTACTAATCAGGAAGGAGAAGCCCTCAGGCTGAAAAAACAGTGCTTCCCCAAAGAAAATTCCTACATTTACTCTCCTGTTAGCATTCTCTAACCATGCCTGCATCACAGAACAGAATGTTGGATCTTTGAGGAGCCTTAGAAATCTTCCCAGTCTAAGTTAAGAGTAAGAGAGATTTGTCTCAGATCATTCATTTACTTATTCAATCACTCAAAAAATATTCATCAAACACCTACTATGTGTCCTTGAAGCACCAAAGATATTATCATGGGCATGATAAAAACATGAAACAAACATGGCTCCTAACCTCATGGCGCTAACAATCTAAAAGGGGAAATACACACTGACCAAAGATTTATTAAAATACATGTAACCACAAACATTAAAAGGCATCTAATTTTGCTAAGCCACTATAATTTGGGGGACAACAGGAGTTATTACTCATATAGCAGAGTGTGTTTGATTACTGCTACAAAATAAATTGGCTTAAAACAATAAACATTAGATCCATGTCTGTAGATCAAGAAACTAAGCCAGTCTTTCTGGCTCCGGGTCTCTCACAGGGCTCTAATCAAAGTGTCAGTAACAGCCATCGTCGATTTGAAGCCCCAGTGGAGGAGAAAACTTCTTTTTTTTTTTATTTTTTTATTGTCTTTAGCTTATTTTGAGAGAGAGAGACAGAGAGTGAGCAGGGGAGCACAGAGTTGGATTCAGGGTTCAAACCCACAGACTGAGATCATGACCTGAGCTGAAGTCGGACACTAGCCAGCCAGGCGTCCCTGGAGGAGAAAACTTCTAAGTTCACTCATATGGCATTGGGAGACCTCCAGACTGTCACGTGGAGACAGCAGTTTCTTACCATGTGGAACTTGCCAGGAAGCACCTTAAATATGGCAGTTGACTTCTCTAAGAGTTAGCTAGAAAAAGAGGGAGAGAAAACAAGACAGAGGTCATAGCGTTTTTCTATCCAAATTTCAAGAGTGATATCTCTTCTCTTCTGCCATATTCTATTTTCTATAAATAAGTCAGTAATTCCAATCTGTAATCAAGCAGAAATGATACCACAAAGGATTAAAAACCAGAAGGCAGTTCTCTTTGGGATCCTCCTTGGAGGCTGCCTATCGTATATAGAGCTCTCACAAGTCTGTAAGAAGGGGGAAATATAGACAACCTAGAAAAAAAATTGAAATAAGAACATTTCAGAGTATAGACTCCAAGGATGACAATTATGGCTTTTGTATGTCTTCTGTCTATGTTTTCTCTATACTTTCTAACCAAAACTGTGGTTCTAAGAGAAATCATTGGAGAGACTGAGTGGTGATCCCAAGCCACAAAAAAATGTTTGTCTATTTCTATTCTGGTTCCAGAACAGACAGAATGGAGTTCTGTCAGAAATGGCAATAGGGGTATGGAAAGAGAATCTTGAATTATATATAATCTTGAAATTTTTATAAGCCTTACTTATGTCCCTTGAGCACCTATGTGTGGAGACTAAAAGTTCCTGCACCCCAATTCTAGTGTTCTAATGTATGTGTATGTATGTGTATGTGTTAGGGGTTTTTTTCACAAACAGTCCTCTGAAACCTGCTGGATGGCCTATAGTTCCCCTCCGTTCTACACTATCAGATTCCACAGGCTACAAGCTCAGTCCCTCAGGGGTACACCACCCACTCCCATTTTCAGATGTCAGTAGCAAGTCCAGATTGTCACCTGTGCATCTGACCTGCTGACCATAAATCAGAAGCTCCCATGAACCACTCCTCTGGTTCAATTAATTTGCTAGAGTGGCTCACTTATCAAATCATTCATTTATTATAAAGAGAAATAACTCAGGAACAGCCAGATGAAAGAGGTGCAGGGCAATATATATGGGGAAAGGGTGCAGGGTTTCCATACTCTGAGTATACCACTCTCCCCACATCTCTTGTGTGTTCACACCCTGAAGCTCTCTGAACCCATCCTTTAGATTTTTCTGAAGGTTTCATGACATAGGCATGATTGATGAATAATTGGCCATTGGCAGCTGATTCAACCTCTGGCCAGTCACCTTTCCTGGGTCAGGGCTGGGACCGAACCTTCCAATCCTCAAATCAGAGTAGGGTTCCCTGCCAACTAGCCTCCATTCTTTTTCTTTTGTAAATTTTTTTTAGTGTTTATTTATTATTTTTGAGAGAGAAAGAGGCAGAGTGCAAGTAGGAGAGGGGCAGAAAGAGAGAGGGAGATACAGAATCTGAGACAGGCTCCAGGCTCTGAGCTGTCAGTATAAGGCCCAACGCGGGGCTTGAACTCATGACCTGAGCCTCAGTCAGCCGCTAATGGACTGCGCCACCCAGGCGCCCTAACCAGCCTCCATTCTTAGGGTACCTAATAGCTTCTGAAAGCCACCTCATTAACGTAACAAAAGACACCTTCATTGCTCTCATCACTCAGGAAATTCCAAGGGTTATAGAAGCTCTGTGCTAGAAATGAGACAAAGACCAAATATATTTATTTATTCCTTATCATAAATCACAATCTCATAGATATTTCCATCTCATCTAGGAGATTCTAATGTTTAGGATGATGGAGTAACCCAAGGTTACAGGGATGAGAGAGGCCATGAGTGTAACCACATGCAATTCAGTCTGGCCTGTCAAAAGTCTACGTGTTTACAGAGAAACGGTAAGTTATAAGAAATGTAATATTCTGCTTTATTTTATTCTATTCTTATTCCAATTAATAGATATTTAAAAACTTCCTATGATGTGTTTAGCATTTTGTGTGACCTTGGAACAAGGCCTCAACCAGCTTAGAATGTGTTGGAAGAAATAGCAAGTACACATACAATTTTATTTAATCAAACTAGCACAATGATAGTAGTGTTTTCAAGGTGCTACGGAAACACAGAAACAGAGTACTTTTAGTTTATTGGGTATTTCTAAGTAACCATATGTACATAATTATGCATAGTTTCCATGTATAAAGCCTAGACCTTCATTATCTATATAAAAACAAACAAAACTGCATTTGCCTAGACTGTACATCAATATACAGATTCTTTTCTCTACACCCCCACCCCTGTTTTCAGCATAGTTGGCTCTAATTTATTGTCCACAATCCTGCTCTGACATCCCCACTTCTCCGAATTCCTCACTAAATCCCTCATCTGCACTCTTGACACTAACACTTGCGAGGTAGGGGCAATCCCTCTTAAAACTCTGTACTGAGTCAAATATATGCTTCCCCTTGTGTGCTTTATTCTTTCTCTAATTATGAATTGACACTGTATCTCTTTCAGTGGACTATTATTTTGTTCAGAGCAGAATATGTGTGATTCATCTTCCTATGGAGTTAGCACAGACTACACGCTCAGTAATTATTATTTTTCTTTATACAGGATACATGCTCAGAGTATACAGGGTATTATTTTTAACTTCCCTTCTTTTCCAAGAAAATCTTTTATTGTAAAGTATTTGAAAAAGAAAACAAATACATGAAAATGCTTAATTCCACCTCCAGAGATAATTACTATGAGAAATATAATACTATCATTTGTTAATTGGCCATATAAATGATATGGCTGTTTAATGATTGACCCATGGTGGTACAAACTAAACAGTTGATGAGTGTATCTTTTCTCCACATTAAATATCTTAAGCATCTTACTGTATCATTCGATATTGTTCTTCAACATCATTGTAATAGCTATTTGAAATTTTGATCAATAATAAATAATAAATTTATTTAATCAATGGTGTTCTGAATAGATTATCATTTTTTCACTTCTTTGGCTATAAATAATCCTATGAATATCTTTGACAAGTCAGGAAAAATGTGGAAGACTTTGAAATGGACAAAAAGAAAAGATTGCTATTTGTGTTGTCCAGTGAACATTTCTGTGTTACTTCATTCTATAAGGACTGTAGCCTTCATTATATTGAAGATATTTTACAACTCTGTAAGTTACAGGAAATATATAATAATGCAAAATATTTTTGTCCATACAAATGCAAATGAATTGTGCCTGACAGCTTCAGGTGATTATTGTCCATGAATATTGACCAGTTTTGCTTTTATTTATAGCTTCATTTCAACATTCACACACAAGTCAACATGTGTGTGTGTGTGTGTGTGTGTGTGTGTGTGTGTGTGTGTGTGTGGGATTAACTCTCCTTTGAATTGATTACCATAGCTTACAAATTTGGTTATTGTAAGTTAAATAAAATCTTTGATGTGTTCTTTTAAAAACTAAAAACCCATGAGTTTCTCATGGACCAACTGGAGATGACAGATAGATGACAAATTTTTTTATCCATTAGGATGGAGAAACCCTAAGGTATCTCCTATTGATGTTGACTTGGTATTCAGGCCCTTGTGTACTCCCTTCCCCCTGAGTGTGAGCGGGACCAGTGAATTATGTAACCAACAAAATATGAAAAAACAATGAGCTGTCACTTTGGTGGTTATGTTACATTAGATAAAACTTTGCCTTGCTAATTGACTCTTCTTCTTGGCTCTAGGAAATAAATGGCCATGAGGAAGAATTCCATAGGGGTAAGGAAGTGCAGGTGGCTTCTAGAAGCTAAGGATGGCATTTAGGAGCCAGAGGCAGTCTATATCTGACAGTTGGCAAGAAGCAGAGGCTATCAGTGCCCCAGATATGAGGAAATGAATTCTGCCACTAACCCAAGTTTAGAAATAGATCCACCCCCACTTCTCTACATAAGAATGCACCTGACATTGGCAGACTTGTGAGAGCCTGAGAAGAACACCTATCTAAACAGTGCCTGAACACCTCACCCAGAGAACATAGAGGGTAATAAATGTATGTTATTTTCAGCTGCTAAATCTGTGCCAATTTGTGTGCAGTGAAGAAAACCAAGCAACCATCTTGAAGGTGAGAGGAAAACTCATAAGAATACGGTGTCCTCAGGAAATAAGAGTGGAAGTCATACTCTCAGTAGAGGGAAGGGTTGCCAGGCATGGCAGGAGAGATTACTGTTTGTCTGGAGATGTTCAAGACGGAAGTCCCCACAGGGCACTTAGGTCTTAAACCCCCACAAAAGAGCTAGCAGTTCAAACCCATGTCATAAAGAGTAATCAACAGCTATGACCTCTTAGTCATCATAAGACCTTTTAGAAATGAAAAAGGCGTTATTATTTTAGTAAAGCTTATGCCTATTTTCTTCTGACCATCACTCCTTGCAATCCTGTGAAGCCAATGCAGAAGGAAGAGGAAAGGCAAGAAGAATTAAGTGACTGACAACACACCCTTTCCAGTCACTTAGGGCCTCGATGGTAAAACTGAGAGTAGGGATGTGGGAAGAAAAGCTTGAATTAGACATAAACTTTTATTTTTTACTTAAACCGGTCTTTTCAATTTAGTAGCCAAAAGTGGGTCACATTTATTATCTTTTATAATAGGCAGTGAATAGAATGTATGCAATCTTCTTTTAAGAGATATTATGGATAATGAGTTCTTTTCCTGTTTTTTCACTTCTTGAGTTTGGCTATTCAACATATATGCTGTTGTAAAAGGAATTTTACTTCTCAGTTAGCTCAGACATAAAGGGAGAGGAAACATACTCTACCTAACTTACAGGATTGTGTTAAAATCAGATGTCATATATTATGGAAGTACTTTTAAACTGTAATCCTCTATGTATGGGAGCATGTTTCATTCCTGCTCCCTAGTGACATTCTGAAGTTGGAGCAGCCTGAAATAAATAAGTTTAATATAACTGGGCACACAATTACTCCACCTCCACTCTTCAGGAAGCTGTATTCCTCTGTTATATAACATAATACATGCTTTCCTTTCAAAAGTTTATGACTATCTAATCTCTATCCTAGGGCGTAAAAATGACCTGTTTCCATTGTGTGCTGACTTAATAATATATGAAGATAATAAATATTTTTATTAAACTTCAAGGGCTCTTCTTGGAGTCTAAACGATAGAACACAAGATCTAGAATTGGGAAGGAAGAAAGGAAAAAAGAAGGGAGAGAAGGGATGGAGGAAGGGAGGGAGGGGAAATTGTTCCAGATTGAAAAAGACTATGGGGATGTGACCACAGAGAACAGTGTATGATCCTTGCATTGAATCATTTCCTATAAAAGACATATGTAGGACAGGGGGCAAAATGAATCATTTATGAAGCAAAAGGAATATAGAATGATTTGTGTTGCCCTTGCAGCTTTTCTGTAATTCTGAAATTATATCAAAATGAAAGTAAAACAAAATATAGTATTTTATAATGAAAAAGATTCAGTTCATAAGACAGGATAGTTTTACATTTGTGTGCATCTAACATCAAAGCCTCAAAATATAAAATCAGACATTGATAAAAAAAAAAAGAAAAAAGAAAAAAGAAAAAACCAGACAACCCCCAAATCATAGTGGGAGATTTAAATGAACCTCTCTCAGCAATGATTGAAAAAGTAGGCAAAAATCAGAAAAGAAAAAAACCCTAAGAATGTAATTAGCTAACTTAACCCCATTGCTATAAAGAATGGCTTGCGTTCAACTGTTGTAGAATGTATATGCATACTCAAAAATTTTTTAATGTTTACTTATTTTTGAGAGAGAGAGAGAGAGACAGACTGGGAACAGAGGAGGGGCAGAGAAATAAGGATACACAGAGTCCAAAGCAGTTTCCAGGTTCTGAGCTGCCAGCCCAGAGCATGATGCTGAGACTCAAATTCACAGGCCGCAAGATCATGACCTGAGGTGAAGTCTGATGCTTAACCAACTCGGTCACCCAGGTGCCCCTTAAGTTCCTCCAATACATTTTCCAGAATTGAACTAAATTGGAAAACAGAATACATTTCAACAAATTTCAAAAGTTTAAAATTATATAGAAGAGGCAAATGCAGCTCAATGCCATGAGCTGAATTGTATTCTCTTTAGAATTCATATCTTTAAATGCTAAAACCCGTACATCACCCAGTGATTGTATTTGGAGAGTCTTTAAAAAGCTGACTAAGGGACGCCTGGGTGTCTCAGTCAGTTAAGTGTCTGACTTTGGCTCAGGTCATGATCTCATGGTTCATGGTTTTGAGCCCCCCTCAGGCTCTGTGCTGACACCTAACTCAGAGCCTGGAGCCTGTCTTCAGATTCTGTGCCTCCCTCTCTCTCTGACCCTCCCCTGCTCACACTGTCTCTCTCTCTCAAAAATTAAAAAAAAAATTTTCTTTTAATTTAACTAAAAATCTAAGTTTAAATGAAGCCATTAGGCTGGACCCTCACCCTCAATCTGACTGATGTCTTTTTAGAAGAGGGAATTTGGACACACAGAGATACCAGCTATGCCCATGCACACAGAAAAGACCATGTGAAGGCACAAAGAGAAGGCAGCCATCTACAAGTCAAGAAGAGAGGCCTCAGGAGAAACCAAACCTGCTGACACCTTGATTTTGAACTTCCAGCCTCCAAAGATTTGACTACATATATTGCTGTGGGTTAGGCCACTCACTCTGTGGTATTTTTCTATGACAGCCCTAGAAAAGTAATACAGAGAATATTTTAGTAATGCATATAATTAACAAAGGACTGGAATCCAAAATATATGAAGAACTGCTATAAATTAAGAAAAAGGCAGTACAATAAAAAGTGAACAAGAGACTTGAACAGGCAGCTTATATACATATGTATAATAGACACAAAAATTTGCTTAAAATCATAATTATCTTTGCAGAGATGCCAATGAACAACACACTTAAAATGAGGGAGGACTAACAATACACAGTATTATTGAAGTTACTAGATCCCTCAAACATTGCTACATAGATGTACATTGTCAATACCACTTTGAAACTCCCTGGCAGCATCTAGAATGGGTGGCATACACATAGCCAATGACCCAGAAATTCTACTCCTGGGGCACAGAAATGTGAACATACATGTTTCAAAAGCAATATACTAGAATGTGTTTAGCAGCATTTTCAAAATGACACCTAACTGGAAATATGCATCATTAATGGGATAGAAAATAAGCTGCATTAAAAATGGTTTGCTCTACAGAAATAAAAATAAATCGGTTATTGTTACATGTGACAACCTACATGAATCTCACAAATAATATCTGCAAAGGAAAGCAGATATAAACTATATGATTGCATTTCATATAAATTTGAAAAAGAGCAAATTCTGTGGTTTGAGAAATCATGATGGTTATCTTTTGGACAGAGAATGCAGTAACATGTAGGACAGGCGTGAAGGAACTTCTGAGCTGCTGGTAACGTTTTATACCCAGACATGATTGGAGGTTACCCAGGTACACTCATTCTGTAAGCCTTCATTGGGATGTACTCATAAACCGTGCATGTTCACGTTGTTTGTGTTTTTCTTAAATATCATCGTTTATTCTAAAGTTAGAAGTTCTTAAACCATTTTCCAATAGGTTTTTTGAACTTTCCTGATATATTTCTGTTTAAATAATCCTTGTGTTAATAAAAGAAATGAAATTGATTATTTTCAATTAATATTCCTTATAGTCGTTTCACGTTTGTTTCTTCCAGTGGTTTCAATAATTCTGGACTATTTTTAGGTTCATTTCTTAATTTTTATTTCTGGTACCCTACAGATAATATAAATTTGGATACTATACCTCAAAGCAGGCCTCATGGGCATGAGACCTATTTTGTTGGGTTTTATTTTGTCTTGTTTTTTTTTTTTTTAAGGTGTGATAAAATTATTTAACTGGGTGGAAATATTCACCATGAAAAATGATTAAATAAAAATTATAAGTCACTCTACACAAAATGACATATATATACACATATACATATGTATATATACCTATATATGTATGTATGTATGTATATATGAAATATATACATATATATGAAAAAGCTTAGACGATACAACTATAAATAGATAGGAAGATATAAGCTAAAGTGTTATTCCCAGGTATATTAGTTTTTGTTGCTTCATAAAAACTTGCTATTAAAACAACACACTTTGTTATCTCACAGGTTCTGTAGGTCAGAAGTCCAGACTCAACTTACGTGAATTCTTTGCTCAGAGTCTCCAGGCTGAAAGTAAGGTGTCAGCCAGGCCTGCGGTTTTCATCCGGGGCCCAGGATTCTCTTCCAAACTCACTAGTTTTTGGCAGAATTCATTTCCTTGTGGTTGTCTGACTGAAATTCTTGCTTTCCTGCCAGATTTTAAAGGCTGCCTGTAGTTTTTTACCATGTGACCCCATAGACAATTCACAACATGGGTGTTTGCTTTTGTCCAGGCCAGCTGGCACATGTCTTTTAGACTTTCTCTTCTGCAACCTTCCAGTGAAAACTCTACTTTTAAAGGGCTCACCTGATTAAGTCAGACCCACCCAGGATAATCTCCCCTTGGCAGTATATTGGAACATAACTGCGGGCGTGATATCTCCTACCATATTCACAAGTTCTACTCTACTTAAAGGGAGGGTATTATATCTGGACAAGGGTCATGGGGCGCCATCCTAGAGTCTGCTTATCACACTAGGCTCTTTGCGTTTTAGATTTTCTTCTTTATGATTTCCTATAGTATTTCTATAATTTAAAAATGCTGAAAATGGGAGCACCTGGGTGGCTCAATTGTGGAGCCTCTGACTCTTGATTTCAGCACAGGTCTTGATCCCAAGGTAATGGGGTCAAGCTCACATAGGGCTCCATGCTTAACATGGAGCCTGTGTAAGATTCTTTCTCCCTCTGCTCCTCTCCCCTGCTTGGGCTCTCTCTCACACAAAAAAATAAAATGCTGCTAATGAAAACCTGTGAATTGTTCCCATGTAAATAAGCTCTGTTCTTAATTTTGGTGCCCAGGTTTGCACTTTTTCATAATTACACTGGTAACAAAATTCATAATGCCATGTTGTAAGATCATTTAGTCTCAAAAATCCCTACACTCAGAAGAGCTCTGTGCTTAGCTGAGTATTCAGCTGTCACCTTCTCGAAACTCTCGATAATTGCTATTTTTAAATTTATGTCCTACACAGAATTCCTGTGTATCCATGGTGCATAGGAGCTCAACAAAATTTAAGGCAAGGAAAGCAAGTTACATGTACATCTGATTGAGTACAAACACTGACAGCCCAAAAAGCCCACTCATTCTGTTCAAACAAGAATTTATATCAAATTGAAAAGAAAAGTACATTGGAATTCTACCACTAAGGACCAAAGAACCCTATCATATCCTTCCTCACTATGTCAATTGCCTATTTAAGTCCACCATCTATACTCAAGATGATAACGTAGAAGGACAGGGAATATAGGGTGTCCTGTAGGGGTTTTTTTGTTTTCTGTTTTCTCTTTCGGTCTTTATATTATTGGTCGCATACTCAGATAGAAGTGCTGGTGAATGTGCAGGTATCAAGAAATGAAATAAAAACAGTTGGGCTTGGGCTGCATTTCCACTGTTCTGATAGAATGAAATGTATATGCATATATGAGTTATGAAACATGGATTGTGTGATTTTTGTGTTTCCTCATGCTAACTGAACACCCATATTTACATTTAAAGTCATTATTGCACACTGTAAAATGAACTGTAAAATTCCTGCAAGTAATTATTTTATTTAAAAAACATGAAATAACAAATAAAATATACAAGTCAGAGAGAGAAAATGAAAGGTAAAAGTTTTATTCTTTCCTTTTTTTCTTCTTGCTTTTAAACAAGAGGCTCTATACTTTGATCTGTCACTCGCTCCAGCAAACCATGCATCTAGCCTTGCCTACCTCATCCTTGGTTTAAGTCTAGAATCCTCTTAACTCATGACTCTTTTCCCCTTTCATATATGAAACAGATGAGGAAGTCCCTAACTATCTGGACCACAAAATAGAGGGTTTTTTTTTTTTTTAATTCATAAGGACTTTGAGCACCTAGAAGTTCCTAACTGTTAATATTAGCCTCTTACCTTGCTTCTGGGAGTGTATCTGTTTCCAAAACTTCCATGTTAGGAAATAGCTCTGGCATCTTTTCTGATGCCTTATTATTCATTTCTGGCAACTAGAGTCTGTCTTCATTCTTATTTATTCTGAGTATATTTTGCCTCATATTCACATATATTTTTGGTAAGAAGAGATCCTACTAAATCAGATTTTTTTTTTGGTCATATCCCCAAGATTCTGCCAGCTGTTTGCAACCATTCAATTCTTGTCACTTGTTTTTTTCCCCTAAATTTGAAGGATAATAACTTCCCTACACACCATATTCACTTATCCTAGACTTTATACCCATAGTCTTATATTAATACTTTGTTAGCATTTATTCTTCTATAGGATTTCATTTCCCTCATATAAATTTTTGCATTAGAACCATGATTACTCCAATTCTTTATGGGTAATTAGTAAAAAATAGTAAGTCCTATTTGCCTTATGAATTTACCATACTTTCCTTTGAACTCCTTTTTTTAAATTTATTTTTGAGAGACAGAGAGAGACAGGGAGAGCAGGGCAGGGTCAGAGAGAGAAGGGCACACAGAATCTGAAGCAAGCTTCAGGCTCTGAGCCTGCTGCCAGCACAGAGCCCGATGTGGGGCTCGAACCCACATACCACAAGATCATGACCTGAGCCAAAGCCAGACGCTTAACCAACTGAGCCACCCAGGCGCCCCTGATCTCCTTTTATCTAGAAAAAAATCTTCCCATTTTTCTTTACTCTTTCATCTAAACTGATTCCAAATGTAACTGAATAAATCAATATATTGCTTTAAATTGTGTTCAAAGATAAAACTGCAGGAAAGAATAACTATCTGTGAATACAGCTTAAGTGGAAAAAAAGAAACATGTTTTTGCCTAATTATACTATGCCTATAAATGAGACGATTATAATTAAAGAATTAGGTAAATACTACAACTATAAAATATTGAATATTCATGTGTTAAGTCTGCACTTGTCTACAAATAATGAAATAATGACTTACAGTGGAACAAAGAATAACTTTTATTCATTAAAGTAAAAGTCAGAATTTGAAAATTGCCAGGTTCAGGTCAGTGGCCCAACATATTTGCAATTGTTTTTACTTTTCCCACAAGGAGCAAGATGACTGCTGGTGCTCCAGCCATCACTCACTTTTCTTTGGGTTTGGACACATTGCTATCACAAACAAAAGTGTAATTTTTTTCAGCATACACCACACAAGACAAATATTGAGTGGGCAGTTAATAATAACATTTGGCCCAGTACTCTCACTGGTATTTTATTTATTTGTTTATTTATTTAAATGTTTATTTATTTTTGAGACAGAGAGAGAGACAGACAGACAGACAGACAGAAAGGCCATGAGCAGGAGAGGGGCAAGGAGAGAGGAAGGTGTAGAATCAAAAGCAGGCTCCAGGATCTGACCTGTCAGCATAGAACCTGACGTGGGGCTTGAACTCATGAACCCCAAGATCATGACCTGAGTTGAAATTAGATGCTTAACTGACTGAGCCACCCAGGTGCCCCATGGTATTTTAAAAACAACTTATTAGATTGACATCATTCACTTTGTATCATTGTATGCTAACACAGGTATTTTTGCTTTTCTTAGATTATGAACTTTTTCCAAAGGATGGTTGGCATCTTAATGTCCTAAGTATGAAATTCAGTTACAGAAAAGTGGAATCAGTTGAAAAGATGTACATCAATAGAGTTAACTGAAATAAAAGAAACAGCATCTATGCAATTGCCTCTTGATAACTAAAATTTATGTTTTTGGAACATGGAAAATCTCATTAAAATTCACATACTGGTTACAAAAACAAGACTGGCAATTAACATTTTACAGTAATTTGTGTACAGTAATTGTACACAAATTAAAAAAGACTGTATATTATAACCTTCTAGCATATTATAAAGAAAAAAGTCAACAAGAAAGGATAATGGCATTGAAATGAGAGACAATTATAACGTTAACTTAGATTTTTTTTAAACTTTGAAAGCATTATGAATGTCAATTAGTGGTTCATTAAGCAATGAACGCAAACAACAAAAACATTAATCTATAATTGTGATTGTGTCCGAGTCCAAGAAACTATAGATTTAAAAGAAATTACAAAGAAAGAAAGAATACTTAGTATACTTCAGTCTAATTGCAAACTGCAAAACAATTTAATATTAAATAATTCAGAAAGGCTCTTTCCATTGAATTAAATGCAAATGTGTTTGATTATTTATAACATGACAAGGATAGAGGAGTAAAAGTTTAAAGACAAATTGAAATGTTTCTTTACTATTCCATCCTTTGGTCAAAATATCATACTAATATAAGAATACTTCTTAAAAGTAAAATAATATAAAAAGACATAAATTGAAAAGCTATATTTTTATTCTTCACATTGATTGGCACCCCACTTTTACTCTCACTCTTCAGAGGCACCTTTTTAAAATTATTTTTTTCCTTTTAATATTTCTTACAGTCTCTTCAATAAAATATTTGTGATCTTGGGGGCACCTGGTGGCTCAGTCAGTTAAGCATCTGACTTTGGCTCAGGTCATGATCTCACAGTTTGTGAGTTTGAGCCCCGCATTGGCCTCTGTGCTGCCAGCTGGGAGCCCACTTCAGATCCTCTGTCTCTCTGTGTCTCTCTGCTCCTCCTCCACTCATGTTCTCTTTCTCTTTCTCTCTCTCTCAAAAATAAATAAACAGAAAAAAAGAATTTGTGATCTTGGTTCTCAATTATCCAATTTAAAAGATATTATGACTCTCTGTCTCTATATGTTATGGCAAATCCTTCCTCCCTTCCTCTTTCAAATGAGAAATTTCCTATTTTCCTTCAAGTGTTGAAAGCAATGTCTTTTCCTTCTATTAGTGCTTGTGTGTGTGTGTAATATATATTCTTAGTCCTGTATTATTTGTGTCATCAACATTAGACAATACCTTTTAGTACCCCATGGTAGAAGGTGAAGAAATCATAGGCTTACATTTTTCCCAGCCTTTATTCCAATTACTTTTTCCACTTGCTGAGAACTATATTTCTCACTTAAAGTCATTTTTAACAGAAAATGGCAACTCAGAGATAGTAGGGCATATCAGTTTACTGCCCAAGTTCTCATATACAATAGACATTTTCTCTAACCACTTTGGTGGAGAGACATATATGGTTGTGGCTGGAGCAGACATATGATCAAACTCTGGTGAATCAAATGTGTTCAGTATGTGAGTCGGGTTTCTGGAAGAGGTTTTAGAAAGACTCAGCTGACACGTTCCTGGGCATTCTGCTCCTTTATCCTTCTTCCTCTTTTCTACTTGAATGGTGAATATAAAATTTGGAGGTATAATGTATAATCTTATCTGGATGCTGAGGAAAATCTTGAAAATGAAATCTACACACAAATATGCTATGAAAGCTAAGAAAAGCAACTGGGTTTCACCAAGAATCTTTGACTACTTTTGTGTAACTTTTCTTAATTATAAAGTTTTGGTTGCATGACCTAACTAATTAGGAGATTTTCTGCCATTTCTTTCTTATTTTCAAAAAATATTGAATAAAGGGATTAAAATAAAAATAAATAGGATTTAGGGGCCCTGGAGTGGCTCAGTCAGTTAACTGTCCACTTCAGCTCAGGTGATGGTCTCACAGTTCATGAGTTTGAGCCCCACATCAGGCTCCACACTGACAATGCGAAACCTGCTTAGGATTCTCTCTCTCTCTCTGAAAATAAATAAGTAAATTTTGACAAAAATAAAGTAAAAATTAAATAGGATTTATGGCTTACATAACTGGAAATCCAGAAGTAGGTAGTCTATGGTGTATAGAGCAAACCCAAACCGCCATTATGTTTTCAAGCTTTTTTGTATTTTCTCTCAAGCAACCATGCTATTTTGATTTATTGGACTTATTGGTCTCTAGGTGATTACTGTGGTAGCCATGGAGATGCACCGTTTAGAAGTTCATCTACTAGAATCTCTTGGAGAGCAGAAATGACTGACAGCTCTAGCTGCTCCACCTCTGGATGACCCACTATTGAAAACTGAGGCCAGTGGTCCCCTGGTCTGCTCCTAACTGATGATTGGGCATGGTAGAGTTTTGAGAAGCAGGCCGTTTTGCAAATGGGAAACTTTGACCCCAGTTCACCCCATTGGCCTTGAGACTTTGTAAAACTGCATTACATTCTGAGGCTTCTCCTCCCCAGCTTCCCTTCCTGTGCTCCATTTGTAGTTGTCAGAACCACTTCGTGGTGGGAAAGCTCTTCTTGAGTATTCTTGCTTTCTTTCCTTTTTTTGTTTTGTAGACCTTCCTCCCAATAGATCTTTTTTATGTCTAATTCTGTCTTGGCATCAACTTCTTGGAAGGCTCACATTAACCCAGGTGGTGCTGAAAGTGGTTAGAGAAATAGAGAGTAAAATAGGTTTTCAGGACTGACTCACTCCCTGTCCCACCCCGTGTGGAAAGTAGGACACGGGGAGCAGGTAAACTGCTCAAGATTTCGCCAGTGGAAAACTGGAAAAACATCCCAGTCACCAAGGAAATCTGCCAGTATAAAGATTGAGGCATCTTAAGGATTTGGAGGGGGTATGATGTTACAAGGTCAACAGTTTGCTAATTGTTACTAAATTGTATTGATGACCTGAAGATAGATAATGAGAAAATGAGAAGCATGAACAAAGAGTTAGAGGTTGAGTGACAGAGACAGAGATTCTCTTTCATAGTTTACCAAAGGGCAATAGAAGAACAGGTTCATTTGGAGAGCAAGCTCAAGATTTCACCACCAGAGACATAGATATTCAGAAAAGGCTGATCTGTCATTGCTAAAGTCAAGAAAAACCTATAATCAAGAAAGATTCAGAAGGGAAATATTGGTGAATAGGGTTTTGTCTGTTTGGACCCCTCTGAACATTCAAACTTGGAAAAGTAAACCACTCTATTGTAAGTGCCAGTATTCCCCCATGTGTCCCCATTCTCCATACGTGTTTCTTCTAGAAAGCAAAAGTGCCTTCTCTGGAGTTGTCCTTATCTTTTCTCTTGACTACCAGATCAATAACTAAGGTTAAATCAGTTGAGGACCTGTTGAACCTAATAAAGGAGGAAAGAGACTATAACTTGAAAGAGCCACAGAATATACTAGTAAGAGTCAGAAGATAACCTTGAGATTGAATTTTGAATAAGACTGAGTAAACAATGGGGTACCTGGGTGGCTCAGTGGGTTAAGCAGCCAACTCTTGATATAGGCTCAGGTCATGATCTCACAGTGTGTGAGTTCAAGCCTTGCTTTGGGTTCTCTGCTATGAGTACAGAGTTCACATTAGATCCTCTGTTTCCATCTCTCTCTGCTCCTCCTTTGTTTATGCTCTCTCTCAATAATAAATAAACATTAAAAAAAGACTGAATAAACAAAAATTTATTGATTGGGGTCACTTCCTCATGACATTGGATTTAACACCTTTTTAATAATTTCTGCTGCTACAATGGCTTTTAGAAGCATGGATAAGTGACAGTCTACTCCCAGTGAAGTGCAAATGACTGCATTGTCCCAGGAGATGATATAGGAAAAAGTGAAAAGGGAAGTGGGCATACTGAAATGGTTATATTATTTGAGACTAGAAGATTCAGCAGAAAATTCACAACAGGAGACTTAAATTCAATGAAAGGTCAAAGATACACTTTCTTTAGTAAAAATGTTAGGGGGTCCAGTGGCCAGAGATTTGCCACTATATCCTCTCTAAAATGAAAGTTAATTACTGCATCTTCTGTCTCATAACTTAAGAAGCAAGCAACGGATCTAGAAGACATTTTGGGGGTCTAGAACAATGCATTCCCCACATGGGGAAAGTTCCTTGACCCACATAGTGGAAGACATGGAAGACGGACAGTTTTTGAGTGGTGCCAGGGTCAGGAAAGATCTTTTCAGCAGTTCCAGATATTAATGCAAGGACCTTAGCCACTTGAGCCATATGATATGGCAGATCATGTCATACTGGAGACATCCAAAGTAGGAATAAAGG
This sequence comes from Suricata suricatta, assembly GCF_006229205.1. Classification (NCBI taxonomy): domain Eukaryota; kingdom Metazoa; phylum Chordata; class Mammalia; order Carnivora; family Herpestidae; genus Suricata; species Suricata suricatta. Next base: position 67,270,176 of record NC_043700.1, read on the forward strand.
AGAAATTCAATTTTTGGCAACTTCTGGTGGCATAATCATAATAAGGTTCCCAGGGCTCTGGGAAAAAACATGCCATCTGGGACACAAAATCACATGCTTTTTGAAAAACAGTGCTTCCTGTGTTATTAGGTCTTGTGTTAGAAGGATTAACCATGGGACACCAAGAGACACAAGTGTCTAGAAATGCATAGTACTTCCTGGGTTCTGCCAGCCCACTTATGGACAAATACGCCCAGCAAGAATGCATCATATAATTAAAACTGTATATTCATCATCAATTCTGAGAGGACCCAGAGGTCATAAGTAAGTTCCATGAGTAGGAAGCCAAGATGCCAATGTCACATAACACAGATGCACCAGACTTCTGCCTCAGATCTCATCAATGGTTTTGTATTAGTTTCTGCATGGCCAGCTGAAAGAGGAGAAAAATGTCTGATCTCAACTGACCAATGGGCCATCTCCATATGTGAGTGCAAAATGGATGGTGAAAATGGATGATGCTTCATTACAGGTTTTTATAGTGATGGGCTTAAAAGAAAATGAACCAAGCTAGTTAACTGGTCAGAAGCCTTAAAGAAAAAGGTGTAGAAGATGGAAGACAAGGGTTTGAGATAGAGACATTGGGGTGGCCATGGGGAGGGCACAAAGTGTTAAGTCTTCTGTAACCCATATTAACATTTACCAGAGAGTGTCCCTCATGAAACAGGAGCTGAACAAACAAGTAGACAATATGATTAGGCTGGTAACCTCGAGATAGTCTTCATCATTCTTTATCCTGGAAATCACACTAGATATATACATGTAATTACTTAAGTGTTAGACCATGAAAAAGAGCTGTGAGTAAGAAGGAAATCTTGCTATTTGCTGACAACATAAATGGACCTTAAGAACATTATGCTGAGTGAAATAAGCCTGACAGAGGAAAACAAAGCTTCATGGCATCATTCATGTTTGGAATGTAAATAAAAATTCACACTCATAGAAACAGTAAAAAAGTGATTGTTAAGAACTAGGGTGTGGGGAGAATAAAAAGAGTTTGGTAAAAGACTATGAACATTTAACTATAAGATGAATAGGGTCTGAGGATCTGTGTATACCATGGTGACTATAGTTAATAACTCTGTATTGTTTAATTGAAATTTGTTAAAGGTAGATTTTAATTGTTCTCAGAAAAAAATCGACATGTGAAATGATGGATAAATAACTATAAAGGAGAAAATTACTTCACAATGTATATGAATATCCAATCACTACAGTGTACACTTTATTTTTAAATGTTTATTTAGTTTTTAGAGAGCAAGAGCTTAAGTGGGGGACACACAGAGACACTGGGGGACATAGATCCAAAACAGGCTAAACATTGACAGCAGCAAGCCTGATGCAGGGCTTGAACTTACAAACCAATAAAGCATGACCTGTGTGGAAGTCAGAAGCTCAACCAACTGAGCCACCCAGGCCTCCCCACAATGTACACTTTAAATATCTTACAATTTTATTTGTTGATTATACCTCAATAAAGCTGCAAAAGAAAAGTTGCTAGAGCAGGATCCTTGGTGTGCTTCTGATCTTTGCAGAAAAGATTTTAACTTTTTCCATGGAGCATCATATCTATTTCATCTATATTATTGGATGTGTCAGCACAAAATTATTGATATTATTCATTGTGAATTTTATTATATGAATGTGAAATTAGATTAAAGTACACAGATGTATATTGTGAGTAAAATTTAAAAGTTTGACCAATAGTATGGCTGACAATGAGTAAATTTTTTTACCCTAATAAGACTTATTAAAACTTCATACAAAAATTTGAAAAGTGGGCACCCCAATGTTCATAGCAGCACTTTCTATAATAGGCAAATCATGGAAAGAGCCTAAATGTCCATCACCTGATGAGTGGATCAAGAAGATGTGGTATATATACACAACGGAGTACTATATGGCAATGAGAAGGAATGAAATATGGTCATTTGTAGCAAAGTGGATGGACCTCAAGGGTGTCATGCTAAGCGAAATAAGTCAGGCAGAGAAGGACAGATACCATATGTTTGCACTCATAGGTCTAACAGGAGAGACCTAACAGAGGTCCATAGGGAGGGGAAGGGGGAAAGAGAGATGGGGAGAGAGAGGGACACAAATCATGAGAGACAATTAAATACTGAAAATGAACCCAAGGGCTGAAGAGGGAGGGGGAGGGAGGGAAGAGGGTGATGGTCCTGGAGGAGGGCACCTTAGGGAGAAGCACTGGGTGTTATATGGAAACCAATTTGACAATAAACTATTATTAAAAAAAAAAGTGGGCATAGGACATGAACAGAAAAATCACAGAGTAATAAAAATAGCCAATCAATATTAAAAAAAGTTTTTTGCAGAAGAAAACTAAATGTAAACAATAATGGGCTATCATTTTTTTCTTTCAAATTGTCATAATTTCAACAATAATAGTGTTGGTGAAGATGAGATGAGACACACATTCTTACTGTTTGGTTTGGTACTTTTTTAAAAAGCAATTTGGCTGTATAATTAGAAAACCTTAAAACAATCCTATCTTTTGATCTCACAGCTTTCCTTCAAGGAATACATGGTATGTGGGAAATATGAACAAAAATCATATTGAAGAATATTCATTAAATAATGTTTACAATAGCAACAATTTGAAAATAGTCCAGATGATAAAATATCTAATATATTATTTTAATATTGATAGGATTTTATAGTAAGATGCCAATAATAAGGCTTTTGGAAATATTTAATAGTATGCTTTCAGCATAATTTCAAATAAAGATAAGCAGATTTAGAGGCAAATGGAGAATATGACTTCAATATTGAACCATTCTGTTAGTTCAAGCATTATTATTTTGATAACAAAACATACATTTTTGTGTATCTAAAGTGTTCAGGTTTATAATCCAAGGAATTTTCTTACTGTTAAAAGTTATCATAAAGTGGTGCACTTCTTTCTTTCCCTTGCATAGCTTTCCTTCAGTTTCAGAAGGCTTCACGATGGGACATGAACCTTGCATGGGATTATTCTTCTCATTTCTTTGAAAACTTAAACTAGAACTTGTTCCATGCCATTTCTTTCAACATGTGAATTGGCCATTGTGATGTTATTGTTTCACTTTAAAAGTACAAACTTGTGTTATTTCAATGCTAGAGTTATGCTATCGACTTAATTGTCCAAAAAAACTTAAAAGACCTCTACATTTTACAGTGTTGTATAATATAAAGTGTAAAATTATTCATTGCTTTTTTACTTTCATGTAAAAATGCAAGCAATTTATTTTGGAAGGATTTTTGTTTGTTTGAGCTTATTTAGTCAATTTAGAATGGTGAGAAATATAAATTGGCATCTTTCATGACAATTTAAATTTTATTCTATTCTTTGATAAACATATGAAATAACTTTCATATTTACTACTTATATAATATATTTATAACACTTAACTAAACCTTGTTATATATGCTCTTTGGTAAGAGGCATGTTCTGAATATGCCTCTTCTGAATATTTATATCCTGAAAATTTAAATAAATGTGATCATTACATTTACCAATAATATTAATTTCTTATTTCAAAATGCTTCAAATTTTTTCTTGACAAAGCAAAGATGAATTTTCAAACATATAAAATGTATGACTGCTGAATGAAATAGATGTGAATCAAGATTTAGATATTCAGATTGGTTGTTTAAAAACTGGTTAACTCATTAGAGAGATTCTTCTGAAACTGAATGTACAGTCTGGGAAACCTCCTGAGCTTGCAGTAGCAGAAAGGTGTTTCTGATACTCTTGGTTGAGTTTTATACATCAGAGCATGCAATATTCTAAAGATCTCACTTATATGTGGAACCTGAAAAAAGAAATGCAACAAAAACTCAAATTCCTAAATACAGAGAACAATTTGGTGGTTGTCAGGCAGCAGGCAGAGTGTGAATGTGGGGGAAGCAATGATGATGGTATGAAATGGGTGAAGAGGGTCCAAAGGCACAAAGTCCAGTGATAGAATAAATAAATCAGGGAATGTAACATTAAATCCTGGTGAAAGTAGTTAATATGATTTATTGTGTATTTGAAAGTTGCTACGAGGGTGGATCTTAAAATTTTTTGTAACAAGAAAAAAATTTTATAATTATGTGTGGTGATAGATGTTAAGTGAACTTTCAATCGTTTTGCAATACACACATAAATAGAATCATTAAGTTGTACCATTGACACTAATAAAATATTATATGCCAATTATATCAAAAGGATGAGAAAGAAAGAAAGAAAGAAAGAAAGAAAGAAAGAAAGAAAGAAAGAAAGAAAGAAAGAAAGAAAAGAAAGAAGGAAGAAAGGAGTAAGGAAGGAAGGAAGAAGAAAAAGGAAGGAAGGAAGAAAGGAAGGAAAGAGAGATTCTACCACATTCATCTTGAAATTACTCTGGGCTATAGGGAGCTGTGATCTTGTATTCAATGTGCAGAATTTTATTAGGAGAGAAATGTTTTCAAGTCAACAACAAGGTTAAATAACAGTATTATTAATTGAGCCCTGAAACCATTTCCTGCCCCTCGAAGAGCTAGTTGTCTATGTTCCCCACTTATGAAACATTTTCCACTTACGAAATGCCATTCTTTATGCACAGTTGAAAAGGCACATAAACACAATCCAAATAGTCAAACAGATAAAGAAAATAAAACAAAGAGAAAAATCATTTTCCATTAATTCATTAATTGTTGTGAGAACAGTCATAAACAGAAGAAGAAATTGTTAAAATGGATTTGAAAGCAATGTTGGACTTACTCTTTAAAACACCTATGTGTGCAGGAACACACCAGGCCATGATTTTTTCTTTCAATATATTTCTGTGACCATTTCTAAAAATGTCTTTTCTCTAATGTTGATGAGCAGTGATCACTTACGGACGAAGCTCCAGTGTTATGAGAAACAGCCAAGTGTTTGATCTCATGTAATGACATAATGAAGATATGAGTGTTTGGTACATTCTCTAAAGATAAACTTAACCGTATTTTACTTAAAGAACACACAATTATCATAGTTGGGAGAAGCACATATACACAAAATATTCTCTGGCTGGTCATTTGAGGAGCATTAATGCTAAGTATGTTAAAAAATGCAAAGCGATTGACTGATTTGTTTTAAGAGAATTAAAAGAAATCAAGAATAAATATTTCTTTTGTTTTATTTCTCAAATACAGTTTGGCTTATATTTTTCTTTGATAAGCTAAAGAGGTCTTTAGTATATTCAATTGTAACTATATGGTTAGAATATGAATTATGAGTTCAGATATGAAGCAATAACTGTGGAAGATTACTTGGTATAAAACCTCTCATCCAAAGATACAAATATGTGAGGGAAAAAAAAAGTGTTCTAAAAACAGAAAACTTCACTGCAGGTGCCTAATATTGGCAATGTCGTGTAATAAAGTAGTTGGCATTGATCTATGTTTTCATAAACCCTGTGGTGTTCTGCAAGCTTATTAGCAAAGTGTATTTTGTAAAGTTGGAGGCTTAAATGTCTTTCTAAGGGTGAGTACTTCTCACAATAAGGAAATAAGAGTCCTCTTGCTTTTTCAGCAGTTGTTATAAATGGCTCCCAGTGGGTTTGGAAAAGAAGGCAGGTCTAAGATAAAACTGACCTTAGGATACTTGGAGGTCCTCCACCACCTGTAGAATATCAACTTTAATAGTACTGAAGCATTCAGTATTTGGGCCTTCCTCATTATAAGTTAATGGAATGGCCAGATTTGAGCACAAATTGTGTTATTAACAACTCCTCGACTGGCAATATATCATCCCCAGCTTTAATAGGAATGACAAGTGTAGTACAAAGTCATCACAGGATCAAGGCTTCAATAGGTTTCATTGCTAGTTCTAGGAGACCAGAAACCCTAGTCTATGTTTTATTCATTTCAATTTTGACACCCCTTTTTTCAGTTATTCTAACACAGCTTCCCTTTGCTTGCCTTTTGCAATACCTAACATACAAGGCAAATATTAAGTCAATGATTGCTTTTATTCTGTTAATGTAATGTTCTCATTTTCTCATGTCAGCTTTTTATGTTATTTTGTAGGAGTTTTTATGCCAACCTGCCTTTAGAATCAAATTTGTAGATGATACAGCAACTGAATTGAATGCATAAAAATTGTTGTCCTAGAGCACCTTACAGCCTAATGTTTTACTTCATTATAGTCTATACTGAAGAGACAAAAAATCAGCTCTTCTAAATATAGGAGACTTACGGCTCTATATGGCTTCCCCTTGAGCTTTATTAACATAACTTATTTTAAGAACAGAATAATTTCTTGGGTGCCTAGGTGGCTCAGTCGGTTAAGTGAGACTCTGTTTCAGCTCAGGTCATGATATCAAGGTTTTGTGAGTTCAAGCCCCACATTGGGCTCCATACTGACAGTGCAGAGTCTGCTTGGGATTCTCTGTCTCCCTCTCTCTGCTCTTCTCCTACTTGCCCTGTTTCTGTATAAATAAACTTAAAAAAAAAAACAGAATAATTTCTTTAAGGAAGCAACCAATAGCCTAAAATCTATCAGTTCCACTGAACTTCAAGATCTAGTTAGTAGCTGAATCTAGTCAGGACCTCACTAAAGAGAGTCATGCCAAAAGTCTACTATTTCCAGCAGTGTACGTGAAAGATAGCATATGTAATGGCAACTTATATCCTTGATGGATATTTTAATGATATGCCTGTGCTTATGGCTGGTTACACTGAAGAATGAACCAAACTCTAGCCAGGCCTTCTTTCTATGACCCCTCCAAACTACCCCTGTTCTCCAATTGTTCTTTATCCTCTGTTCTTTTCATTCTCTTCCATTTCCGACTATATTCCCATTAGGATAGGTACCCATGACAGAAGTTTTGGGCAGCTGGGTGAAAGAAAATATATTACAGTTCATAATTATGCATTACTAAAGCATTTGGTTGATTCACTACAGGCAGGAAAAAAATTGAATATGCCAACTTTCCTTACTAGTTTGGTGATAATTTGCTGATGTACTCATCTTTTCTGCACTATATTATGGGGTTGGTATTTGAAAAGTATGAAAACTGAAGGCTAAAAATTGGATTACACTGACCCACTTCTGCAATTTGTATTCCTTTTCAGTATTTTCCATGCACACTGCTATAGGAATTGATGAGTGAGAGAAAATAATCAGTTTAACGAGATTTTGATTAGGTTGTTCTCATATGGGAGTGAATATGGCAAGATGCTTTCCTATGAAGTTATGACATCATAATTCTATATTCAAAAACATATTAGTTATATTTATAAAATGAGATCTATAACTATTTCCTTTAACAAGAGAAACATTTCTTGATTTTGTGCAATTTTGAAAGCAATAGGAATTATTATTGAATTTCTAGAGTCATTTTGTGACTATCTCAGAAAGGTTTTTCAAAGTATTTCTGAAATAGTTATTTAGATATAAGTCAGATAATGCCATCATAAAAAAACTTTTGAAAATAAGTTCTAAATTAGATATAAAAATATTTCTTATGAAATGTAATTGGAAATTATTCATGTTACATTAGTCTAAATCACACAAAAAATCCAATTATAGTGACACTAGAAACATGCAGTTTAAAAATGGTGCTTTTTGGGGCGCCTGGGTGGCTCAGTCGGTTAAGTGTCCGGCTTTGGCTCAGGTCATGATCTTGCAGTTTGTGGGTTCGAGCCCTGCTTCAGGCTCTGTGCTGACAGGTAGCTCAGAGCCTGGAGCCTGTTTCAGATTCTGTATCTCCTTCTTTCTCTTTCTTTCTGACCCTCCCCTTGCTAGCACTATCTCTCTCTGTCTCTCTCAAAAAAAAAAAAAACATAAAAATGATGCTTTTATGCTAATTCTCAAAGGTGGCAATAAATATTTGTCAAATTTGCTGGTAGACTCTACTGTGGGGTCAATATAAATAAACAAGTAGAATGCTTATTTGAATAGAGAGAAGTCATGATTATAAAATTTACTAAAAAAATGCTCTTGCAAAACATAAATTGGACAGGATATATATAAAATCTACTCAACAGTAGGTCCATATTTAAGACAGATTCCCTAATTGAAACACATTTTAAAATTTGGTCAGTTACAAACTATTATCACCTGTGGGATCATCTTTTAATATTCTTTCATAAAGATCATGCTCTTAATTTTTGGTTGGATAAATAAATTGCTATAATATAGGAGTCTGTGCTAGTGATGGGTATCAGTCACCAGGCAATTTGAAAGTGTACATTTGAAGAAGTAAAATTGTAACATCACCAGAAAATTATGAAAATAAATTTTCTAATTATGTGTTAGCCATGAAATATGATGTTGCCTTCATTCTTAATAGGCTATAATAAAGATAAACAATGGAAATTCAATAACTATTAATAGTATGTTATTAATTGATCTAATTATATATCTAGTCCCTAAGAGCTTCCAATTTCTGAAAGCTTATTTCTCCCAGATTCTTAGCAAACATATACATTTGGGAAATTTAAAAAGAAGTGACATATTAAAATCTGTTGAAGATTTTTTTCTATTTTTTTATTGCCAAAGTACTAAAATGAAAAAGTTGTATATTTTTTATTCTTAGGATAAAACACTTTTATTATGACTAATGTAATACCTGAAGAAGAAACTTCATTTGCATCAAATTTGGTTAGCATGTGTCTGTGCACATATGTAATGCAAATGCCAAAGGCTAATTGCATGAACTTTGATTCTGAACTTTGTTGGTTGATACTGACCACTGTCAACATCTGTGAAAAGGAAAATAGTGTATAACAGTACCTTATCAAATTATTACAACCACTGTATAAAAAATAATAATCACTCAATAGACAATAACTGTACTGATTATTATTGTTTTTATTGGGACAAAGGGTAAAGGATGGCACATATATAGACTGACTTTTCATTTTAAGTCTCTATATTCTTTTGTTTTCTAATCATATATATTTATAACTTGATTACTGAGCACTAATTATATTGGTACTGCTATAGTACCTAGGCATTTATTCCCTAACTGCCCACTGGAAGGCCACTGCTTCCAGATCTCTGAGACTAGAAAACTAAAAGAGCCATTCTAATAACATCATTCCTATGACCAAGTTCCCATTGCTGAATTTCCTTTCTGGCTGAGGCTTTAGTTTTATTGATAAAATTCCATTTAGTTCCTATTCCTAAATCTAAGTGTCTTTGCCTCCCTTCTTAGAAAGGCTCTGACCAGTACTGAGTTTTCAGGAGTGGAGCAGGCCTGAAGAGGAACAGGCTTGGGTGAATAGACTTTTGTGTGGTGGGAGCAAGAGAGAAAGTAACATGAATCATGAGAGAGAGCTGGGGCTATATTTCTGGGACTCGTTTAGCTGAGGAAAGAAATCAAGGACCACTAAAAATTCAGGGCCAAAGCTGGGGGCAGTAAACAAAACCAAGATCCAAAGCATAACATGGAGCAGGGTGGGAGGGAGAGAGAGGGAGTGAGTTTGGTCCTGGAAGGGTCTCCCAGAGCAGTGGCTTGCAGGATGAAATACACTTTCTTTTGGAGCATGCTCTGGAACCTGTTGGGGGCCCACAGACACTTTGGAAAGCTATTCCCTTCAAGCTTTCATCCAGGAGTTAATCCAATCATCCTTTGTGATTCCTGAGTGTAGGAGCTCAGTGCTATTTACCATTTAATACTGTTTAGCATTTAAAATTCCTTGAGCACACTGATAATAGGGCTTTAGAGGCCAATTTCCTCTTCAAATTTCTCTGCTTGGAAACTCATTTCTGGTAATAGCAGGCCTATTTTGTTCCCAAGTATGAATATCTAAGTCTAACTCTCTTCCATGTACCCCACACCCTGTCTAGAGATTTTTGTTTATTGCTATTAAGAATTCTATGATCTACGGGAGGATCCAGGCATAGCCTTGCTTCTGCTACTTCCCCTCCAAGACTTTGTGATCCTGTGAATATCATCTTGTTGGCTGAGTAGACTAGGGAGATACCTGGGCACTGAAGCCTCCGCCCAGCCTGTCCCCAGACAGCACCAGAGACTCTTGGTCTCACCACAAGAATGAATTCGAAAACAGACCAGACACAGGGCTGAGCCATGCAAGTAGGGAAGTTTATCAAAGTTAGAGTACACTCTGGAGATGTGAGAGTAAGGGAGCTAGAGGGAGAGCGGAGCCTAGGGTTTGGGTCTCTATTTTTTATTAACAGTTGTTAACTCATGGAATATTTATACTTGGGTAATGGATTTTGGGGGGAGCAGGGCTTCACACCTTTAATCCTTTATTTGAGGAAAGCTTTCTTTGTCTTGGGCCTGTCTGGTTTAACCCAACTTCTTGTAGCTTTGCTTTTGGGATGCTTCCAGTACACGGTCTAATTTTCCTCATAGCTGGCCATGACTCCTGCTTTGCTGGCCTCCAGGCACTCTGTTAAAGGCTAACTTCCTACTCCAACAATCTCACTGTCTAAAATTAGTGTCTACTGAAGACATCTAGTTCCAGTACAATCCATACCATATATTCCATAAGTGTGTCTTTCTGATTATTAAAATTCCCAAACATTCTTCCTATCGATGCTTGCTTTATTTATTTATATATTTATGTATGTATGTATGTATTTTACTGTTTCATACCCATGTGAATTGCTGACATCAGTATATGCTTTTGGGTCATTTCCCCTTATTCCTACATATCTATTGACTGGCTCACTGGGTTCTAAAACATAGAGACCTTATCCAGTATATTCAAGTAAATGAAGATTTATCTTAAAAGTATGCCTGCATGAGCAACTAGAACTATAGAATCATAAAAAATTGAATTATCCATATGGACAAAACAATAAAATATCAACCACTCCTGAATGAGTCACAAAATATTTTTCTATTTTCCTTCATATCTGTTTCCATTATTGACAATCTTTACATGCTAAATTGTACTCTTTGTTCCCTTATGATTTGCCTTGTATTTCACTTTGACTTCTGTGGTCTTTCTCTTTCTTTCTCCTATTTTGTTTCAAATATTTCTTCAAATTAACAAAATTCTTAGTATGTTTCTCAGTTCAAATACCTGGTCACCAACTAAAATTCCTTACCTACATTTCCTATAGGGTCACATCATAAGTTATATGTAAGAAGTCTTTGTTCAATTTTTTAAATTGGTGATGCTTGGATCAGATACCTAACACTAGACCAGTCGGTTTTACTGGAGAGATAGGATCATAGGATACAATATGGCTGCCTAGGCCCATTGCCTCTGAAGGGCATAAAGGCAGGATGAGGACTGTGATATCTCTAATGTACGTTCTTGTGAGGGTATTTATTTCCATGTTTCTGAATCATAAGAATTGACAGCACATTTTCAGCATCATATGGTAGCAAGGAAACTTATAATTTCATTCTTCTAGCAATCAGTTTGATCCAGATTCTAAAAAAATGTTATTTTGTGGTGCCTGGGTGACTCAGTCAGTTGAGCCTCTGACTTCAGCTCAAGTCATGATTTCATGGTTTGTGGGTTTGAGCCCCACATCAGGCTTTGCACTGACAGCGTGGATCCTGCTTCAGTTTCTCTGTCTCCCTCTCTCTGCTCTTTCCCTGCTCACATTCTCTCTCTGTCTCAAAAAAACCGAAACATTTAAAATTTTTAAATTAAAAAAGAAATATTATTTAGACATATCTAGAAAAAATTGTTTTACTAGTTATTATGCGGGTAAAAATTGTATAAGACAAGCCATGTCTTTTGAAACTAATTATTTAAGAAAAGCTAGATTCATTTATAAGTAACCCGTATAAAATGAACAGCAGCAAGAAGACTTGTTCTTACAATTTTTATCAGCTGAAGATTATAGATTATTGTGCTACATAATTAATCAGCTTATAAAAGCCTTCAGATGATTAAAGAGAAATACCTAGAAGCCAAATTTCCTTCTACAGATGGAGACTTCTGAGACAGCCTTTAATGAGGAAAGTATACCAAACATTCTTGTGTGAGCATCAGAAAAAGCTCTCTGTAAAATACAGCTGAGAATGAGCAGAGAGACATCATTTGGCAGGCACCTTTAACATCTTTGAACTCTTTATTACATTTTGAAATACAGATAAAATAATCAAAATAGAGACAAAAACTGCTGTAGGAGAAACATTATCTATTAAAGTAAATCAGTTAAAATAAATTAGTATTTTTATAATTTACACACACTTTGACCTGCTCCCAAGGAAAATGAATGCATACCAATATTCAATATCTATTGTCAATGTTTTTTACACTAAGTGTATTTTAGACAGAAACTTATAGATCTTGATTCAGCAAGTACCAAAGGAAGAGCTCATTGCATAAATACCTTCTTTAGATTATAAGGGAGCCTCCAAGAAAATGAAATGAGACTTCCAGGAAATCCCTTTTAATATGCTGGACTCAAAGCAAAGCATTATGTCTATTAAGATCGTTGTAGAATTGTCTTCATCATTAGCCAAAGATCCCACTGAGAAGTGCTAGAAAAATCATACCAAATTCCATATTTGTAGTACTTTAGGCATGTTGCCAAGGGCAATGTCTGCTATTCCATACTGCATGTCCTCCCATTCATTTATTTTATTTTCTTTATATTTTGTTTAGAGCTTAGTTGTTTGTTTTAGTTATCTCTCCACCCACGTGGGGTTCAAACTAATGACCCCAAGATGAAGAGTCACCCAGTCTTCCTACTAAGCCAGTCTGGTGCCCCAGAAAAACATTCTTACATTTAAAATAAAATAATTGCTTTGTTTTTAATTTTTTATGAAAATTTTGATGAAATAAGTATGAGAAGAAGATCTCCCCACTCCTTTCTCTCTCCCTCTTGCTATTGAGAAACATAAAGCTAAAGTTGAGGTCCACCTATAGCAACTCAGGATCTTCCAACATGCATGTCGGTGTGCATTTACCACACTGGCTTTGATGTTTATACCCATATTCTTTCATCTTGACTTACCCACTCATTATTTTGAGATTCATAAGCCAATCCAAATCCTTTATGGAACAAAGTGGTAAATAAATAAATACACTGGTATTCTACAATGTGGCAAGAATACAGTCACCCGCTTGTTGTAGTTTATATTGAGAATCAAATCTTTGAGACAGATTGGGTATTGCAGTCCATGGAACTAGGCCCTGGCTATATAAACATTGTTTCAATAACACCATTATTATCAAAACAGTTAAAAAACTCTTTTACTTTCTTAACATTATAAAAATGCCATTAAAGAAGCTAATGTCACAGGTTTGGACCCGTCATGTCTATCCTACTTGCCAAAAATAACTACTGCACCCTACTATCTAAAGGCTGTTCACAGAGGGATTCAGGTTGGTTTCTTGGAAGAACATAATTGACCAAAACAACATGCATCTTCATATCTATTTTTACTTTTTACAGTAATTCTTTAAATGTGTGTAGAATTCCTTATAACTGGCTTTGAAAACACTCTGAAAAGAGGTTCCACCTAATTAATTCAGAATAATTGACAGAGATGTATTAAAATTAGAAAGAATTAAAAATTATGGACTACATCATGGAAATCTAATTATATTGCTGCCAAGTACTTATGGGAATAAGATTCATAAGCCAGCAGCAAAATGCTAAATACAAGGTGTGTAATATTCTGTCGTTCCAGAAAAAATTTCAAAAGTTATTTTAGTTTATGAATCATAATGATGAATATATTTTAATATGATAAAGGCATCTTACTTTGAATGGGTGACACTATTTCCTTTTGTTTTTATTTTTTTTACTTATTTTTATTATTGTGTTCATAAGCCCTTCTTCCCCTGATGATTTAAATTTAAACTTGACCACAACCCAATCTGAATTACCCTAAGATTCATATTCATAGAAATTTTAAAAATAATGGATTTTTTGTATCAGGAAGCTGTTTTATGATCTGTTGATCTGAAGTATGCTGAAAAACAAGTATTTGAATCTCTAACTAATCTTCTTTCCAAAGGCTTGCCTGGTAAGAGATGTAGTATGTCAAATGAGGTTACATGGAATTAGCTTCTATCATAATCAAACGATCATAATCAAAAACAGAAAGTTTGGCATTATTCCTACCAATAAGGCTTCAGGAGAGCAGGTGAATTCATAAGAAGAAGCAAAGTGTTTACCGGAAGGTGAGCATGCAGGGATTATTCTTGTTAAAAACACCTCTACATGTTTTTCATGTCACTCTCACTTAGCTGTCCAGGAAGCTGCACAAAGACTTTCTGTTTCATGCACAGGACCAGACTCAAAATATTTATCAAGCTTTTCTAAAACCATACACATAACTCACCGAATGTCTAGACAGGAATAATTAGTATTTAAAGGAAAGGATAACTTACGATGAATTGTGAGTGCTGGTGACTGGTTGATTAAATGTGTATAGATGTTTTGATATTTAAGTTCCATGAAAAACATACATTTCCTGAGCTTGTCTAACTCCTGAGGTTCTATTTCCACTCATTCTTACTAAGCTTTCTCTCATTATTCTCAGCCTGAGACTCCAAATCTGTCAAATTAATTTGCTTGCTGTCATCCACTCATGAGATTTCCCTGCCTCCTCAGTACCATCATGTATGACTTGCTCTAACTGGAATTTTCTCCCCCCGCTTCCCAACATGGCTTGATCATTTCTCTAGTTTCCTTTGAAATGCATTCTCTGCAGCTTACCTTATCTGGATACTTTCCATTATTGGTTCACCCTTATTCTGTTCATCTCTGCAATACATAAAGATACCCGACTTACAGGCAAAGAAATGTTTGCTCAGTACATTTTCTATGTGTGTGACGGGTCTGTCATGTTGAATGGATCTAAATTCAAAAGTCAAATCTCCGTACATATCCAGGTTGTTGTACACATTGGTATAAAATTCTATTTTAATTTATGTAAGATCATTATCTTCAAATATTTAATCTCCCTTGTTTATTGGTCCCATAAGTTTAAATGAATATGAGAAGTACTCTATGAAAAAAGTTTCTTTATTTTTCCTGTTTTTTATTTATTTTTTGAGAGAGAGAGACAGCATGAACAGGGGAGGGTCAAAGAGAGAGGGAGATAGAGTCCAAAACAGGCTCCAGGCTCCAAGCTGTCAGCACAGAACCCAACACAGGGCTAGAACCCACTAACCGTGAGATCATGACCTGAACTGAAGTCTGAGGCTCAACCGACAGAGTCACCGAGACACCCCCCAAAAAAGTTTCTTGATCAAGTAAATTTAGAAGGCTTCTGTTCAACAGCAGTGAGTCAGTTTCTGTTACTGCAGAACCTCTTGGGGCCATATATATGCTGTAACATAGAACTCTTTTAAGAGGGCTATAGCATGCAATATTTTCAAGCCTATATAGGCATAAAAATTATTTTTTAAATGTTTTATAGAGTATCACTCTACCACTTTGGAAAATGTTATGTTAGTCAGTTAAATGTGAGGCTAGTTGAGGCTAGAGTTTATGATAATACAGGGAATGAGATCTAACATTTGTTTTCGTTTCATAGCTTCTTTAGTTATTTTTCAAGCAATCTTATTTCATAAAACAGTCTAGTAAAGTATTTAGGATCATTTGAGGATAATTTGTTTCTGTTACAATATTATAAGATTTACCAGTTCTATGAGACTAATGACAGTGTTAGTTCTCAAACTCTGACTGTTAAATTTCAATCCCTGATGAACTCTAAAAGCATACAGCTACTCAGTCCTCATGCCCATGAAACCTGTCTCGAGAAAATTCTTGTGAAGCCCAACATTCTAAATAATTTTAAAAAACATAAGTCACCAGAGATCTGGTGGTTCAAAGTAATTACAGATCTATAGCTTATAGTTTGTATTGACATTTTCTGGATCTTAATAGACACAGTTTTAATAAAAAATAAATAGCATTTTGTCTCTCAAACAAGAGGAAAAGAATACAATTCTCAGAGGAAAGAAATAAGATTTAAGAGAAAGAATAAGGAAAATATATACAGTTTTATGTGGTTAAAATATTGTTCAAATCCACATTAACCCTTGAAATTGTATCCTCTATAATTCATTCTCTGTTAATTTTAATATTTTAACAAAACTGAAATAAATCATATTCATTTCTAGAATTGTGTTCTAAATGTTGACCAAATGATAGTGTTTTTGAAATAATTTTAAAATATGTGTATTTTAGTAGTATGTTAATGAATTAGTATCCAGTCAATAACTAAAGATAGCTCAGAAATAATGTAGAAGCTAAATCCAGATATCTTCTCAGATAAAGTGGAACTTTAAATGTCTATCCTCTATCTGGGCATCATGAAATTAATGCATAAATAAAGAATTTATGCATCAATTAAAAATTAATTAAATAATTAATTTATGCATGGTTCAATTCCTTTTCTTATGGTTATCTTTATTTTCACACCAAACACCTGCTGATTAGAAAGTCCCGTTCTGTTTCATCTCAACTTCTTGAAGTAGGTGTCTACATTCCTGGCTGGTGGTTTTTCTTGATATCACCTTCTCCTTTTACTTGCAAACTCCCATCCACCCAATATGATCCTCAATATTCTTCAAACCTCAGTGTCCTGTAGGGAGAAGGCTGACAGAATGGGAAAAAGATTGAAGCACAGACACCAGGGAGGAAGAAGTTACATTATCTCAGGTTGGAGAAGTCAGTGTGTAAACCGAGAGTGGAATTATGGAAAGAGAACAGTGAAAAGATTTAAGAGGGTTTAGGTACATAGAATCAATGGGGTGTAGTGAGTAATTAAATCTGAGAACTATGGAAGGAACAAATCTGATACTTAGATTGCATATTTAAAAAAAAAAGATATCTTTCATCAAGCTGGAAATCACAGACAGGAGAAGGGAGAAGTCTTTTTGGAGGAAATAGGATTCTGTGGGACAAAAACGTAACATTGCCAGATAATATGTATATTATAACCACACGCACTTGGAGATCAAGAGCTAAACTTAAAAAGGAAGTTAAAAAGTAAAGGTTTGGGAATCACCAGTATGTAAGTGATAGGTAACAATATAAAGGAAAATATGTGAGTACAACAAAGAGCCTTGTACACAACCTCTGTGAAAAACCCTTGCTTAAGACATAGGTAGAGGAAGAGGAGCTCAAGCAGAAGATTGGAAAGGATAAACTGGAGGGAGAGGAGACAGACCAGAACTACCTGACCTCAGGTATCAAGGAGGACTAAGTTTCCAGGGCATTCAATTGGCAAGAAACTACAGTGAAGCAGAGACGTCGGGGTGACTCAGTCGGTGGAGCCCCCACCTTCCGTTTTGGCTCAGGTTATGATCTTATGGTTCGAGTTTGAGCCCCCATTGGGCTCTGAGCTGACGGCTGCTTGGGATTCTCTCCCTGTCTCTTTCTGCCTTCCCCTGCTCGAGTACTCTCTCTCTCTCTCTCTCTCTCTCTCTCTCTCTCTCTCTCTCAAAACAAACAAACAAACAAATAAATACTTTAAAAAACACAATAAAGCAGTTTTGGCACAAGAAATGATAATTTAAACAAAATATAAACACTAATGCAAAATATAAGCACTAATCCACAGAATTTTCCCTCTTGACTTGTTCACTCCAGTTATCCAGAAAACATACCTTATTAATGTCTGATATGGAAACTACACCAAAATTTTGCATCATGTATATAAATAAAATCAATAAATCTTAAGGTAAACTTCTTATACAAAATAGTGGGGGCTCTCTTTCAAATGAATTAATGTCATACAGTACTTTCTTCTTCAACACATTTTATGGAGCTTTCCCACAATGTGAGTAGGAAAACATCCAAAATAAGCCATTATCAAAATGGTTATCATAAGCAATATCAAATGTTTTCATCACACAGCAGGAAAGTACATGGGATTGTCTGTCTGAGGGTCCAATATTCTACCATGTAGTGATTTCTTTATTACTAGTCAGCAACTTTTTTTGTTTCTGCCAAAGGTGGCAAGAGTAAATAGAAGAAATCACTTTAGTAGACAAAGGGATCTGAGTCACAAAGTTTGCAGTAGAATTAAGAAGTTTGAAGTTTAAAGCTTTGAAATCTCTTTTGTGCACTTGGTTTCTCTCTGTTGTAGTCAATCAGAGTGCAGAGAAAAAGGTCAAACACTTCTCACGTCTACTATTGTTGATCTGGAGAATGAAGTTTTAAAATTATTTCACCTTGAAATTTCAGAAGTAGAACAACATGCTATTTAGTTTGGGCAGCAAGGACAGACAGAGTTATTGACAGTCTTCTGCTTTTGAAGGGAAAGTGGGGGGTGAAATCATGCCAATGACAGTGCTGAAATACTTTTTTGCTCAGAGATGCAGTCTCTGCAGTCTGAATAGCTCTTCACATTGTAGACACCCTTAACCAAACAGTGCTGCTGGCTGCCTTTCATTTCTTTGTTAAGCAGTTTTGCAAAGACTTTGAACTAAAACTTTTTTTAGGGATCTCAAGAAGCATATCTACTACAACTAAATCATAAAAAATGTTACAGGTATTTTATACATTAATATATTGGGGTTATTTTATCTCAACTTTCGGGATTTTTTGTTACAAAAGTAGTCAGTTTAACAAAACTAAGTTAAATGTTCACTTTCAAGTGCTAAATGTTAAAATGAAGACGGAAAATTCTATTTTCAAAGGAGCAAATCAGGGTAAAAAAAAAATAAAGGCAGTGAAAAATCACAACATGGTGTGTGAAATTGACAAGGTAGAAATATAAAGCCTGAATATCTATCTATATATATACATACACTACATATATACATACATTTATATACTTATTAGTATAGTATGATAGATGTAATCGGCTGAAATAGAGAATTTGGTCTGAACTTAAATGGAATGAAAGCCACTGGGAAGGAAACCTGTCTTTCTGTCAACTTGTTACCTAGTAGAAATGTAGCTTATACTCAGATATTAGGGGAACAAGCGACCATTCTGGAGAAAAATGCAATACAACAGGGTGCCTGTGTGGCTCAGTTGGTTAACTATCCAACTTCCATTAGATCATTATTTCACTATCCGTGTGTTCGAGCCCCACATTGGGCTCTGTGCTGACAGCTCAGAGCCTGGAGCCTGCTTCAGATTCTGTATCTCCCTTTCTCTCTGTTCCTTCTTGCTCTCTCTCTCAGAAATAAATAAAGATTAAAAATAAATTTAAATGCTATACGAGAATGAGGAATGCCAGCTACTTTCAGAAATGTTAAAGAAGAGGGAGTAAACTCAAATTTAGTTTTAGTAATGATGATGTAGTCCATAAAATTACAGTTTTTACAGGATCTTGATGTTAGTTTTTAATAAAATAATTTTTAATATATTTTCTTTATGGTTTGCCTACTATAAGTAGCCTGGGAGAGAATTAGGATTATTTAAGTGACTAGAAGCATTAATATGAAGCTTACAGTTCCAAAATGTACAAGCGTGTCTGGTCAATAACATTGCAGAATTGGGTCACGGGTTTTGTAGTTTGTAGTTTTTTAATCTATATAAATGCATTCCATTATTTCTTTTAAAATATTTGGTATATTATATTTATGCATCTATTTATATTTTTGTCAAAAGTATTCTGTTTTAGATCTCTAATGTTTTATTAGAAAATATTATATCTCCTATAAAAAATACTAATGTGGGGGTGGTATTGTTATCATAATTGTTACTTTTGTTAGACTTGGGGTTGAAGTAATTTTCATTTTTCTGAAAACAAAAGAGTAAACAAGTATAATCAACCTCTTTTTCACTATCAGAAGCCTGTAGTTTAAAAATACATATATTTTGGCTATAAGTTCACATCATCAACAACTAAATATCTAGAATTTTACATGTACCCACTAAGTTCTTATTACATAAAATATGCACAGGTAGGGGCACCTGGGTGGCTCAGTCGGTTAAGCATCCAACTTCGGCTCAGGTCATGATCTCACAGTTTGTGGTTTCGAGTGCTGTGTCGGCCTTTATACTGACAGCTCAGAGCTTGGAGCCTGCTTCAGATTCCATGTCTCCCTCTCTCTCTGCCTCTCTGCAGCTCATGCACTGTCAGTTTATGTCTCAAAAAATAAATAAACATTAAAAATTAAAAAATATATATGCATAGGTAAAGAGTACGGTTCTAGTCCCGTAGAATGTCCATCTAACTGGGCTCTACAAAGAGTGATTTGTGACATTTCAGATATCTATCAGGTGACAAGGTTTATGATAAATCTTGTATTTTCATGAATAAACCCAAATGGAAAGACAATACTAGAATTCTCAGAGGTCACTTAGTCTATAACACATTTTTTATTGCCTGCACTACCATTCTGACACTAATAAACCATATAATCAGAGTCAAATATGACTGTCTTTAAATTGGCCATGCAAATGTAAGCATAAACTACACCCACACATACCCCACATTCATTGTGAAAGAAAAAAATGCACATTTGTATTTATATTTATATTTATATAGAGAGAGAACCAAATTGACATCTTTAAACTTAAAAACAATGCTTTGAACAATGCTTCTGTTTCTCTAATTGAATTTTTGTCATTTTCCAAGAAGATGTCTTCACACCATCTTCTGGCTTCTCAACCTTCTAACACTTCTTTCTCCATCTTCTCTCAACTATTGATCAAGGTTCACATTTCACGGAAAAAAAAAAAGAAGTCGTCAGATATAAGCATCTCATCTTCCAGCCTCTAAGCGTACTCACCAATGACATTTGCTCTTTTCTTCTTCAGTTTGAGTACAATGGTGGAAGTCTCCTCTTGTGAAATACCAGTTATTTCATTTGTGTTCCAGGTCCCAAGACCATTCCCTTTCTCAGGTACTATGGTCGTCTTCTCTCTCTCTTATCAGACACACCTTCTCCACTGAGTTATCCTAATTAGCAAAGTATATAATCTTTACTTCCAATTCCTGAATTCACAGGACCCTTTCAAATGCCCTGCTCCTATTTCACTATCAGTATGTTTAATATATTTGCCTCCACTCTCTTTATTTCCTTTCTTATCATTCATTTCTTAGCCCATTACAATCAAGTGCACCCCAAGAATCCACTGAGTTTACTGTTGCTGTCAGACACCTCTGTGTTTCCAAATTCAAATTTCCCACCTCCAAATATCCCAGCAAAACAAACAACCAAAGTCTAACATAATGAAAACCATGAAAGTGCTTGGGTAATAAACAAGGAGATCTCCAATGTCATCTTCCTACAGCATAAGATAGTAATATTAGTAGAATCTTATCTGTAAACTTTGAGAGAACACATTTACGACAGAAGAATCAAAGTCCAAGTGACAATTCCTATGGGAAGGCAAAAGAATAAACTTCTCATGTACTACTTAGAAAATGTGTCATGCACGTTTACATCTGCAAAAAAAATTGTATTTCTAGTTCTCCTTATTGAAAGATAACTCAGAAGTTAATAAAGTCAAGCATAAAGAAATAAGAGTTTTGTGTAAATTTGCAGAAAACACTGAAACTCAGTAAATACTGAGTTACTTAAGCTCGTGGAACACATTTTGACACTGAATTGACCAACTGCTAATGTATATTTACTGAATAAGAAGATGCATGTGGTATAAAATAATTAGTAATTGAATAACAAACTTATGAGTTCTAAATTATTTTTATAAACTATCATGAATAAGAAATCAGGAGAAGGATATAAAAGCTCATTCTAGTTCTAATTCAACATAACACTCAAGGAAAATGAAAAAATTAACTTGCTCAACCATAAAGGCTCAATTTAGGTTTTCAAAATTCTAAATGTAAATTAGATTTTTTAAGGGTATATATAAGTTCAAAATAAAAATAGACTTCCTTTGAATTGTGCAGTTCTGTTTGGATAGGGAAGAACTTTCTAACCATGAAAGTAATGGAGAAAAATCCTCCAACGAAAATAAACTTTACAAAAGGGTGGGGTGGGTCCCTGGGTAGCTCAGTTGGTTAAGCATCTGACTCTTGATTTCAGCGCAGTTCATGATCTCACAGTTCATGAGTTTGAGCCACTTGGAGGGCTCTGTGCTGACAGAGTGGAGCTTGCTTGGGATTCTCCCTCTCCCTCTCTTGCTGCCCCCACCCCACTCTCTCTCTTTCTCTTAAATAAATAACAATTTTTTAAAGTCCTGTAATGAAAGACTTTGATAAGTCTGACTATAAAAGTGAGAAACTCTGGAGCATCAAAGTACTTCACAAATAAAAGGCAAATAGGCTATAAAAAAGTATGTTCTAAAAGTAATGCAGACAAAATGTTTAAAAACTCATGTAAATTAGTAAGAGAAACATGGACACACCAGTTATTATTAATATAACTTTTTTGCATTTATCCTTATCAATTAAATATTGACATCAGAATACAAAGTTATACAACGAAAGTGAGTCCAATGGGTTTTAAGTAGCTGTAGATTCTAATCTGTTTGCTCTTTCTTTTGTTTTTCAGAAATGATTCCTTTATTTTCCTATTTATTTCTAGGTATTTTTGAAGCATAATAAGTAATTGCCCAGTGTCAACGACTCTAGTTCCATTTCCAAAATTAATTTCACCATTGATCTCTTTCCTTTACTTTCTTTACATTTTTGTTATTTTTCTGAGTATGCCAAAATTAGGTTCTTAAGAGAACAGCTAGTAGAGATTGTGTTTTGGTATAGCCCAAGTGGAAACATTGAGTCATCTAGAACTAACATACCAGAGGAATGATTTACTTTTGAGAGCATACCTTAGAACTGACGTCTATTTCTTACATGAAAAAAAAAAAAAAGTTTTCATATTCAGCCTATCTTTCTCCTACTCTTGAGTGTTTGTCTACTGTGGCATTTCTAAATGTTTCTTTAGTCTGTGGCAGAGGTGGACTTACTATGAACTAATAAAACCTGAGTTTCAGGCTTTCTCACTGGCACAGGCCCTCTTTCAAGCCCTCAGAGAGCATTCAGCCAGGAGTTCATGTGATTGTTTGTTTTTGTTAAGAGTGCAGAAAAAAATACCTGAAGCACAATCCTCTGCCTTGCTCCTGCTACTCTAACATTCTCTCGTGTCCCGTGTTGTTGGTGTGGCAGTGGCTCTTTGGGGGACTCCACCTCAGGGGAAGCTGACTTTGGTGGGCTATGTTTCTCTGGTTCACGGTCATGTCTGGGCCAGAAGCTCTTGCTGGCTGCCCAGTAAGACAGTCTTCTTCTTTTAATTTTTTTTTTTCTTTTTTAAGAGAGAGAGAGAGAGAGAGAGAGAGAGAGAGAGAGAGAGAGAGAGAGAGAGAGAGAATGTGTGCACATGAGCCTGGAGGGACAGAGAGAGAGGGAGAGGGAGAATCTTAAGCAGACTCCACACTGTCATGCAGACTCAAAATTATTACTGAGTCGAAATCAAGAGTCAGAAGCTTCCCTGACTAAGCCACCCCAGTGCCCCAACACAGGCTTCTAAGGTATCTCTTGAGTGGAGCTCCCAGTGTTCTAACATGAAAGCGCAGGGCCAGAAGTCATCCTTGCCATATATGTCCTATTTTTTTCATGCTCCAGAAATATGTGGAGAGTAGAGGGAAAAAAAGAAATTGAAAAAGCATGGAGCCAGAAACAAATATGTGGAAAGTGGAAACTTCTTTTCATTAGAGACTTAAAATGTTAAGTGGAGGATTTTATTGCCATCAATGCCTAGTCAAAGTTTCCCTGCTTTCAGAAATATATTTTTTTATTTTTTAAGTTTATTTGTTTATTTTGAGAGAGATAGAGAGAGAAAGCTGGGGAGTGCAAAGAGTGATGGAAAGAATCTCAAGCAGGCTCCGCACTGACACAGGGCTTGAACGCAGGAACCGTGAGATCATGACCTGAGCTGAAACCAGGAGTCGGACACTTATCTGACTAAGCACCCCAAGTGTCCTTCTCAGAAATATATTTGATAATACAAAATATAAAATTATAAGTGCTTCGTATGTTTTTTACCCCTTTTGCTGAGAATCTCACTGAATACATTTTATAAGAATTTTGTGTTGGTTGGGAACACATCTGTGGCAATATTGCAAATGGCAACTTTTGTCTCTTTGTGAGCATGTGTTTTTCATGCACCTGGACCCATTCAGGAAACACAAAACACCCTAGCATCACTGATGAATGTTGTCATGACAATATCGGCTGGTTCCAGATGGAATAACATGCAACAACTGATTAGAAGAGCAAATCAGTCATATAATGAAAAGTGCTGTTGACAAATTTCCTACAGATATTCATCACTGGTCAATATAGGCAATACTACGCTAATTTGGTTATGCAACTATGTTGTTCACTACCGTGAGGAATCACCTTTTAAAACCTCGCATTGCTGGAAATAGCCTCCTAGACCTCAATCGCAGCAATTTCTTCCTCGACACATCCCCAGAGGCCAGGGAATCAAGAACAAAAATGAACTACTGGGACCTTATCAAGATAAAAAGCTTCTGTAAGGCAAAGGAAACAATCAAAAAAACTAATAGGCAACCAACGGAATGGGAAAAGATAGTGGCAAATGGCATATCAGATAAAGGGCTAGTATCCAAAATAAACAAGGAGCTCACTAAACTCCATACAC